>NW_026639709.1:0-505228 GCF_028554395.1 Pezoporus wallicus
GGGGCTATGGGGGCTATGGGGGCTATGGGGGTTATGGGGGGCAATGGGGGATATGGGAGATATGGAGTCTATGGGGGATATGGGGGGGCTATGGGGGGTATGGGGGTTATGGGGGGCTATGGGGCTATGAGGGTTATGGGGGTTATGGGGGTCTATGGTGGTTATGGGGGGCTATGGGGGCTATGGGGCCTATGGGGTCTATGGGGGGCTATGGGGCCCTATGGGATCTATGGGGTGCTATGGGGGGCTATGGGGGTCTATGGGGGTCTATGGAGGCTATGGGGGGCTATGGGAGGCTATGATGGGCTATGGGGTATATGGGGGTCTATGGGGTCTCAGGGGATTTCTGGGCTCTATGGGGTTCTATGGGGCTCTATTGGGCTCTGTGGGGTCTATGGGGGTCAGTGGGTGCTCTTTGGGGCTCTGTGGGGTCTCTATGGGGCTATATGGGATTTCCATGAGGGTCTATGGGGTGTCTATGGGGGTCAACGAGTCTCTATGGGGTCTCTATGGGTGTCTATGGGTTCTCTGTGGGGTGTCTATGGGGGTCTATGGGGTCACTATGGGGTCTCTATGGGTCTCTATGGGTCTCTATGGGTCTCTATGGTGTCTCTATGGGTCCCTATGGGTCCCTATGGGGTGTCTATGGGGTCTCTATGGGTGTCTATGGGGTGTCTATGGGGTCTCTATGGGTCTCTATGGGTGTCTATGGGGTCTCTATGGGGTTTCTATGGGTCTCTATGGGTCTCTATGGGTGTCTATGGGGTCTCTATGGGTTTCTATGGGTGTCTATGGGTGTCTATGGGGTCTCTATGGGGTCTCTAGGGGTCTCTATGGATCTCTATGGGTCTCTATGGGTCTCTATGGGTGTCTATGGAGTCTCTATGGGGTCTCTATCGTTCTCTATGGGTCTCTATGGGGTCTCTATGGGGTCTCTATCGTTCTCTATGGATCTCTATGGATCTCTATGGGTCTCTATGGGTCTCTATGGGTCTCTATGGGTGTCTATGGGTGTCTATGGGGTCTCTATGGGGTCTCTAGGGGTCTCTATGGATCTCTATGGGTCTCTATGGGTCTCTATGGGTGTCTATGGGGTCTCTATCGTTCTCTATGGATCTCTATGGGTCTCTATGGGGTCTCTATGGATCTCTATGGATCTCTATGGGTCTCTATGGGTCTCTATGGGTCTCTATGGGGTCTCTATCGTTCTCTATGGGTCTCTATAGGGCCGGCCCCCCCCCCCATTGCTCCCCCTGCTTTCAGTCCATGCATGGGCCCCACCCCTCCCCCCCCCAGTGGTTTCCGGCCCCTCCCCCACGCACCGGAGCGAGGAAACCGCTTCCGCCCCACGGATGTGTGTGTGGGGGGGGGATGGGGGGATCTATGGGGCGCTATAGGGGGGTCTATGGGGGTCAATGGGGCTCTATGGGGCTATAAAGGGTGTGTATGGGGTGTCTATAGGGCTCTATAGGGTTTCTATGAGGCGCTATAGGGGGTCTATGGGGCTCTATAGGGGGTCTATGGGGCTCTATAGGGGGTATATGAGGCTCTATAGGGGGTATATGGGGGTCAATGGGGGTCTATGGGGCTCTATAGGGGGGGTCTAGGGGGATCTATGGGGGTCTATGGGGCTATAAAGGGTGTGTGTGGGGTGTCTATAGGGCTCTATAGGGTTTCTATGGGGCGCTATAGGGGGTCTATGGGGCTCTATAGGGGGTCTATGGGGCTCTATAGGGGGTCTATGGGGGTCAATGGGGCTCTATAGGGGGGTCTATGGGGATCTATGGGGGTCTATGGGGCTATAAAGGGTGTGTATGAGGGGTCTATAGGGCTCTATAGGGTTTCTATGGGGTGCTATAGGGGGTCTATGGGGCTCTATAGGGGGTATATGAGGCTCTATAGGGGGTATATGGGGGTCAATGGGGGTCTATGGGGCTCTATAGGGGGGTCTATGGGGATCTATGGGGGTCTATGGGGCTATAAAGGGTGTGTGTGGGGTGTCTATAGGGCTCTATAGGGTTTCTATGGGGCGCTATAGGGGGTCTATGGGGCTCTATAGGGGGTCTATGGGGCTCTATAGGGGTATATGGGGGTCAATGGGGGTCTATGGGGCTCTATAGGGGGGTCTATGGGGATCTATGGGGGTCTATGGGGCTATAAAGGGTGTGTATGAGGTGTCTATAGGGCTCTATAGGGTTTCTATGGGGTGCTATAGGGGGTCTATGGGGCTCTATAGGGGGTATATGAGGCTCTATAGGGGGTATATGGGGGTCAATGGGGGTCTATGGGGCTCTATAGGGGGGTCTATGGGGATCTATGGGGGTCTATGGGGCTATAAAGGGCATGTATGGGGTGTCTATAGGTCTCTATAGGGTTTCTATGGGGCGCTATAGGGGGTCTATGGGGCTCTATAGGGGGTCTATGGGGCTCTATAGGGGGTCCATGGGGCGCTATAGGGTGTGCATGGGGCTCTATGGGGACCTATAGGGTTTCTCTGGGCTGTTATGGGGCTCTATAGGGGGTCTATGGGGCGCTATAGGGTGCCTATGGGTCTCTGTGGGTGTCTATGGGGTCTCTATGGGCCCTTATGGGGCTCTATAGGGGGTCTATGGGGCTCTATGGGGCTCTACAGGGTTTCCATGGGGCTCTGTAGGGTTTCTATGGGACGCTATGGGCCTGTATAGGGGGTCTATGGGGTGTCCATGGGGCTGTATAGGGGGGCTATGGGGTGTCCACGGGGCTTTATAGGGTTTCTATGGGGCGCTATGGGGCTCTATAGGGTTGCTATGGGGCGCTATGGGGGTCTATAGTGTTTCTATGGGGTTCTATAGGGGGTGCATGGAGTGTGTATGGGGCTCTATAGGGTGTCTATGGGGCTTCATAGGCTCTCTATGGGGTGTCTATGGGGCTGTATAGTTATTCTATGGGGCTCTATAGGGTGCCTATGGGGCATCTATGGGCTCTATAGGGTTTCTAAGGGGTGTCTATGGGGTGTATAGGGTTGCTATGGGGCTCTATATGGTTCCTATGGGTCTCTATGGGAGTCTAGGGTGTCTATTGGGCTCTATGGGTGTCTATGGGTCTCTATAGGGCGCCTATGGGGCATCTATGGGTCTCTATAGGGTTTCTATGGGGTGTCTATGGGGTCCATAGGGTTTCTGTGGGGCTCTATAGGGTTTCTATAGGGCTCTATAGGGTTTCTATGGGGTGTATAGGGTTTCTATGGGGCGCTATGGGGCGCTATGGGGTGTCTATGGGGGGGGGCCCGGTGCCGGTACCTGAACCAGGGCGAGTCCCGCAGGCACTCCTCGAAGTCCAACTTCACCGGCATCGCTATGGGTCCCTATGGGGCTCTATGGGGCTCTATGGGGCTCTATGAGGCTCTATGGGGTCTCTAAGGGTCTCTATGGGGCTCTATGGGGCCTCTATGGGGTCTCTATGGGTCTCTATGGGGCCTCTATGGGGTCTCTATGGGTCTCTATGGGGTCTCTATGGGGCTCTATGGGGTCTCTATGGGGCTCTATGGGGTCTCTATGGGTCTCCATGGGGTCCCTATGGGGTCTCTATGGGGCTCTATGGGGCTCTATGGGTCCCTATGGGGCTCCGGTGGCGGCGGTGCCGGGCCGAGGCTGGTGCCGATGGGGCTGAGCAAGAGGAGGCTCCGCCCCCTGGGGGGGCGGGGTCAAGGGGGGGGGATGGGATACAGGATGCTCTATGGGGTACAGGATGCTCTATGGGGTGCAGGATGCTCTATGGGGTACAGGATGCTCTATGGGGTGCAGGATGCTCTATGGGGTGCAGGATGCTCTATGGGGTGCTCTATGGGGTACAGGATGCTCTATGGGATACAGGATGCTCTATGGGGTGCAGGATGCTCTATGGGGTGCAGGATGCTCTATGGGGTGCAGGATGCTCTATGGGGTGCTCCATGGGGTACAGGATGCTCTATGGGGTACAGGATGCTCTATGGGGTGCAGGATGCTCTATGGGGTGCAGGATGCTCTATGGGGTGCTCCATGGGGTACAGGATGCTCTATGGGGTACAGGATGCTCTATGGGGTGCAGGATGCTCTATGGGGTGCAGGATGCTCTATGGGGTGCTCCATGGGGTACAGGATGCTCTATGGGGTACAGGATGCTCTATGGGGTGCAGGATGCTCTATGGGGTGCAGGATGCTCTATGGGATACAGGATGCTCTATGGGATGCTCTATGGGATACAGGATGCTCTATGGGGTACAGGATGCTCTATGGGGTACAGGATGCTCTATGGGGTGCAGGATGCTCTATGGGATACAGGATGCTCTATGGGATGCTCTATGGGATACAGGATGCTCTATGGGGTACAGGATGCTCTATGGGGTACAGGATGCTCTATGGGGTGCAGGATGCTCTATGGGGTGCTCTATGGGGTGCAGGATGCTCTATGGGGTGCTCCATGGGGTACAGGATGCTCTATGGGGTGCTCTATGGAGTACAGGATGCTCTATGGGGTGCTCCATGGGGTACAGGATGCTCTATGGGGTGCTCTATGGAGTACAGGATGCTCTATGGGGTGCTCTATGGGGTACAGGATGCTCTATGGGATGTTCTATGGGGTGCAGGATGCTCTATGGGGTACAGGATGCTCTATGGGATACAGGATTCTCTATGGGGTACAGGATGCTCTATGGGATGCAGGATGCTCTATGGGGTCCAGGATGCTCTATGGGGTGCTCTATGGGGTGCTCTATGGGGTACAGGATACTCTATGGTATACAGGATGCTCTATGGGGTACAGGATGCTCTATGGGGTACATGATGCTCTATGGGGTGCAGGATGCTCTATGGGGTGCAGGATGCTCTATGGGGTACAGGATGCTCTATGGGGTACAGGATGCTCTATGGGATACAGGATGCTCTATGGGGTGCTCTATGGGGTACAGGATGCTCTATGGGGTGCTCTATGGGATGCTCTATGGGGTCCTCTATGGGGTACAGGATGCTCTATGGGGTGCTCTATGGGATACAGGATGCTCTATGGGGTGCTCTATGGGATACAGGATGCTCTATGGGATGCTCTATGGGGTCCAGGATGCTCTATGGGGTGCTCTATGGGGTGCTCTATGGGGTACAGGATACTCTATGGTATACAGGATGCTCTATGGGGTACAGGATGCTCTATGGGATGCAGGATGCTCTATGGGGTACAGGATGCTCTATGGGGTACATGATGCTCTATGGGGTGCAGGATGCTCTATGGGGTGCAGGATGCTCTATGGGGTACAGGATGCTCTATGGGATACAGGATGCTCTATGGGATACAGGATGCTCTATGGGGTGCTCTATGGGGTACAGGATGCTCTATGGGGTGCTCTATGGGGTACAGGATGCTCTATGGGGTACAGGATGCTCTATGGGGTGCTCTATGGGATGCTCTATGGGGTGCTCTATGGGATACAGGATGCTCTATGGGGTGCTCTATGGGATACAGGATGCTCTATGGGATGCTCTATGGGATACAGGATGCTCTATGGGGTGCTCTATGGGATACAGGATGCTCTATGGGGTGCTCTATGGGATACAGGATGCTCTATGGGATGCTCTATGGGGTACAGGATGCTCTATGGGGTACAGGATGCTCTATGGGGTGCTCTATGGGATGCTCTATGGGGTGCTCTATGGGATACAGGATGCTCTATGGGGTGCTCTATGGGATACAGGATGCTCTATGGGATGCTCTATGGGATACAGGATGCTCTATGGGATGCTCTATGGGATACAGGATGCTCTGTGGGATGCTCTATGGGATACAGGATGCTCTATGGGGTGCTCTATGGGGTACAGGATGCTCTATGGGGTACAGGATGCTCTATGGGGTACATGATGCTCTATGGGGTACAGGATGCTCTATGGGGTGCAGGATGCTCTATGGGGTACAGGATGCTCTATGGGGTACAGGTTGCTCTATGGGGTACAGGATGCTCTATGGGGTGCAGGATGCTCTATGGGGTGCTCTATGAGGTACATGATGCTCTATGGGGTGCTCTATGGGATACAGGATGCTCTATGGGGTACAGGATGCTCTATGGGGTGCTCTATGGGATGCTCTATGGGGTGTTCTATGGGATACAGGATGCTCTATGGGATGCTCTATGGGGTGCTCTATGGGGTACAGGATGCTCTATGGGATACAGGATGCTCTATGGGGTGCTCTATGGGGTACAGGATGCTCTATGGGGTACAGGATGCTCTATGGGGTGCTCTATGGGGTACAGGATGCTCTATGGGATTCAGGATGCTCTATGGGGTGCTCTATGGGATACAGGATGCTCTATGGGGTACAGGATGCTCTATGGGGTACAGGATGCTCTATGGGGTGCAGGATGCTCTATGGGGTACAGGATGCTCTATGGGGTACAGGATGATCTACGGGATGCAGGATGCTCTATGGGATACAGGATGCTCTATGGGGTACAGGATGCTCTATGGGGTACAGGATGCTCTATGGGATGCAGGATGCTCTATGGGATACAGGATGCTCTATGGGGTACAGGATACTCTATGGTATACAGGATGCTCTATGGGGTACAGGATGCTCTATGGGATGCAGGATGCTCTATGGGATACAGGATGCTCTATGGGGTACAGGATGCTCTATGGGGTACAGGATGCTCTATGGGATACAGGATGCTCTATGGGATACAGGATGCTCTATGGGGTACAGGATGCTCTATGGGGTACAGGATGCTCTATGGGGTACAGGATGCTCTATGGGATGCAGGATGCTCTATGGGATATAGGATGCTCTATGGGGTACAGGATGCTCTATGGGGTACAGGATGCTCTATGGGATACAGGATGCTCTATGGGGTACAGGATGCTCTATGGGGTACAGGATGCTCTATGGGATGCAGGATGCTCTATGGGATATAGGATGCTCTATGGGATGCAGGATGCTCTATGGGATACAGGTTGCTCTATGGGGTACAGGATGCTCTATGGGGTGCTCTATGGGATACAGGATGCTCTATGGGGTACAGGATGCTCTATGGGGTGCTCTATGGGATACAGGATGCTCTATGGGGTGCTCTATGGGGTGCTCTATGGGATACAGGATGCTCTATGGGATACAGGATGCTCTATGGGGTGCTCTATGGGGTACAGGATGCTCTATGGGGTACAGGATGCTCTATGGGGTGCTCTATGGGATGCTCTATGGGATACAGGATGCTCTATGGGGTACAGGATGCTCTATGGGGTGCTCTATGGGGTACAGGATGCTCTATGGGGTACAGGATGCTCTATGGGGTGCTCTATGGGATACAGGATGCTCTATGGGGTGCTCTATGGGGTACAGGATGCTCTATGGGGTACAGGATGCTCTATGGGGTGCTCTATGGGATGCTCTATGGGATACAGGATGCTCTATGGGGTACAGGATGCTCTATGGGGTGCTCTATGGGATGCTCTATGGGATACAGGATGCTCTATGGGGTACAGGATGCTCTATGGGGTGCTCTATGGGGTACAGGATGCTCTATGGGGTACAGGATGCTCTATGGGGTGCTCTATGGGATACAGGATGCTCTATGGGGTACAGGATGCTCTATGGGGTACAGGATGCTCTATGGGGTGCTCTATGGGATACAGGATGCTCTATGGGATACAGGATGCTCTATGGGGTGCTCTATGGGATACAGGATGCTCTATGGGCCGTGGTACCCTCCCCCAGCACCTGGGTAGCGCTGTAACCAGGCAGTGCCCCGTCGCTTAGCAACGGTCGCTATGCCGTAAAGCGCACCCTCCCTTCGGAGAGGCGGTGCCACCCTGCCGTAAAGCGCGTCCGTGTGGCATGGGGCGGGAGGAGGCTGTCGTGAAGCGTCGTGAAAGCAGTGTCCTGAGGGGAAGGGTGGCGTGGGGCGGGAGGAAGGTGTCGTGAAGCGTCCGGGGGCGGTGCCACACTGCTGTAAAGCGCGTCCGTAAAGCGCAGGGAAGGGTGTCGTGAGGGGAGAGGTGGCTGCGTCGTGTAGGGTCGGTGCCACACTGCCGTAAAGCGCAGGAAAGGGTGTCGTGAAGCGTCGGGTGGTGTTGCCACACTGCCGTAAAGCGTGTCATTAAACTGGTGCCACACTGCCGTAAAAGCGTGTCCTTAAACCGGTGTCACACTGCCGTAAAGCGCGCCATTGACTCAGTGCCGCGCTGCCGTAAAGCGCGTCATTGAATCGGTGCCGCACTGCCGTAAAGTGCGCAATTGATTCGGTGCCACACTGCCGTAAAAGCGCGTCCTTAAACTGGTGCCACACTGCCGTAAAGCGCGTCATTAACTCGGTGCCGCACTGCCGTAAAGCTCGTCATTGAATCGGTGCCACACTGCCGTAAAAGCGCGTCCTTAAACTGGTGCCACACTGCCGTAAAACGCGTCATTGGTTCGATGCCGCACTGCCGTAAAACGCGTCATTGAATCGGTGCCGCACTGCCGTAAAGCGCGTCATTGAATCGGTGCCGCACTGCCGTAAAACGCGTCCTTAAACCGCTGCCGCACTGCCGTAAAACGCGTCATTGGTTCGATGCCGCACTGCCGTAAAACGCGTCATTGACTCGGTGCCGCGCTGCCGTAAAAGCGCGTCATTGACTCAGTGCCGCGCTGCCGTAAAGCGCGTCATTGACTCAGTGCCGCGCTGCCGTAAAGCGCGTCATTGACTCAGTGCCGCACTGCCGTAAAGCGCCGGTTGTCGCGCGGGTAGAGGCGGGCGTTGCCGTGAAGAAGCGTCGTGAAGTGTCGCGCAAGGCGGTGCAAAGGAGGCGGCAGGAGGAAGGAGGAGGCAGGGTGGTGTGAAGCATCGGCTGCCTGTGCCACACTGCCGTAAAGCGCGTCATTGACTCGGTACCACACTGCCGTAAAGCGCGTCATTGAATCAGTGCCGCACTGCCGTAAAACGCGTCATAGAATCAGTGCTGCACTGTCGTAAAGCGTGTCATTGATTCGATGCCGCACTGCCGTAAAGCGCGTCATTGAATCGGTGCCGCACTGCCGTAAAGCGCGTCATTGACTCGGTACCACACTGCCGTAAAGCGCGTCATTGAATCAGTGCCGCACTGCCGTAAAACGCGTCATAGAATCAGTGCTGCACTGTCGTAAAGCGTGTCATTGATTCGATGCCGCACTGCCGTAAAGCGCGTCATTGAATCGGTGCCGCACTGCCGTAAAGCGCGTCTTTAAGCGAATGGTGTCGTGTGGCATGAAGAGGCTGTCGTGAAGAGTCGGGTGGCGGTGCCACACTGCCGTAAAGCGCAGGGAAGCGTCTGGGGTGTCGTGAAGCGTCGGGTTCCGGTGCCACACTGCCGTAAAGCGCCTCCATGTAGCACAGGGAAGGGTGTCGTGAAGAGGAAGAGTTGGGTGGCGGTGCCACACTGCCGTAAAGCGCGTCACTGAATCGGTGCCACACTGCCGTAAAGCGCGTCATTGACTCGGTGCCGCACTGCCGTAAAGCGCGTCATTGGTTCGGTGCCTCACTGCCGTAAAACGCGTCATTGAATCGGTGCTGCACTGCCGTAAAGCGTGTCATTGATTCGATGCCGCACTGCCGTAAAGCGCGTCATTGAATCGGTGCCGCACTGCCGTAAAGCGTGTCATTGATTCGATGCCGCACTGCCGTAAAGCGCGTCATTGACTCGGTGCCGCACTGCCGTAAAGCGCCGGTTGTCGCGCGGGTAGAGGCGGGCGTTGCCGTGAAGAAGCGTCGTGAAGTGTCGCGCACGGCGGTGCAAAGGAGGCGGCAGGAGGAAGGAGGAGGCAGGGTGGTGTGAAGCATCGGCTGCCTGTGCCACACTGCCGTAAAGCGCGTCATTGACTCGGTACCACACTGCCGTAAAGCGCGTCATTGACTCGGTGCCACACTGCCGTAAAGCGCGTCATTGACTCGGTGCCACACTGCCGTAAAGCGCCTCCATGTAGTGCAGGGAAGGGTGTCGTGAAGGGGGCGTCTTTAAGTGTCGGGTGGCGGTGCCGCACTGCCGTAAAGCGCGTCATTGACTCTGTGCCGCACTGCCGTAAAGCGCGTCATTGAATCGGTGCCACACTGCCGTAAAGCGCCTCCACGTAGTGCGGGGAAGGGTGTCGTGAAGGGGGTGTCTTTAAGTGTCGGGTGCCGGTGCCACACTGCCGTAAAGCGCGTCATTGAATCAGTGCCGCACTGCCGTAAAGCGCGTTATTGATTCGGTGCCACACTGCCGTAAAGCGCGTCATTGACTCGGTGCCACACTGCCGTAAAGCGCCTCCATGTAGTGCAGGGAAGGGTGTCGTGAAGGGGGCGTCTTTAAGTGTCGGGTGGCGGTGCCGCACTGCCGTAAAGCGCGTCATTGACTCAGTGCCGCACTGCCGTAAAGCGCGTTATTGACTCGGTGCCGCACTGCCGTAAAGCGCGTCATTGACTCGGTGCCGCGCTGCCGTAAAGCTCGTCATTGACTCGGCGCCGCACTGCCGTAAAGCGCAGGTTGTCGCGCGGGTAGAGGCGGGCGTTGCCGTGAAGAAGCGTCGTGAAGTGTCGCGCACGGCGGTGCAAAGGAGGCGGCAGGAGGAAGGAGGAGGCAGGGTGGTGTGAAGCATCGGCTGCCTGTGCCACACTGCCGTAAAGCGCGTCATTGAATCGGTGCCACACTGCCGTAAAGCGCCTCCACGTAGTGCGGGGAAGGGTGTCGTGAAGGGGGTGTCTTTAAGTGTCGGGTGCCGGTGCCACACTGCCGTAAAGCGCAGGGAAGGATGTCGTGAGGCGGGTGCCACACTGCCGTAAAGTGCGTCCTTAAACCGGTTCCACGCTTCTGTGAAGCGAATGGTGTCGTGAAGGGTCGGGTGCCGGTGCCACACTGCCGTAAAGCGCGTTATTGATTCGGTGCCACACTGCCGTAAAGCGCGTCATTGACTCGGTGCCACACTGCCGTAAAGCGCCTCCATGTAGTGCAGGGAAGGGTGTCGTGAAGGGGGCGTCTTTAAGTGTCGGGTGGCGGTGCCGCACTGCCGTAAAGCGCGTCATTGACTCGGTGCCGCACTGCCGTAAAGCGCGTCATTGACTCAGTGCCGCACTGCCGTAAACCGCGTCATTGAATCTGTGCCACACTGCCGTAAAGCGCCTCCATGTAGTGCAGGGAAGGGTGTCGTGAAGGGGGCGTCTTTAAGTGTCGGGTGGCGGTGCCACACTGCCGTAAAGCGCGTCATTGACTCGGTGCCGCACTGCCGTAAAACGCGTCATTGACTCAGTGCCGCACTGCCGTAAAACGCGTCATTGACTCAGTGCCGCACTGCCGTAAAGCGCGTCATTGACTCGGTGCCGCAGTGCCGTAAAGCGCGTCATTGACTTAGTGCCGCACTGCCGTAAAACGCGTCATTGACTCAGTGCCGCACTGCCGTAAAGCGCGTCATTGACTCAGCGCCGCACTGCCGTAAAGCGCCGGTTGTCGCGCGGGTAGAGGCGGGCGTTGCCGTGAAGAAGCGTCGTGAAGTGTCGCGCAAGGCGGTGCAAAGGAGGCGGCAGGAGGAAGGAGGAGGCAGGGTGGTGTGAAGCATCGGCTGCCTGTGCCACACTGCCGTAAAGCGCGTCATTGACTCGGTGCCGCACTGCCGTAAAGCGCGTCATTGACTCGGTGCCGCACTGCCGAATTTGGTCCGCACTGCTGTAAAGCGCGTCATTGAATCGGTGCCGCAGTGCCGTAAAGCGCGTCATTGACTCGGTGCCACACTGCCGTAAAGCGCCTCCATGTAGTGCAGGGAAGGGTGTCGTGAAGGGGGCGTCTTTAAGTGTCGGGTGGCGGTGCCGCACTGCTGTAAAGCGCGTCATTGACTCGGTGCCGCACTGCCGTAAAGCTCGTCATTGAATCAGTGCCGCACTGCCGTAAACCGCGTCATTGAATCGGTCTGCACTGCTGTAAAGCGCGTCATTGAATCGGTGCCGCAGTGCCGTAAAGCGCGTCATTGACTCGGTACCACACTGCCGTAAAGCGCGTCATTGAATCGGTGCCACACTGCCGTAAAGCGCCTCCATGTAGCACAGGGAAGGGTGTCGTGAAGAGGAAGAGTTGGGTGGCGGTGCCACACTGCCGTAAAAGCGCGTCATTGAATCGGTGCCACACTGCCGTAAAGCGCGTCGTTGGTTCGGTGCCGCACTGCCGTAAAGCGCGTCACTGACTCGGTGCCACACTGCCGTAAAGCGCGTCATTGACTCAGTGCCGCGCTGCCGCAAAGCGCGTCATTGACTCAGCGCCGCACTGCCGTAAAGCGCCGGTTGTCGCGCGGGTAGAGGCGGGCGTTGCCGTGAAGAAGCGTCGTGAAGTGTCGCGCAAGGCGGTGCAAAGGAGGCGGCAGGAGGAAGGAGGAGGCAGGGTGGTGTGAAGCATCGGCTGCCTGTGCCACACTGCCGTAAAGCGCGTCATTGAATCGGTGCCACACTGCCGTAAAGCGCCTCCACGTAGTGCGGGGAAGGGTGTCGTGAAGGGGGTGTCTTTAAGTGTCGGGTGCCGGTGCCACACTGTAAGAGTTGGAGTATAGAAAATGAGGAAGAATGAGAAACGTAATGAGATTTAAGAACAGTAATGTTGCAGAAGGGATGTTTAGAAGACTAGTTGCAGAAATAGGTATTTGGGGTGGGGTTAAAGGCACATCATGACTTAGAAAGTACTTAGCTGACAGCACTTTGTTTGGGTATAGAAACTCAGGCTACATACTCATGATCCATGATCCAGTATGTACCTAATACTCTGAAAAACTTCTTCAGTTTGTCATGTGCATGCGTAAAGGAACTTGCTGATTATGCCTTTATTCAGTGTCTGTCACTACCCAGCATCTTTCTTAAGTAGGTAACCATCTGGTTGCCTCAGTGGGTGAACAGGAAAAAAAGATAAGAAATGCTTCAAGTCGATTAACATGTTTTGCCTGTACAAAAATATTTCACTTAGTCATAAGTTATTTTTCTATCTGTACTAATGCATTTTTCTTGTCTATCCTCCCTTCCTCACACCTCCCTTCTCCCAGATATCTAACAGATTTTGAACCAATTCAGTGTCTGGGTCGTGGAGGCTTTGGAGTGGTTTTTGAAGCCAGAAATAAAGTGGATGACTGCAACTATGCTATCAAAAGAATCCGTTTACCTAACAGGTAATGAATGAGTTTGTTGAGATACAGAAGTAATGAATGAATGGTGGGATCCCATCCTACACTGAACCATCTGTTCCCGAACTGATGTCCCAGATATTTTGTTAGGATGAATGACATACTTTTTAAGGGGGGGGGCTGGCTTAGTTTTGGCACCAAGAATTTGGCATGTGCAATCACAGCAGAAGGGTGACCTGCCTGGCTAAAATACTTGCGTAGCAGGACACTTGTGAGGATGCTCCGGCTACATGGGAACTCCTTTGATTTCCTTGATGAATAGAGCCTTTGATAACAGGACCAGTTATTTGTAGCACTGTTAATTTGCTTCTCTCCTTCCTCTCCTTACCTTTCCTGCTTCACCTTCTCTTTCTTTTCTCTCTCCCTCACCAGCTTTTCTGATTCCATTTGTCCGTTTGTTTCATTTTCCGGTCCCACAACCCCTACCTTTTCTTTCAGTCATAGGTGGTCAAGCCAAGCTGCAGAATTACCCTACACAGAGCTTGCAGCAGTTCCTTTTAGTGGGAGATGGGAGACACTGCTTCTGGATATCTCAAGTTAGAACAGCAACAGGCAGGCCAGTAGAGGGAGGGGGTAAAGCTATCACATCTAGAATGACTACTTTTTTGAATGCATTAAATAAGTGTGACTATTTAAGATTAAAGGTTTTGTTCAGAAATTTAAGGTAGCCTAAATTCTTCTTTTCCAAGCATATGCAAATCCATTAAATAAAACCATCTGACTTCATTTGATCCAGTTTCAGTCTTAAGAAGAGAGATTATTTACCTCAATAAATAGCAGGCTACTTGCTTTCCTGTGCATAGAATGGAGATAGTCTTTATGCAGTCTCCTTATGTTATGCCAAATACAAAAGAAATACTAAGGTATTGCTGTCTGTCTTCTTTTGTGTCAGTGTCTTCTACATCCCTGTAGACTATTGCTGTTTAGTGGTGTTTTTTCTATCCTGTAAACAGCTAAGAGCAAGATGAACCTTTTCTTCTCAGTTTTGCTGCCTGTAATTTGAAAAGGGATGACTAAATACTTAACCATTATGAGCGCACACTGCTCCTCCATGCCTCTAACCTAAAGGAGTTACTCTGGGGAATTTGAGACATAGCTTTGATTAAGTTCCTTTACAGAAGTTTATGTACTCTTCTGTTGCTTTATGTGACCACATCTCTATTTTTCTCCTCACCCCACATTGTAGGGAACTGGCTCGTGAAAAGGTGATGCGAGAAGTCAAGGCCTTGGCTAAGCTTGAGCACCCAGGTATCGTGCGGTACTTCAATGCGTGGCTGGAAGCTCCACCTGAGAGATGGCAAGAAAAGATGGATGAACAGTGGTTAAAAGATGAAAGGTAATTCATGGGGGTTTTTTAACAACTGAGTTTGAAGTTGTGCATCAACAGAATTGCAGAACTGGTAGATGATCCAGGAAGATGGAAAGACTGTGTAGGAAAGAGATAGTTATTAACTTGTGTCAACCTTTCAATTGAACAAGGTACAAATATTTCACTCTTGTGCATAGTGTCTCTTGATTTATCATAGAACCATAGAATAGTTTGGGTTGGAAAGGGCCTTAAGATCATCAAGTTCCAACCCCCTGCCATGGGCAAGGACGCTTCACACTAGACCGTGTCGTGCAAGGCTCTGTCCAGCCTGACCTTGAGCACTGCCAGGGATGGAGCGTTTACCACTTCTTTGGGCAACTTGTTCCTGTGCCTCACCACCCTCTTTGGATCTTTTGGTGTCCTCTGTTGTGTTAAGGTCCTTCTTTCAGCTTAGGAAGCATCTTGCTCCTAATTTAAATTCTGTCATTGAATCTTTGGGTGGTTGAAAGGTTGGAGCATTGCTACTGAGGCTCAGTTTTAAACTTCGGCATCTCTGTTCTCTTTGTTCCTTTGCACTGCTTTCTTCCTTTTTGTTGGCTTGGTTTCGATGGATCTGATTCAGTACTCCAGTGCTGCAATGAATTTATTTTAGCAGAAATAGGAGGGATAATCAGAGTGACTATTTCTAAAGCTTGGTAGGAGTAGGTTAAAAATGGAAAACTGGATAGAAGAGTTGGAGGATGTTAAAAGAAAGGAAAAAGTGGGTGTATTTTAGCTGTTAAAGAATGAGGCCTAATACAAATAATAGTGGTCTCATAATAACATCTTTACATGCCTAATGATTTTAGAATGCAGTGACCTTTATATTTCAGGCATCAAATTAACATTTTGCAGCTGTAATTCTGCCAAGGCACTTTAAATAGTCATTGCAATGCATGTTCTATAGGACTGATTTTTTTCCAGCTGAAGAAAAGCCTGATTGCACATTGGGAATCCAGGCAGCAGAGCTTGGCAGATCTTCCTTTATCAACACTCAATGAGAAAGCATTATTCTTCTAAGAAAAATGCATGCTAAATCCTGGTTATTAGAGATTCCCACCCTTGGGAGTCATTTACCATTAGGGTATGACACGGTTCTCAGAGGTAGCAGTTGTTAAAACCTGGGCTTCTGAACATGCATCTTTAGTGGAATGAAGTTCTGTAGTATTGACCTCTTGATTTTGTTCTTCCAGCACTGACTGGCCACTCAGTTCTCCCAGTCCAATGGATGTCCCATCATTTAAGATCAGAACAGAGCCATTTTCTACAAAGGAGCACGTTGAAGTTATAGCCACTTCATGGGAGAGGGTAGGTTCTGTGGGAATACCCTGTGGTCAATTTGATGCATCTGGAAGCCAGTTTTCTCCTCTGGAATTTTCTGAGACAGACAACAGGGACTTACACCGGTCAGAAGATCCACTCTTGAACCTTCAGGACAGTGTCCTTACTGGCTGTGATGTAGAAGACAGTACTATCAACAATAACGAGCTGTGTGACTCCTTGGAAACATGTTCCTCAGCTGTTCCTGTTGTACACCTGAAGGAGGGGACCTCCTCTTCTATCGTGTTTGAGGATTCTGGTTGTGGAAACGCTTCTAGTAAGGAAGATAAAGTCGGTGTTTCACACAGTGAGAGTCTTTCTGAGGAGAAGGCCAAAAGTACAGAGGAATCTGATAACAAGAAATCTGCTTCAGGAAGTCCCCTCTCTGTTTCTCCACCAAGGCCAACAAGTTTAAGCCTGGACCTTTCTAAAAATATTGCAGAAAAAGTCAAACCCACCTCTCCAAAGGTGTATCTTTACATCCAGATGCAGCTCTGCCGGAAAGAGAACCTTAAAGACTGGATGAGCAGAAGGTGCATGATAGAGGAGAGGGAAAGGACAGAGTGTCTGCAGATATTTCTGCAGATAGCTGAAGCGGTTGACTTTCTGCATAGCAAAGGATTAATGCACAGGGATCTCAAGGTTTGTATTCATAGGTTACTGTAGGAAATGGGTTGGGTTTTACTTTATTTACTGGCCTGATCATCACTGAATGTTTGAACTTCCCAAATTCTGCTTGTCACTGGTTATCTCACTGCCTGTGTCCTATAGGCAAACATTCTCAGGTTTACTACAATGAGATTATCTTTGGAGCCGTCATTGAATTATCTGTGCCTAGAGTATCATACTAAGGTCTCTAGTGCTTTAAAATTCCCCAAAGCACATGGATTGATTCAAATGGCATCACAGGGTAGCTGTCTCTCCACTGCGTTACAGACCTGAGCATCACCAATTCCAAGTTTGACTGCTCCTGATACAGCCATGCCAGGCTGCTCAGCTCAGTGTTGAGGTCTGCTTTAAATTGAGAGATCATGAGGCTGTGGATACAGGTAACATGATTTTGGGGTGTGGGAGTAACATGGCACTGAAGACAAATCCTGCTAAGGTAGTTGACTCTTAGCAGTGACCTCAGCTTGAGTGTTACAAAGGCTGAGTTAACATCTGTACCATAATGTGGAGGTGCAGCGCTCCAGGAAATAAGCATTAATCATTCCTTATTGCAATTAAAGTCTTTCTTACAGCAAGACTTCTTGTACCTGGCACACATCGGTTGCATTTGGTTTATGGCACTTTTAATTCAGGTTCTTTATGCAGGATTGTTCATTGCTAAGCTCTGTGGCAAAGAAAACTATTTTGGATCCTGTTCGACCATTTCAAGTAGAGCAGATTCTTGGCAGCGTTGAGTGCAGTTGGATTCGATGATCTTTAAAGGTCTTTTTCAACCTAAATGATTCTATGATTCTAATTCTGGTATTTTCCATCTTCTTTCTATAGCAATACTGCCAAAGAGCAGCATGTTAGAGAAAGTAATAAAGTATTACTGCTGTAGGATCGAAATGTAAACTGTCTTAGGGTTGAATTCTGAGTCAATGCCAACTATCACAGTGTGGGTTTCTGAAGGATTCATAATCTTCTTAATGTCCGATAACATCCAGACAGTTAAGACTGGGAAAGCTGTTTTTTTTACCTCTGGCATTTAACATAACCGAAGTCAGGAGTAACGTTGTACCTTTCCTTTCATTTTGCTTCTGATCTTGTGTTAGTGCCTAATCTTGCTGAACTTCTAGCACTGGAAGCATCAGTATGTGTTACCAAATGCCACAATTCAATTGAAGAGTGCAGCTAAAGTTAGTCTTAGCTCTAAGAAATGGGTTGCTTTTCCCAAATGGGGGAGAGGTAGTTCCTGTTTCTCCTTCCTACTTTGAGGAGGAATTAGGACCTCCCTCTGTGGAGTTAATACTGAAGTTATTATAACTGCTGTTGATGCTTCTCAGATGTTAATCATTTGGTATTGGTAGAGATGAAAGATAATGCCATCTTAGATGTGAGATCACTGAAAGGATACTTCAAAGTTAAAACAACTCACTAACCCATCCAAGTATTTCCTTCTTCATCAGCATTAAGCAATTCCCTGGAAGCAATTATCTGTCAAATCTTCAGTGCTTAAGAAACTGACCAGAAAAGTAATTAAATCCTCATACTAATATGTTGCTGGGCATGTTCATAAATAACCTTTCTTAACAATACTGTCAGTTGTGACTCTGGAGTCTTCCCTCCGATCACTGTTCAGTAACACTTACGTAGATCTTCACTTAAAACAATCAGCACTTGTCTAGCTTTTTGTTGGAACAGCTTAAAAGTTCAATGCTGGCATCAATTTGAACAAGAGAGTTTATTTTGCTTACTTGGTATAACCAGCTCTGAAATGCTCTCCCTGAATGAACAACTTCCTGCTTCAGAAAGCTTGCCATACGTGTATAGGTCCCAAGTGTCCATTGTGTATTAATTTGGTCAAACCAACAGTATATTTAGGGATTTTCTATAGTTTTCAGAAGCCCCTTGGAACAGATCTCACCTAATTTTGTAATATGCTGAAGAGATTGGTCATCCATCCAATCCAGCACTAACAGGCAGACAACCTGCAAAGCTGTTTCATCTTTGCTAGAGGCAGAGCTGGCTGATAGCAGAGGTCTCATCTTGCTCCCATTGGCATGAACAAAGCCTGCTTGGTCTATGTGAAAATAAATCTATATGCATGCATATAAAAAGCTTTAAGAATATCTTTTAAATATTGAAATGAACAGTGCACATTGAGATGTATTAATTGGGCTCCTGCTCAGCAGAGGTACCATAAGAGCAAGGGGGCAGGAGTTTAGGCAAGTGAATAGGTCACAGTTCAGGTTCTTTTGAAGTACAGAAACAGAAGTCTTGTCTGTCAAGTGAATCAAGCATAAGCTCTTGGTCATGCTTGACAGCTCAAAAGAAACTATGAGGTTCAGAGAGCTGCAAGAACTGTCTTAGATGTATTTTGCAGTATTAATTGAATTAAATAGTGGTGTTCCAAATGAATGAGTAACTTACTCCTGTCTGTGGAAAAATGGGAATTGTTATTCTGACTGAAGAATCAGGAGAGAGCTAACTTTATGCAGATAACTAAACTGGAGGGTAGTTGTATTCTCTTGATTTAAATCAGAATTGCATGCACATGCCTTAGACTTCCTTTTTCCCAATGTGATCTTATTTTTGCTGGCACTTTGCGAGAGCAGAGAACCTAAATCTCTCCTGTTTAAATTTGAAGAAGCTCTTCCCTGTGAGGGTGCTGAGGTGCTGGCACAGGGTGCCCAGAGAAGCTGTGGCTGCCCCATCCCTGGCAGTGTTCAAGGCCAGGTTGGATGGGGCTTGGAGCAAGCTGCTCTAGTGGAAGGTGTCCCTTCCCTTGGCAGGGTTTGGAACTGGGTGAGCTTTAAGGTCCCTTCCAACACAAACCATTCTGTGATGATTCTATAATCCACTCACCTTAAGTTGTAGAAACTATATGCCAGCCTATTCAGGGTCTGTTTTCAGGCCAGAAAAGCCTGAGAATTAAACTTTCCTGTTGAAGAGTTTCACTCTGTGAAGCAAGACAGATCTTGTTGACTCCTGATGTGTTTGTTGGAGGAGGCGGCGAATGGAGATCAAGGCAATGGGATACAAATCCCTAATGGAGACATTTGTGCCTTGAGCATTAACATTCTGATATAAAGATTTTTAACAACGTGGGTGTGCAGTCAGAGGGTGGGTGCTGTATAAATGCTTCAGAGAAAGCCCGGAGATGCCATGAATTCACAGGGTAGTAGCTTTTGCGCACTGAGCTGTGACTCTGAAGGGCATGATATTCGTTACAGGAAACTACAGCAGGAGATAAGACCTGGCTCAGAAGGCAGTTTGAGAGGCAGGATGTGGGCAGTGTGGAACTAACAAGTTTTATCTGATTATTTCTGTAGTGCTTATCTCAGAGCTGGCCGTTGCTTGAAAAGAAAACCCACCCAGAAGCCTTTTTTCTGCCTTTCTCTCTTGCACAGTGTGCGTTTGTCTTTAACTGAGGAAGTCAGGTGGACTTTGAAATAGGTCAGCTTTGTAGTCCTTTAATCTTGTGGAAAAATATTGCCCTCTATCTGTCTGCCTCCTCCTGTTCCAGGGTTTATGTCAACAAAGCATGGACCATGTTCACCAAGCCTCAAAGGTCCAGGAGCCCTGAGAGGAACGTGCTCAGCACCACCTGCCTCTTTACCACACCTCAGCCCTTCCCCTGTACATAGAATAATAGAATAGTTTGGGTTGGAAAGCACCTTAAAATCATCCAGTTCCAATCCTCTGCCATGGGCAGGGACATCTCTCACTAAACCATGTTACCAAAGGCTCTGTGCAGCCTGGCCTTGACCACCGCCAGGGATGGAGCATTCACAACTTCCTTGGGCAGCCCTTTCCAGTGCCTCACCACCCTCACAGTAAAGAACTTCTTCCTTATATCTAACCTGAACTTCCCCTGTTTAAGTTTAAACCCATCACCCCTTGTCCTATCACTACAGTCCCTAATGAAGAGTCCATCCCCAGCACCCCTATAGGCCCCCTTCAGATACTGGAAGGCTGCTATGAGGTCTCCATGCAGCCTTCTCTTCTTCAGGCTGAACAGCCCCAACTTTCTCAGCCTGTCTTCATACAGGAGGTGCTCCAGTCCCCTGATCATCCTCGTGGCCTCCTCTGGGCTTGTTCCAGCAGCTCCTTGTCCTTCTTGTGTTGCGGACACCAGAACTGCAATAATCCTGCTGCTTCTTCCTGCAGGATCAGTCTGTTCTCCCAGAACTTTGTGTGCCTGGCTTTATTTGTAACTGAGGTGGAGCAGTCATGTCTCAAAGCAATAGTCATTCATTTGGTGTGTGCTGTTTTATCAGCCAGGATGGAAATCTCTTGAAAAACCATCTCTGATACGCACCATTAGCAAGGGGGCATCTCAGTTCCAGGCTGTCTTATCAGTAGCTTAAGCCAAAGGTAGTGGTACCTGGCAAACAAGCTGGTACCACCAGCCACATCATCACTGTTAAGCCACATCGTCACTGTTGCTGCTGTTACAGATTGCACAGTTCTTGAGCTTCCATCAAAAATAAACTTGTAATGGTTATGCAAACAGATATTCCCACAGTTACACTGCATGGCACCAACTGACAAGCAGACCTTGTTCCCAAATTTCCACTGTATCTACAACTTAATGTTAAGATGACATGCTGTGTGCTGCCGAACAAGTTTAGCACTCAGAGACTACAATAAAAAAGACTTGGAGTTAGAACCCCAGCATCTGGTGTGAATTTGCCATGTGATGGAGAGTTGGATAACTTATCTGTGCTGTTCCCAACAGCTGTTGATTTCTGTGTATGTTACTCAGCAGACCCATGTAGTGCCAGTAAACCTCTATGGGATGACAAGAAATGAGCAGTCTGAGTTTTGGGAAGGGAGACTGTTTAATGCAGGAGTAATTCCTTTCTTGTGAATAGCTAAGATTATCAGTTGGTGCTGCTCACCTGATGTTTAATGAGTGGTTTTAGCCTTGACAGCATGATTTATCTGAATTAGAACAAAGTGCTGTATCTTCTGAAAAACTGAGACTTGTTTAATACTTACTTTTTCTTTTCTCCTTTTACCTGTTTGGTTTTGTAGCCTTCCAATATATTTTTCACAATGGATGACATAGTAAAGGTTGGGGATTTTGGACTGGTAACTGCTATGGACCAAGATGAGGAGGAAGAATCGGTACTCACCCCAATGCCAGCTTATGCCAGGCACACAGGACAAGTAGGGACCAAACTCTACATGAGCCCAGAACAGGTTTGTACTCTGTGCTCTAAAGTTGTATCTGGCAGTGCCTGGAAGTCACCTGAATTCCTGGGAGCTCAAAAGATCAGGAATTCCTTCCAGTAAATTGTTGCAATCAAGTTAATTAAATTCTTCATCATCAAAGTAGAGTTTTGAACTAAATTGAATTCCAAAATTAATATTTTAATGTATGCATTTATTATAGGGGAAAAAAGTGAGTAATGATTTGTACTTGGACGCTTTCAGTTACCTTGTTTTTCATGTACTAGATAACTGTGTAACACCGAATTTAATTGAGCAAGGACACACTATTGTGCAAGATAAGTGGGAACCTCTTGCTTTGCATTTGGGTCTGTAAAGAGGAGCTGGTGATCAGGACCTTCCTCACTCATGTGCCTGTCCTCTAGTTTTCAGCTCTGCATAGGGCTAATCACTTCCATATGTTAACTTGAAAGGTGTCGTTTGTGTTGTACATAATCACATACAGTGAGTGGCTTGACTGACCTAACCCTCATTTTGAATTTCCAGATCTGTGGGAACACCTATTCACACAAGGTGGATATCTTTTCTTTGGGACTGATTCTCTTTGAGCTGCTTTACCCTTTCAGCACACAGATGGAGAGGGTCAGGGTATGTATATTTGTTGAAAGCGGCTATTTGCTTAGTGAAACAGTTGCAAGAGGTTCTTTTCACTTTTGACAAGTCTTGCAATCAGGAGCGCAACTTCTTTATCAGCCTTGTACAGACCCCTGAATCACTGAAAATAAATTGCAGTCTTCCTAATGTGTGCAGTTGAATTGAGGCCTTAATTTCTTTACAAAGCTCTTCTGTTGTCAAGCCAAGTAAGAGAAACTATTGAACTAGGATAGCCAAGAACTCAAGCAACAAATATAGCTTGTGACTTTAAGCCTACGAGCTTGATTTACATTCAAGAATTGGAACCATGCTGTGCATTTTTATTTCTTCCTTCATTTGCATCTGCAGTGCTTTTCCACTCAGAGCATTTAGTGAAAAACTGCTGTTCCTTTTCCTATAGTGAGTCTTAGCTGTGAGTCTCGCCCAGCTTCAAGCACAATCTTCCCAGTAACTGGTTACCTTCATTGCATGAAACGTGAATTTGGGAAGTTTGATGGTGCATTACAACTCTTGCTTGCTGTTAAAATGGATGCGAGATCCATCTTGCTCAGGAACAAGTTCACAGAGAACAGGGGCTGCAGCCTCTTGTATGTGATGACCAGTGGCCTATGCAAGAAAGAGAGAATCATTATAACTTGTATTTAGAATTTATATGTGCCTAGGAGGGGGGTAAATTCTCATGTGAAGATGGATTGCTTTCAGCAGAGATGTAACAAGCAACTTGAACCACACCATGAAAGCAGCCTGACCAAATACTTCACCTACACTGGCATTGCATTCTTTTGCTTAAAATGCTCTGGGGTTTTATGGTACAAAAGAGTCTAGTCTATTCAAGGAATGGCAGTGCTGAATTTGAGCCCCTTGCACTGAAACCAATTTCAATGTCCTTAAAATCAGTTTTACTGGAACCCATACCCCATAAAGAGCTATCCTCAATAGGCCAGGTTGACGGGGCTTGGAGCAGCCTGCTCTAGTGGAGGGTGTCCCTGCCCACGGCAGGGGTTGGAACTGGAAAAGCTTTAAGGTCCCTTCAACCCAAACCATTCTATGATGAAAACACGCTGAAGTGAGTAAGGTAGCCTGGTGCAACTAATGGTGTGGCAGAACATGGGAAAAATAGTGTCACTAGGTGGAGCTGATGTGCTGGTTATGAAAGAAACACAGAAGGAGACCAGCTGCCTTGCAAAGGACACAGAAATACAACGTGATCTGCGTTCAAAACTGCTCATAAATCAACTCGTTAGTCTATAAGAGTTAAAGACTAGTGCTTATGTTGTTGAGACAGATCTGGTCAGTTCATGTGTCTTCATACTGGTGTAGATGATCTTAGGGATTATGGGTGGTGCACAGATTCGTTGAGCCCAAGTGAGAAAGGACAAGTTTGTGTATCTGATTTAAAACTGCAGAGATCAGAATTCTTGTAACACTATTTCTAATGCAGGCTGCATACCCAGGGAAGCAGAAACTTGCCTATTTAAGCATGTTGTGATTTTTAACCACTGCAGCAAGCCTTTAAACCAGGCCAGGCTGGACAAGGCTTGGAGAGACCTGGTCTAGTGGAAGGTGTCTCTGCCCATGACAGGGGGTTGGAACTGGGTGAGCTTTAAGGTCCCTTCCAACACAAACCAGTCTGTGATGCTGTATCATTTAAACAAGTCTTTTCTTCCATCAGGCTGATTTGTTTGCATAGTCTACATATCTTTTAAAAATTATAGAGTAATAGTAGTGGAGAATGGTATTTTGGAAAAGTTACATGTTTTTCTTCATATTCTTGCAGACCTTAAGTGATGTTAGAAATTTGAATTTCCCACCATTGTTCATTCAGAAATATGCACAAGAGGTAAGTGCATCTGATGCTGTTAATGGTAGCTTTTTCTTTAATAAGTGTTGCTTTCTTCTTTGCTTTTCAATTGCTTTGTAGGTAAAAAAGGAGGGGGGAAAAAAGAGCTTTTATGTTATTAAGATTCCTCTCTCTATCCCTGTACTTTTCTCCTTTTCGAAGCTATAACATTATACAATAATGTGGATGATGATATTTCTGTCACACAATTTACCTCCAGTAACTATACCTGACTTCCCTTTGTCATTCATTTCACATACATCCTGACATGGTTTCTTGCAACAAGTCCACATTCACACAAAGTGCTGAGTTCCAGACAAATAAAGGGGCGACTATAGGTAGCACCATGGCTGTGTGAGATCTCACGACAGAAACTCATATCTCAAGTAGGAAATCATATGAGCAAATTGTGCTGTGTTCTCATTAGTGGGATTTTTAAAGTGATGCGGTTGTGCACAAAGAGGAGGTGATGTACAAAACCTCTCCAATAAGAAGCTGAGATGCTTTCAGGGTTCATGGTAGCTTCAGACCAGCAGCTAAATGAGACTAGCCTTTCTTGGTTTATAGCTGTAGGCTGCCTAGGGGAATGTGATGAGTAGGACACTGATTCTAGTTAAATCGGAGAGAAATATTCAAACTACCTGTATATTTAAAGGAATACCTCTAATTCACTGTGAAGAATTCCTGCCTGCCTTAAAACATGGTGGTTTAAACTTGAAGGTGTCCCTGCTTGTGGCAGAGAGATTGGAACTAGATCATTTTTAAGGGCTCTTCCAACCCAAACCATTGTGTGATTCTATGAAGCAAACAATTACTCACAAATTATATTACATATGTTTTAAATGGTTTTTTGATTGCAAATAATGGAAAGGTTTTATAACTATTGAATCTTAGGTCAGATTTGATTTGCCAAATTGATTGTTGTCCTTGACGATAAAGACAGTTTAACAGATGCCCAGTGGTCTGTTTTCATCTATTTAATGCACTTCTAGCTACTGTGCCAAAGCAGTAATACCCAAATTACTCAGATAGCAACTGGGAACATCATCTTCTTGTTCATACAGAACATTAAATAAGAAAGAATGTTTGAATTGGTGCATGTAACACTTACGCTGCGTTTTCTTTTAGTACACCATGGTGAAGGACATGCTCTCTCCAAGTCCCACTGAAAGACCAGAGGCTGCAGCAATCATAGAAAACCCTGTATTTGAAGACTTGGAACTCCCACCAAAACCAGTGCTTAGGCAGAGGTCACGGACAATGAGTTTATCAGGAAACAAACATTCCAGACAACCAAGCAAATAACTATCCTCAGGATCGCTTCTTCCACGCAGCAGGTTTTCCAGGGATTGTTCAGCAGAAGGATCCTATGATGCAGAATGTGTATCTTTGGAAATAGTTTACTTCAACTTTTGGGTTTTGCCATGTTTAGCGTATAAGACGTGTTGGACACATTTATGGTTTCCTTTGACAAGCCAACGAGAACCAGTAACCACGCTTTTCACATTCCATTCTTCTTACCTTAACTGTCCTAGGTGGATGGGTCCAGCTACTGTGCTTGCCAATGGTGTGCTCCATTATCCTTTTTTGGGAGTTTACTGGGGGTTGTTTTTTGAAGCTTGTATATATCAGCTTGCTGGGTAAGTGAGAGATCTGTAACATGTAAATAGAATGAAAATCCTGTATTTTTATAGAGCAAATTACAGTCTCTAAGCCTAGTGAGTATCTCTCCGGATCACTTGCTCTTTGGTGAAATGAAGAGGATTTTGAAATGAACTATGACTCCACTCTTTGTTCCTGGTGGCTAAACTGGGAAGCTGCACTATTTTTAAAGCAAAAAAAAAGTACCACAGTTGTACATACTGTCACTCTCCATAGCCAGTCATTAGAAGAAATCATTTCATAGTTCTGCACTATAGTAGAACTTAGGGAATGCATTTTATACAGATAAACCTGTAGAGAAGGAAAAGGAGCTTTTTTTGCCATTCAAAAAAGGAGGTTTTTTAGGCAGTGGTTGAAAGAGCCATAGTAAAACTGATGTATGAAAATGTTGTGATTCTGCAGACTTAAGCCTAATGAAGTCATACGTGTCGTATGTAACCTTGTAGATTTTGTACTTTTTAAGGAATCAACTGGTAGGCTATTCGTGTAACCTGCTGATTTAACTGCCTAATGCCATGCTTTTTATTTCTCCCTGTAAATATGGTAATTTTTATTTATAAAATCCAGAATCAATCCATTTGGGTTGGTGGTGTACAGAACGCACTCGCTGCAGTTGTTGAGTGCATTTAATTATTGTGACTTCTTTCAAGTCTAAATGATTTAATAAAGTTTTTTATTTATAAAGGAAACCACTTTAGTACTCGCTTCTGTTCAGAGCCAGCTCCGTGCAGGCTGCAGATGGCAGCCAAGTGTAGCTGGAACACAAGGAAGGGAACTGCATCTCTCTTAACTTGCTTTGCTTTCCTGTCTCCTACTTGCCACAGTGCACGTGATGCTGCAAAGATGAATATGCTGCTTGGAAGTGAGATACTGCCTGAAGAAAGAAGAGAACTGATCTCTCTAAACTGAGTGGATTACAGAGCTCTCAGCTGTTAACAGAGGGATTGTGGTGATAGGACAAGAGGTAATAGGTTCAAACTGAAACAGGAGAAGTTCAGGTTAGATATAAGGAAGTTCTTTACTGTGAGGGTGGTGAGGCACTGGCGCAGGTTGCCCGAAGAAGTGGTGAATGCTCCATCCCTGGCAGTGTTCAAGGCCAGGTTGGACAGAGCCTTGGGTGACATGGTCTAGTGTGTGGTGTTTCTGCCCATGGCAGGGGGTTGGAACTGGATGATCTTAAGATGCTTTCCAACCCAAACCATTCTGTGATTCTATGATAAGAAGGGATAGTTCTTGCACTGTTAGAACTGGTTTTCTATCAGTGCATTTTCCTGGTTTACAGGCTTAAATCTCTTAAAGTTGTAGTCTCTGAATTCAGTTTCTTAAGTAGATGTTGGATTCAAGGGATCACTACTGTGGTGTGACGCTATGACTAGCAATTAAATCAGCTGATACTCTGCAGCTTTATGATATGGCAGAAGTGGATTACAAAGGCTCTTGGATCTAGATACTGACTTGTCCAGTTGAAGCCAGAATGCTGCAGTATTTGATCAAAAACAGAACTTTATGGAGTTTAGCTGTGTTAAAACAGAAGGCAGTTTTAAGTGTGTCTTCCTCCTTTGAATTTCCCTGTTAGCATCAGCTATAAATGCACAGTTAAATGCCAATCTTTGAAACCTCTGAAGCTTCTCTGCCAGTTCACTGATTACAGATGGAGCACAGGAAATGAAGAATGTGGTATTTTTAACTCCCTGTGTATGTGTGCTGGATGTAAGCAGCTGCCTGTTCCAAGGACCCTGCAGCATTTCAGTATCCAAATGCCATATATGCTCACACTAGGTATGTCTCCGTATTCTGGGATGTTACATTTACCCTCAAAGGCGTGTACAAATCCCACCCTGGACCATGCATACCCAGTCACAAAAGCACCTGGCCATGCTCAGCTCTTCACTGTCCATTTCAGTGAGGCTTTGCTTTTCTTAGCACTGAATGCTGGAGTGGGTTGTCCTTGTCTTTCCTCCTTTTTGCTCCAGAAAGTCTTTTCCCTACCCAGAGAGGTTTTCCTCTGAGTTCAGAGGCAAAAAAACTGAGTTTTCCTCCAAGTCTTGCCTGCAAGTACCCATATCCCTGCCTTTGGCAACTCCACTTGCTCTGCCCCATCAGTGGGAGAGAGGATGCTTCTCTGTGCTGAGAAATATCCAGCTGGGCTTCAATACCCCCACCAGCTCAATTTTGCCAGCTTTTCAGAACCAGGCTGTCTGGAGGATGCACCTCTCATGTTGTTTTCCTTCTTTAAGTCAGGTTGCAATTATACTACACTTCCATGTTCCATCCCTGTCCTGCTGGATGTTCTTCAGTCAACTCAGACTGAATGGTCAGTCATGACTGAAGGCCTTGATCTCATGTGCATTTACTCTATGCTCACATCCCAAAGGGAAAGCCATGAAGGCAGGCTTCTCTCAGCTCTGTATGGATGACAGCAGCAGCTTTCTACCTTGTCTACTAGACCCCAGTCTTTACATAGCAGTCCTGATATCTCATGGACAGGTTTATTTTCCTTCTTTCAGTTAATTAACATCTAGAAACCAAAAATCAGAGTGGCTCAGGTCTTCCTGTGGCCATGGAAATCAGCGTGTACCTTCCTACCTACGCTTTGTGGTGGGACACCTGAACATGGAGCTGCCAGCTTAAAGCCTGGCAGGAGGGAGCTCTGGTCACAGGCTCTGCAGCATTCCTACAGCCCTGGGGTCCCAGCCTCTTCTTGCAGAGGTTGTTGCCTGTCCCTCAGCTCCCTCCCGTCATAGCTCCTGGGGCTGAAACACAGTTCTTGTCCTGTTTTATCAAAATGAACTGGGTAACAGAAGCAAAAATCCACCCCTGTCCACCTTTGTGCCCACTGGATTTAGGTGCTTCCCCCGAGAGTAAAGGCAGGATTGTGTAGTTATTCTCCTTACCGCTTCCATGTTGTTACTGGAGTCGTAGGAGCTGGGAGACCCACTCCAGGAAGAGGAGTACCAGTGCTGCAACCCCAGGTCAGGGCTATTTCTTCCACCAGGCTCTTGAGAAAGACAACTTCTGATGCTTGTACCAGGGTCTTCAGTAGCTGCACTGCTCCAGGCAGTGCTTTTTGCTACACCTCTGAGGACAGTCCTCTGCTGCCTTTGAGCTGGAAGAGCAGAAGCACTCAGGCTTTTACTAACATCCCCCTTTATTTATTAACAAAGTGATGTTCTTCACCCCTCTGAGAGCTTCAGTCTGTTAGTTTTAGCATTAAATTTTAACCTGGATATCTTTCTGCTGTTTCCTGTGCTTCTCAGGCTGCATAAGCCTTGCCTGTCTCAAGTAGGTGAGCAAGCACGCGGAAGAAGCTGTTTTACAAACCATCCTTCAAGTGTTTTGTGTCCATGGAAGATCAGTCTAAAAGCAGGCTCTGAGTGCAATGACTCCCGTGTAAAGCAGGGTGAGACCCCATCAGAACCATGCCAGGAGAAGCAGTGGCTGTTGTATGAGTGGTCTGTGATCCTGTGGGCTCAACTCCTGCTTTTACTCACAGCTATGATGCTGCAGAGACATTCGGGAGCAGGCCTGTCTTTTCAGGGTCATCCTTTGGTAAGGCAATTCATGGTCCTCCCACAGGCAGCCAGTGCTGTTTAATGCTGTTTGAAGTCCAGACAAGCACTTGGGAGTGGTAAACGTGATCATTCCCATTCATCATCCTTTTCTTATGGCTGTATAGTCCAGCAATACTCTACAGTATTACTCATGGCAGTAAGGCATAGACATCACAGTGCAGAATACGCAGTAATTCCTCTTCATGTACCCCTTTTTGCTGCAGTCGGTCACCTGCAGCCCCCTTTAAGCCCCATGGGCACTCAGTGCTCTCAGCATGGGCACTTGGTGCTCTCAGCAAGTCTTACTCATTAGCTGGGGCCTGCTACATAGGATATTCCCATCCAGAATTCGTAAGGACACTCACAGGTATTTCACAGAAAGCCACTGAAAGCTCTGAACCACTCAGAAGGGCGTTGAACCCTGAGCAACAGCCCAGACTGCAGAGTGGTGCCTTTGTAAAGAGGTGACCTCTGCTCCTTAACCACATCCCTCCTAATGCCCATACACAGACTGACACACAGAGAATTACTAAAACCAGTCAAATCTGAGCAAGCTGCTCTAGTGGAAGGTGTCCCTGCCCATGGCAGGGGTTGGAACTGGGTGAGCTTTAAGGTCCCTTCAGGCCAAACCATTCTATGGTTCTATGAAATCTGTAATGTAAGCTGCAAGGTGAGAGCTACAGCATCTTGAGAAATGAGAAACACTCTCCCACCTTACAGTGCAGATCACCAGGAGGTACATGGAGACAAGTTCACATTATCATGCTGATGTTGTTTTCCCCTGCATGAAGGTTGAATTTGTCTTAGGAAATGCTTATTAAAAAGTAATTAGGCAGGAAGGAATTAGCTCCATTAGTTATAACAAGTTGCCCCTAAAATACCAAAGTTCCTTGTTTACAAAACTGTGGAAGATGAAGAAATGCACTTTTGCCCTATGTCCCCACCTGTAATATTCCAGCCCCTCCTTCCCCTATTTTCCTACCCATTATTTTTCCATTAGGATGTGCTCTGGCACTTTCTGTACCACCACCTCCAGCAGCTGATTCTGAATCCCCGTTATTTGGGTTTGCCTTTCAGGGCACCATTGGGCACTGGCACCGTAATGCTATATTCCATGTCTGGAGCAGTCTTGGAAAATGTGGCTATGGAAACCATGTCTTCTCCAGTGTCCACTTGAGACCTCTGCCTGCAGATGAGCAGCTTCTTCAGAGCCCGTTGGAAGTCCCTGTTCAGGAAAGCATAAAGCATCGGGTTGATAGTGGAGTTGCAATACCCCAACCAAGTGATGATCTTGAATGCCTCAACCAAGACCGTGCTGGTGGAGTCGGTGCCTCTTGCTGCGAGCCAGACGTTGAGGACGAAGTAGGGCAGCCAGCAGAGCACAAAGACTGAAATGATGATGCTGATGGTGCGTGTGGCCTTGTTCTCCAGCTGCAGGTGGTTCTGCCGCTTGCTGTTGGGGTGGTAGTGGATCTCCAGGGTCTGAGACATGATCCGAGTGGCTTTGAGCCGCGAAGCGCGGTAGATGAAGAAGTACATGCTGCACATGACCATGAAGGGAACGAAAAACGCCAGAGCAGAAGCCACGATGGCAAAAATCCAGTTGGTGACAAAGATGCATTCTCTGCCTGCATCAAAGTCCACCCCGGGGATCTCGTTCCAGCCTTGCATGACAGGAAGGAAGGAAATGAGAGAGGAGTATACCCAGACCGTGCAGGTCATTGCGATGCATCTGTGCAAGGAAATAGGGAGGGGAGAGAGGGTATGAGCAATTTTGAGTTGAAAACACACAGTACGAGTCAATCCCCATGGTAACCCATGTGGGATATCACTGCTCTGCAGTACCACAGGGCCTGGAGAAGGGAAAAAGATGGGGTACAACAGGTCCAGACATGAATATCTGTAACAGTGGGGTAACTTTGTCTGTGCTTTACAGAACTGGGGTCAGCCTAAGGGATGGCTGAAAAAAATGAGGAGAAACGGTTTCACAGAGGATTTCTGGTTATATTTAAAACAACTGCATGTAGATTTTCCTGTTTGGTTTCAGCTTGGGTTTCTAGCCATTATCATCTGAGCAGCAATAGGGTGGAGCTGATGGGCACGTGATCCTCAGGACCACTGCAGCGCTTGCTCTGCACCACAGCATGATGTGCAGCTCCCTCCTCATCTTAGGGACCTATGCTCCCAAATAGCACGCAGCAAGAGTTACAGTGGGAAAAACTTCCCCAAAAGAGCCTGAACCCACCTGATAAAGCACTCCAGATCCAGTGTCCTCCCTTAGACAACTTTTCCCCTCTTGAGTCCTCATTTCAATGTTTCACATAAAACCTTGACAGGAGCTTATAAAAACTCATCCTATTTTCTCTGCATTTCCCCCTATGAATCAGAGTGGTTTGTGTTGAAAGGGACCTTAAAGCTCATCCAGTTCCAACCCCCTGCCACAGGCAGGGACACCTTCCACTAGAGCAGCTTGCTCCAAGCCCCATCCAACCTGGCCTTGAACACTGCCAGGGATGGGGAAGCGTCGTCATGTTTCAGGATTTACTTTGCACACTATGATTCCTGCAGTCTCTTTACTCCAGCTCCCTCTCGTTTGCATGATGTTAGGTTTTCTCACCTTGTTTCCAAGTTCTCTGTCTCACCCTTTCTCTGGTTAAACCTCAAAATCCTGCCTGAGATATATGACTATCACTTCAGAAAGCATCATGAGTTGAAGAGGTGGAAGACTACTGCTACATGCATTCTTCTGGGTGTCATTTCACCTAGTCCCATTAAATGCCTGCAAGTTGTAGGTACAAGTCAGGCCACATCACTTGTTTCTACCCCATTTTGCAACCCATCCTTGGCTCAAAAAAGTCCATTCCCATGAGCACCACCAAAGCAGCTCGGCTGCATTCCCCTTTTCTCCTGCACCCCGTGAAGATCTTCTGCAAAGCTTTAAATAGTGTAAAGATCCTTTTGCTACATCACTCTGCTTTTGGGCAGCAACTGTTAATAGTTCATTTGGTCTTGAGTCAATATGGGCCAATATAGATCAAGATAGGGAGGGACCCAAAGTGATGAGCAGCACCACTCACCTGCCACGGGACATCCTTCTTGAATAGTGGTAGGGGGTCACGACGGAGCAGTACCTGTCCAGGCTGATGAAGCACAAGGTGACGATGGATGCGGTGCAGAACATGACATCGAAGGAGATCCAGACTTTGCAGAAGAGCTTCCCAAACAGCCACATCCCCGTCACCTCGTAAATGATGCTGCGAGAGAAAACAGGTGGGAATCACAGCTGGAAGGACTCAGTGCATGCATGTCTTCAAGGCTAGGGGTGGTAACACCATGATTTAACACAGAGGTACTAAAGGTGGGTTTGCAGCTCAGAGAGCAGGGATTCACCCTCAAAGCGCAACACATGGCACCTTGGTGAGGCATGGCTAAAGAAGACCAAACCCATGCTTCTTGCCTGCACCCTATTGCAAGTAGATGCCTTTAGGGAGGTGTTTTGCCCCCCCAGACCTCCCCAAATTTATATCTGCACAGCTTTGTCTATCACAGCTTTTCCTGTGTAGAGCAGGCTTTTATGATTTCCACCCAGGTCCTGGGCCATGGAAGATGCTCTCTCCTCCAAGAAACTCAGTTTTCATCTGGTCTCATGCTTCAAAGCTAACTCCTGGTTAAAACATTAAATCCTAGGAGGAAGCCCATAGAGCCTGCATGTTACGTAGCTCCCAAATGCCTCAGCGAGGTGAGCACCCCACCACAAAGCAGACATTACACCAAAATCATTTCTAACAAAGTCAAGAAGGGTCTTTAAGAAGTGAGCAGTGAAGGAAGGAGTGTATGGCAGCTGTAGGAAGGCTGGTGCACGTTTCTGTAGCATTCAATTAGATGCCATTCTCTTCCTCCTTCTTTCCCCTGCTTTCTGCGGCTCCTGGGGTGCTGCTGAAACAAGCGTTGCGTGTGAATTCGATGTGAAAGGCTGAGTGATGACTTGGTCCTGCAAAGCTTTAATTATCCTGGAACTTCACAGCTTGCTGGGTAAATACAGAGGAGGTGGTGCTGCTGTGCTGCAGTGCATGCAGGTGGGCTCTGCCAGGGCACAAGGAGTCAGCTTGAGGGCAGAGGAGTTAGAAACCAGTGTCTGCTCTGCATCTGATTAGCAGTGATTCATTTCAGTGACTTGTGAAGGTCGTTCTAGAGCACAACACTGGGTACAGTGGTGATGAAGGGCCCCAGGAGCTTCTTGTTATATAGGATGCTGCACAACAATCCAGGCAACACCAACCTATAGCAGAACCTGTCCCTGCGTAGATGCTGGTGTGTCTTTGTGTTCCCACTGTGAACTGCTGGGATTGCAGTGCAGCATTCCCACCTTCCCAGGTACCCATGGCACCACTCTGGGGACTGATCTGTGGACACAAGCATGTGGATTTCCTCAGCTGAAAAGTCCCCCATCGTGGAGCTGGGAGCATCTTCTCCCCGCTGGGCACAGAAGGGGCCATGAGTCTGAAGTCACTGAGACTCAGTTACTGCGTGAAGCAGTTGTCTTCCTTCTCTTCAACTCCTGATGTTTTCTGGAGGGATAGCCATGTATCTCAGGCAGGATTTTGAGGTTTAACCAGAGAAAGGGTGAGATAGAGGGTTTGGAAACGAAGGGAGAAAACCTGACATAATGCAAACAAGAGAGAGCTGGGTACACTGGAGCATACCCAGCCTCCACATGGGCAGCATGGAGGGTCCCACTGCACGCATGTAGAAAGGTTTCATGGCTCTTTTTACAGATGAGTCCCATAGAAGTCAAAGCATGGGGCCAATAATGGACTTGGGTGCCTTGTTCCCACTCCTCAGAAGCCCTCTTATCCCCAGAGGTGCTGCAAAGCCTGTGGTGTGAGCACCATGGCCTTCCAGAAGTAGACCACGCTGCTGTCATGAGCATCCCTGCACATGGATTCCTATCTCCCATCAGCACGTATCTGGTGGGATGCACTTGACCTGGCAGATGTTCTTACAGCTCAGGGTACCTGTGGATGTGGTTCCAGGATGTGGTACCTGTTCTCTCTTCTCTGATGTAAAAGGTCTCTGTAGCTTGGACACGGTGCTGGTGAAAAAGGAGTAATAAAAGCCCAAAGAAGCACACAGCATGAGCAAAGTCACTGCTGTGGTTCACTTTTGCTTGCAAAAGAAAAGAGTAGCTGGAAATATTCAGCCTGGAAATAGCTGGGCTGGCTGGAGTACCCAGACAAGAGCCAAGCACAGCTGAACTGCTCCTGCACACGAGCCAAACCAGAACAAAACAGAAGTCTTATTCTTATGAAATTAAGGCACCAAGGGACAGCCTGGTTTTCCTTTTCTGTCACGTTTTCCTGGGTCAAACTGGCTCCTATGATCATTTCTTTTCCTTCTGTTTGGCATGCACTAACACGCATCAGAACCCATGCATCAGTCCCATTTGTTATCCCCCTGCAGACTGTGGTTCTTCTAGGCTGTTTGATTGGCAAGGTCAGCAGCCGTCCCCACAAACCCCACTGTACATTGTCTGAACCTGAAGGAACAATCAGAATTCCATGTTTCACCAAGAATATGAAGAACAACACCTCTGCAACAGCCTTTCGTGGTCAGTAACATCAAATCATCCCTTTTCTAACGCTAGCAAGGAACAGTTTTACTTCTCCCTTCCGCTACCAGAAAATAAAAGATAAAGAAGTGTAAAATGGAAAGCAGAGAATTGAACTGCACTGATTTCAATAGTCATTCTTGAATAAGAAAAATGAGGGGAAAACACATGCTGTGATCTGCTGCTCTGCCTTTGAAACTCTAGAAGGAACAACACATTGTGCTTAATGCTGACACACCAGTCACAGTCCTCATCTCCCATTCCCCAAACACTCAGAGCACGCAAAATCCTCTAGCAACCCTGTTGACCCCACGTGCAGTGCAGAGCTAGTCCTGGAAGACAGGACTTCTTGCACTGGAGCCACCTCAAAGGCTGGATGCAGCCAGCATCCCTATGTAGCCAACAGAAGGAACACCTTTGGGAAGTCTCTCCATAAGTAGACCCACTATAAAGCATAGAGAAACTGAGGCATAGAAGCACATATAGACCCCAACCACCATTCAGCTCTTTGGAAAGCACAGCCCTAAGCACAGCCCACGAACTTCTATCCAGCTCTACCCAAGGAGCAGCTACTAAGCGAGGGGAAATGCCATTGCACACACACAGACTCCACCACCTGATCTTACCTCGCAAGCACTTCTTACCTGAAGGGCATGACCAGACAAGCTACAAGGAAGTCTGCCATGGCCAAGGACATGATAAACATATAGGTGACGGTGCGCAGCCTCTTTTCCACCACTGGGCAGATGAACACTATTGTGTTTCCCAGGAGCGTGATCAAGTCAATGAGGGTTAATACCAGGCCGATGACCACCTCCTGCAGGCCGATCCCTGCCAAGTTGCCACCTCCTTCCACAAAGGATGAGTCAGCAGAGGAGGAATTAGGGAGCCAAGTTTCATTTCTGTTCATCAGCATCTTCCCACTGTTAGAATCTGAAAGAGAGGCAAGAGGAAAAAGCAATAAATAATGACTTTAACGCATGTGCTTTGTAGGTCTAAGAAAGGAAGTACAGAAATAATGCTGATGCTTCATTTCCTTCAAGACAAATCCACACACCCATGGTTATGTCTGTGCCATCACTGTCCCATGGTGATCAGTCCAGTACAAGTGTCCGAAATCCTGAAGGTGAGGATAAACGTGCAGCGCTGGCTGAGGTCCTTCATGGCAATTAAAAGCCTGCCTGGGAATCGAAACGCATCATCAGTGAAGTGGGGTACAAAAAGAAACATCCTGAGAGCAGAAAGAGGACAGGTAAGCAACTGGAATCCAAAATGAAAGCAGCTCTGCTAAATCCCAACAGGCCATGTCCACAAAGTAGGGGGTTGGAACAAGATGATCTTTAAAGTCCTGCCCAACCCAAACCATCCTATGGTTATACGTTCTCAGCATCATCTTGGTCACGCACAGACCAAGTGGGGCTGCTTGCCCAGGCTGGATGATTTCAGAACCCCATTGTTCAGCACATGCTCTGCCCTGCATGGTCCTGGTACTTCTTTAGGCTCTGAAGTTCAGAGGTTCTTACTGCCATAGTGGGCAGCTCCATCCTGCAGTCTCAATGGCCATACACAGAGAGCTTAACACAAGTAAGCAAGTAATTGAGTCTCAGTGCCTTCAGACTCGTGTCTCCTTCTGTGCCCAGATGGAAGAAGGGGCTCCCAACTTCACAATAGGGAACGTTCAGTTGAGGAAATCCATGTGCTTGTGTCCACAGCTCAATTCCCAGACTTTAAGTGCATGGTGTCACAGGTACCTGGGAAGGTGGGAATGCTGCCCTGCAATCCCAGCAGTTCACAGTTCACTGGTGTGGCTGATGGGAACACAAAGACAAAACTTTGGGGGAAAAGGATATTATAGAAATAGTTCCGGATATCAAATTGTTATATCTGAATGTTGCCACATCTCCTGTGATCGGGCTCTGCTTCCACAGTGCCCTCAGCTCAGTCCCCATCTCCGGGGCATCACTACTGAGTGCAGCACAAGAATGGGTCAGGATCAACACCCATGTAATCCAACATGCCTTATCTCACAGCTGCCAACCTGTGCCTCAGCAGGGTTATGAGAACAAGGCAGCATGCAGTAAGTTTTCCCCAATGTCGTTTTTCCTTCCAGCAGCCTATGGTCCTGAATTACCTCTAAAGATGCTTTTGAGGACTTCTAGATCATGAAGCTGTCCTGCTTCCCCTTTGGCCCATATCAACTTTTAGCATCCATGACCTCCTATCCAACAACTCCCACACCTCAGCTATGTGCTGTGCAGAGGAACACCTCTTTTTGCCTGTTTTGAGCCTGTCACCCACTGGTTTCATTTGATGCCCTCCAATCCTTGTATTGGATGAGGCATCCTGCATCCTCATGTTTAGTGTGAGCCATCCCTGCCCATGGCAGGGGGGTTGGAACTGGATGATCTTAAGGTCCTTTCCAACCCAAACCATTCAATAGTTCTATGATCAACCTCCATCCACTCTCCCAGTGTCACTGGTGGGCTCTTTAATCTCCATCCCATCCCCCCTCATCATCTCTTGGTCATGTTGAGGACCCTTTGCCAACTTGCTTATTCCTCATACAGAAGCAATAGAGGACTCCTGGTCACCCCTCCTGCTCCTCTGAGAGGAGCTGCAAACCATTTCCAAGAGGTGAATGCGCTGTGGATGTATATAAGGGCATAATGATGTTCTCTATTTTGTCCTGCTTGCCTTCCATAACGATCCCTAACATGGTTTGCTGCTTTTGATTGGCACTTAGCACCGAGCTGACCTTTCCACAGGACTGCCTATTGCATTCCAAAGATCTCTTTCTTGAGCAGTAACAGCTCAGAGCTCGATGCCTTAGAAAGAATAGATGCAATGAGGAAATTGGGTTTTCTCCATCTTCCCCAAACTCCATCACAGCTGCATTTCTTCTTCCATTTTAATGCTCAATGAACATCATTAAAGCTTTTCTGCAAGCCCTTAAGTCAGGCCTTGCCCTTCATGCCCCCCTTAACCTTTGTTTCACCTGCAAACATCCCCACTTCACTATTCACTATTTCCACAGTTAGAGATTGATTGAACCCCACACATCCCAGCCCCTATCCCTCTAAAGGGCCCTGTGACCTCTCTATCCCACACGGTAACTGGCCATCCACTCCCCCCCTGCACCTCACCTTTTCAACCCGTATTTATTCAGACAAGGGACTTCCTTCTTAACTGAGGACCACTGGGTTTCCTTAACAGCCCCCAACAGGAGGGACCATAATGAAGCTCTTCTAGAAGCCCAAGCAGACCACACCAGCTCAGTGCTCCCCATCCACGTGCTCAGAGACCTCCTCCAAGCATTCCTCTTTGATGATGAGGCCCGTTGTAAAAGCAATAGGGACCTTTCCCATCCCTGCCAGTGTTCAGGGACAGGTTGGATGCAGTCTTGGGTGATGTGGTCTAGTGTGAGGTGTGCTCCATAGCAGGGGGTTGGAACTGGATGATCCTAAAGTGCTTTCCAACCCTAAGTATTCCATGATTCCATGAGACTGAGTCTATGTAATTGTGTATTACATGCACCCACTCATCCTTCAGAGTTCTCAGCTCCGTCCACTGACTTCTATTGACTTGCTGGATTTGGTAATTTCCTTCAAATTAAAAAAAAAACAGTAAATATTTTAAAAATTAAAAATAGAAAATAAATACAAAAGAAAATTTTAAAAGATGAAAGTTTAAAAGATTAAATTTTAAAATTAAAAAGACATGGAGAAGTAAAACTTTGAAAATAATAAAAGAAATTAAAAAATAAAAAATTTAAATTTCAAACTTAAAAAGTGAAAACAAAAAATAAAAGAACATTTTACAAAATCAGAATTTTTAAAATAAAATTTATGGAACTTAAAATTTAAAAGTGAAAATTAAAAAATTACAAGTAAAGGTAAAATAAATGTTTAAAATATTAAAAATGAAAATTTCAAAATAAAAATTCAACTCAGAAATAAACAAACAAAGGTGCCTAGGAAAAGAGCAGGGAAGCTGCACTCCTGTGCCCTCCTGTGCCCTTCCTCACTGGAGCTGGGACTTGCTGACCAAAGCTTTCCTGCTCCCCCAGCACTGAGAGCAAGCAGGTCTGTTGCCATCAAGCCCTGTGGCAGGCCCCTGGGCAGACGCTGCTGAAAGCCCATGGGGTTTCATGTAGTCAGTGTCAAATGTTAAGGTTTAAACAAGTCTTTTGGCTCAAAACCATCAATTTCAAGTCAAGCTTTTAAAAAAATCAGGTCTTCAGGTTTCCAAACATTAATGGCAAATTTTTGGTCTATGGCCTTGAATGATGCCAGCTGAGAACGCTGGATTTGTTCTGTGGGTTTCCAGAGGGAACACTGAATCACAGAATCATGGGATGGTTTGGGTTGGAAAGGACCTTAAGATCATCCAGTTCCAACCCCCCTGCCATGGGCAGGGACACCTCACACTAAAGCATCTCACCCAAGGCTCTTGAACACCACCAGGGATGGAGCATTCACAGCTTCCTTGGGCAACCCATTCCAGTGCCTCACCACCCTCACAGTAAAGAACTTCTTCCTTATATCCAATCTAAACTTCCCCTGTTTAAGTTTGAACCCGTTACCCCTTGTTCTGTCACTACAGTCCCTAATGAAGAGTCCCTCCCCAGCATCCTTATAGGCCCCCTTCAGATAGATACTGGAAGGCTGCTCTGAGGTCTAAACCAAGAAGGTTCAGCAGTCACATCCTCCTCCTCCTGCAAACACTGTGCTCACACTGTTAAGCATGCATCAGTGTTAGTACACCTCTAATTAAAGCAGATGATTACTTCCACGGCGCTGCTCTGGTGCTGGTCTGTGAACACATGCTGCCCTCCAACTTGAGGTGGAATTAGGACACAGCTATTGGTGTTTATCTTTGCAAGCTCTCTATGCTACTGAAATACCACCTTATCCATCAGCCTGGCGTAAAAGGTCTTTGCAAGTCAAGAACCAACAGCAGGTTGCTCAACATGGGATACACATAGGAGCAGGGCACAACAATACATAAATATAGGAGAAAAACCTGCCCACACTCACAATACGTTACAGAAACACTCTCTTGGCCATACTACTGCATGGATAACCAAAAAAACAGGCTTAGGGTTTGGAAATGAGACTCTCCTCATCTGACAGTCATGATTTTCCCAACAATAAATAGAAGGGATGCTTGAAACTCCAGGTTTGAAGCCCCATCCCTGGCAGTGTTCAAGGCCAGGTTGGAGGGGACTTGGGACCTGCTCTAGTGGAAAGTGTCCCTCCCCATGGCAGGGGTTGCAACTGGATGAGCTTTAAGATCCCTTCCAACCCAAACCATTCCATGATTGAGGGCACAGACAACAGGGTCCTGCTGCTCCTGGCTCCTTTTCAGGGATCCCCAGGCAGAGAGTCCCTGGAAGCTCATCCATAGTCCCTTACAGAGCCAAAAACCCAAACCTGATGTCTCCTATCCTTTTTGCCTCCATCTGGGAAGCCAGGAACTCATATCTCTTGCCAAGATGTGCTACACCTGAACTGCCTGGAGAATTGTCAGTACAGGAGAGAGGGGGATGATACAATCCTATGGAAATCTCTGGGACAAAGCAGGATGAGCCATCCTTCCCAACTTCAGTACTGGAGCTCTTCATTTCTCCTGTGAGCTGCAGCAGCTCACATGGTTGTGCTGCTGATGGAGCACAGTGCCTCCCTCCAACATCAGTCTTTCAGCCTTTTCTATAAGAAGCCCCCTTAAATCAACGGGATAAATGCCCAGTTGTGCCATGATATGGGATCATCCCAGATTTCCTGTGGATCTCAGATGCCTCAGGGTTTGCATTGTTATTAGGACATTACAGTTTTTCTTCCCTGCTCTCAGTCTGCCTGAGCAGAACTCCATCATTTCATCAGTTTTCCTTTAATATACAGAAAGTTTGACCTAATATATTCAGAAGATAAATCCAGAGTAAAAGGTGCATTTCATCACTATATGGTATCTTTTGCTGGCAGGGGAGGGGAAAAGGAAGCTCTGCAATCTCAAGGCTGAGTGCACTCTAAATCATAGGGGTACAATGGAAACTGGAAATACATTTGCTGCCAGACTCCACTGCTCTGCTAAACCAAGTACGACTCAGTGCACAGCGGCATACAGCCGTACCTGCCCCAGGACTTCAGGACACGCTTCCCTCCTCCCCTTTGCCACCAGCGAGGCTGCAGTGGCTCAGTAATGTGTTAGACACACTCGGAGAGGATGGTGCGAGGTGATGGAGGAAGAGGAACATCCCTGGGGATGCAAAACATGCATTCAGAGAGGGAGCGCAGTGATTTCCCTTTGCTCTCTCATCCTCTATCCAACTTTCCCGTTTGAAGGGCAGAGTTTCTCAGGGCATGAATGTTTTCTTTCTCCCGCACAAATCAAAGCAGAACAATTCCTACCACCTCTCCTGCAGCCCCGGGACTGGAAACACAGCCAAACACACGATCCTTACCTTCAAAACTGGCTGTGGAACGCTGGCAGCAGGCTTGAAGCAGCAGCACCCTGAGCCCGGTGCTTTTCCCAGCAGCAGGGTCCGAGGGATTCAAAGCAGATCACAGAGCTCCCAGATCCCATCCCATGGAGCTGCTCCAGCCTGGATCCACAGGATGATGGCAGGGCATCGCATCTTCACCCACACGACAGCGCAGCAGTTCGCCGGTGGAGCGGTGCCCCAGCAGCAGCGCCCGCTCTCCCGCAGCTACAGCGAGCCTGTCGCAGCCACTCCTCCGGGGAGGGACTGAAGCGCAATCACAGCGCTAAAACTCAAGGCAAAGTTAAACCCGTGCTGCGTATGCCGGGGTGCCCATGGGCGCTGGGGGAGCGACTGAGGCGGGGTGAGGAGCCCCAGTTCCTAGGTGGCCAAAAACCACGACCCCTGGGTTGCCAAAACACCAACCCTGGGTTGTAAAACCACCAACCCCTGGCGTGCAAACACCCAGCCCCGGGGTGTCAAATCCTACATCCCGAGGCCCAAAAAACCCCAAACCTTGGGGGGCAAATCCAGCAGATCCTGTGGGATAAACCCCAAACCCCCGGGGGGCAAAACCCTAAGGATGCTGGAGAGCATCTCCCCTGCATCACTCCGGGCAGGGGGTGTCGGTCCAGGGAAAGGGGTCTGTCGGAGGCAGGGAAGGAATGGAGGGAGCCCTGACCTGGGAAGGAGGAGATGCAGTGTTTGGGGAAGGGGCGTTCTTCGGACGTGGGGATACAGGACCTGCCTAGGGTGAGCCCACTGATGAAGGGGTCCTACCGGGAGCGGTGAGGGATAGAGAAGGGGATGCTGGGGGAGACCGGGGAAGGAGATGATGGGGAGAAGGATGCCAGGGAAGGGGATGCGAGGGAAGGGGATAACGGGAACGTGGGTACCGGGAAGGGGGGTACCGGCGGCAGCGGCACTTACCGGCAGCAGGAGCCGGCAGCAAGAGGAGCCTCTTCTCTTCCCCGCCCCGCCCAGCCGGTCCGGCTCCATCCCCGGCTCCATCCGCTATTCCCCGTGGAAACGCTGGTTTTAGTGCGTTCAAACCAGCCCTTCCCAGCACACAGCGGCTGTACGGGGTCGGATCGGCTCCCTGCTGCTGGAGCCAACCGGCGCTGTGTCCGTGAGGTAAACCAAGCCGCTAAACAAGCCCTGGCTCTAAGAGGAACCTGCTGATGGTAGCTCTGGGGCAGGGTTACCCGCGCATCCCCTGGGGGAGGCTGAGCAGGACATGGGCTCGGTATAAGAGGTGAGGTTCTTAGGTTTTATACCTAAGAAAAGGTATAAAATCTGGCTGTGGTGCTTGGGCGGGTGTCATCCGTAGCTCCTGTTCCAAAACAGCCCCAAATCTCACCTGAATGCATCGGGCCCATGTGCTGGGCTGCACCCCCAGAGCATCAGCAGCAGCTCAGGGAGGGGATCCTGCCTCTCTGCTGTGCTCTGGGGAGACCCCCCCTGCAGCCCTGATCCAGCTCTGGTGCAGCAGCACAAGAGGGATGTGGAGCTGTTGGAGCGAGGCCAGAGGAGGCCATGGAGATGCTGCGAGGGCTGGAGCAGCTCTGCTCTGGAGCCAGGCTGGGAGAGCTGGGCTGGGTCAGCCTGGAGAAGAGAAGGCTCCTGAAGGGGAGACCTTAGAGCACGGGGGCTGTATCTCAACACTTAAAAGGGCTTATAAGATGAGGAAAGACTTTTTAGTAGGGCCTGTTGTGATAGGACAAGGGTAATGATTTAAACCTAAAAGAAGGTCAATTTAGACTAGATATAAGGAAGAAATTCTTTATTATGAGAATGGTGAAACAATGGAACAAGTTGCGCAGAGGAGCTGTGGCTGCCCCATCCCTGGCAGTGTTCAAGGCCAGGTTGGACAGGGCTTGGATTAACCTGCTCTAGTGGAAGGCATCCCTGCTCATTGCAGCGGTGTTGGAGTAGATGAGCTTTATCCTTTAGATATATCCCAACACATGGTTGGTTTCTGGGTTGAAGTGAACGCTACCAGGTCATGTTGAGCTTCTCATCAGCCAACACCCCCATGTTCTTCTTGAGGCTGCTCTAAATCCCATCATCCCCCAGACTGTATTGATACAGCCCCAACCCAGGCACAGGACTTTGCACTTCTTCCTGAGCCCTCCTTTTTCTCCTCCTCTCTTTCTTCCTTAATTTATAATGCAAGAAAATAGTTCAAATAACCCAGAAGAAGTCACCTCTGTCCCTAGATTAGAGTTAATTGATCATGGCCATGGGTTGGAGGTGGCTGATGGGGACAGCTGCCACCATGTGCGGCACTGGAGGGTCTCTCTGCCCTCTCTTTTGCACAGGGCATTGCTCTGCCTTGCTCAGGCATCACGACCGTCCTCTCACTGTGGTTTGCTTTATCTTCATGTTATTTAGGCAGGCTGTCAGGCTTGAATAATGGAGCTCTTACAGAGCAGAGGATCACAGTAAAGGCTGGCAGATCTTCAAGTGTAATAACGCTGGTCCCAAAAACCTGACAAAGAAGCCAGCTAACAGCAAGAAGAAGGAAAAAGTTGACAAAGCTGTAAATGCTCTGTCAACCATTGGTGTTAATGTCATTTGGGATCACTATTGCCTGTTAACATATCACAAGCCATCAGAAAACATGGCATGGTTTAATGTTTATTGTGATTTCTAGGATATTGTCCAGCAGGGAGTTCTAGGGTATGGTCTCATGGGTTTGTTCTTACGTTATATGCATTGCTACCTTGAAAGGGAGGAGTTAGGAAAAGTAGAATTCAATTGACTTCCTGGTTGTAGCAGTAAGAAGAGTAATAGGAAATGTACATTCCAGAGGGGTTTGCATATCAAAAGCTGTTTGATGTCAGAAAATCCGAGCAGTGGTAGAGCTGTGCTCATGCAGCACCAAAGCCAAAGGTAGAATGCAACAAATCTCCTTCAACTGCCAAATAAGAGAGTGCAGGGTGTGGAATACTCAGAAAGCTCTGAGGCTTCATCTACACTTGGTACCCACTTGGACAACATCATTAAAACCACTGGGAAGCACGGAAGGATCTCAAATGAATGTGTTATGTTTCCAAGTGGAAGGACTTGGCAACATCTTCATTTTCACTTGTTCCTCCATTAGTAAGCACAGTGCAGGCTGTACCATCCACTAACACTTAGCTGTCATCTCCTTCTGCACTGGAAGACGAGATGGTATCAAATGATGCTGAGGACAATGTGGCAAAGGCAGACGTTCCATCATCACCTAATTTGTGGGAATTAAGTTGGTATTTTGGTTTTCTGCTTAATTCTCCTGATGTCTTGTGCACTTCTGGGCTCTTTCTTCAACCCGCTTTTGGTTTTCTTTGTTCAACGTACATCAGTCAGAGATGGAATGGTTTTAGACTGACTATGTGTAGTTTGTAAGTCATGTCAGTTCTTTCTGGAGGTGTTTGCTCCAAGGAGCATTAGTGCCAGTCACCATGGACTTCTTACTTATCACAACAAACCAGTTGCTAGTTTTCCTTGGTTGGTTTAGACATCAAGGCTTTGGCAGTGGGGATGCTGCCATGGCCTACTATGACCCCATCACACCAGATTTCCAAATGCACAGAGAACAACGAATAAAAAAGGCCTATAAATCACATGGCATTGGGTAAATAGACCTGTAGAAGTGGCAGGTTTGGTTTTGTGTCTTCTCTTCCTCTGTCTGTTGAGGGGAAGCCTGTCCTGCTGGCAATACCCCTTCTCCAGCTCCTTTCCTATGGCAGCTGTATGAAAAGCACAAGGAAGAAACGGGCAATTGCTTTCCTGCCTGTCTTGATTTGTCCAGGGGTGAAACCGGGCAAACAGTTGTCTCTGCTGTTAAATCACTCTTCAATAACGCTGCTGATCCACAGGGCTCTGAGCAGGAGTCACCAAAGGTGCTTGCTCACCACTGCTTTCCTAGCAGCACTATGGATCAGAGGCAGAGGTGCGCTTCGTGTCAGGTGGCATTGGCATGCAGTGCTTGGTTTCAGGGTAAGTGGTGTTAGTCATCAGCCCAGGCAATGAGGTTCCCTTGACACCTGCTGTGCTCCTTGATTGTGCTTTCTAAACATCTTATGTGCTGTAGCATCTGAGGCATTTCTTGTGCTTGATGAATCCTCCCTGACAAATTCCCTTCTGATTCCCCCTCCTCAGGCCCCATTTGTTTGTATTTTCTTTTCCAGGTGAGATCTGTCATCTTTCTACCTTGATGTTTTCACTCATAGATGAACATCAAGGCATTGCTCCTATTGCCTGCCACAGGCATTCAGCTCAGCTGTCTTACGCTGCTTCCACTTGCCTTTCCAACCCTGAAAGAGGTCTCACTTGTCTCCAATGGCTGCATAGGGTCTATACACTCCTAATTTTTCCTGTCTCACTTATACCTAAGTTATACTCTGGATGTAAGTAGTACAGGTATTCCCACTGCTTTCCACATTCGGCTTCTGGTAATGCTTTCACTGATACACTTCTAACCCTGCAAATACTTCCATGTCTTTGTGTGTCATGCCTTAGCTGAACTGCAGCCTGTTCATTCTACTAAAAAATCAGGATCCTCCGGGTTTTCAAGGAAACTAGAAATCCCTCAAAGTCCCTAGTGAAATCCATGGGAATTACTGGAGCCTGGGATGGAGTTGATCTGGTATCCATTATCATGGCACCCATTAAGTCAAGGCAGGAAGATGGATTTGTAGTTAAGGAATTATAGAAAGAATAAAAGAAGAGCAATCCCCAAAATTCCAGCTGTCTCAAGGAAGATGATCAAAGATGATCCAGGACTGGGAAACTGTATAAGGAAAGGCTGAAAGAGCTGGGACTGTTCATCCTTGGAAAAGAAGGCTCAGGGGAGACCTTGTCACCGTGTTCCAGTATTTAAAGCGTGGCTACAAAGAAGATGGAGACTCCCTTTTTACAAGGAGTCACATGGAGAAGACCAGGGGTGATGGGCACAAGTTACTGCTGGGGAGATTCCAGCTGGACACAAGAGGAAAATGGTTCACAGGGAGAACGATCAGCCACTGGAATAATGTCTCCAAGGAAGTGGTGACTCCCCAGCATTGGACACTGTTAAAAGTCAGCGGGACAGAGTGCTGGGACATCTGGTCTAGGTCATGCTTTGCCTGGAAAGCTTGGACCAGATGATCCTTGAGGTCCCTTCCAACCTGGGGTTCCATGATTCTGTGATTCTATGACAGCAAGTGCTTGTAAGCATCAGGAGGTTTTCATGGAAGCATTCAATGGTTTTGGTCTTCTGGGCAATTTTAGATCAAGGCATCAGTCCCACCCCTCAACTGCAGGGCTGTAGCTATTGAACTGAATTAATAGATGGAATTATGTGTCCGAATCCTGCTCCATTATGGATTGTGCCCTGAGCTAGAGAAGAGTCTGAAGCTCACAAGCTGCAAAAGCATGTTCAGACACAGAAATGGTGCAGCACTGCCCGTGACTGGTAACGGTGACAGGTCCTGAATGCTCTTTGCTTGTTGTGGCTTCATTTCAGCCACACTCAGGGGTTACTCCATATAGTGGGGAGCAGCTGAATCTTCATCATACCCTCAGGATGCCTTGGGCATTTTATTCAATAGAGGGATAATAGACCTGATGCTACTAGATCACAATCCTTCGAGTGATAATCCAACAGCCACAGTTATGCCCAAAAGTATCTAAAGCTGTTGGGAAAGTATCCCTGGGTTTACATGAAAGCAATTCTGAGTTTTACATAGGACCATCTATCAGGAGACTTTCTGGGAACTCTGGTTAGCTTGCATCGCAGTGTGCATGCATCTGCTATATTCTGATGAAATGGCTCATTCCCAGCTCTGAAATGGCTTGTTTATCTCTTTGTAGCTGCTGGGCAGATGCCTTGTGTTTGTGGGGGAGATTCCCCCAGAAACTTGATGGTACTTCTAAGCAAAATGGTTTTGCCTGTTAAAGGGCATGTCCCAGTTATCAGATGGTCAGGTTTTCAACATGGGCACGCTCCTCTCCCTTGTTTACACCACTGCACTTTCACCTGAGCATCACCGTGTTTTGCAAACAAAAGCCCATTGTCAAGAGGCAGCCCTGCTATTTTTACCCTCATGTTAATGAGGAATAAACCGAAACCCAGTGGGTAAGACCGACATTCCCCAGAGTGCTCTCTAATTGCGGGCACCTCCATTCCTAAGCATCCAGATTGGGATACCTTGGCTGGGTTTGCAGTGGGAGTTTGGTAACTAAACCTTGTGAGTGCTTTGAGTTCTCCAAGACCTTCAGGAAAGTCAAACCCAAGCGTACGAAGATGCTCAAACTGAGTCATCTGAAATGAGTGGACATTTTTGCAAGCCCCCGTCGCTTGCCAAAAACTGCTCAATGACTCAACAGCAGGGTCTGAAACAAGAGCCCTGAGCTGTGCGTTAGCTGTTAGACTGTGTCTGATGTGAGGGAGGGAAAGAGAAATCTAGTGAGAAATCCCACTGAGCAGACAGTAGAGATCTGCTGCAGAGTCCACCAAGGAGAGCTGCAAAGGCCTTAGAGGAGAAGACCACCAATGGGCACAGAAAGGCAGAACAGCATCCCAAGAGGGAGGAGAGCACCGAACACCTATAGGCTGGAAGGTTAAAAACAGTATATCCTACACACTGTGTCAGGACACAGCATCTCTTTGAAAACCTGCCCTATCTTTACTTGCTTCCAACAGTTCCGTTTCATGGCTCTGTTATGTTATTTCTAACAGCAGTGCTGACATGATTCGATAACTATGGGGGAAAAAAGCCATCTAAGAACTTTATCATTGAAACTTGTCATCAAAACCATCGTCAGGCTGAAAAAAGGTTGCCAAAAAGAAGATTTTCTTTACCCCTTTTGGTTGTTTCCCTGACAAGCTGGACAGGGGCTGTTTTCCCTTGTGCTGCACAATCTAATTATACCCATACATAAAAAAATCGACAGCACTAACCATTTGTCTCGCATGACTCACCGCTGTCTTTCCAAATGTCATAAATGCCAGCAAGCAAACTACAACCACGAAACACATTAGTGTCTCACAAGGCTGCTTGGCTCGATTACAGGCTGCAAGGATTAGGCTGAGTAACTGGGAGAAGATGGAAGGGAGATTTCAGCAGGCCTCAGGGGTCATTGTGTGCTGAAACACTGCAGAGGATAAACCACTAAGAGGCAATCAGTGCCTTCAACAGCAATCCCCATTGTTACAGTTTGTACAGCCCAGAAGACATGAAAACAGCATTGTCCAAGTGCAAGAGGGACACCCACATTTGGCAACACCATGTCCTGAACACAACCCTTCCCTGGGAATGGCTTTTGTCTCATGCTCCCTATAATGGCAGCAGCCACAGAAACCAAAGCCCAGACTTGCTCCCATCAAGTCCCTGCTCTCATAACTTGAACTTCTCCCCTGCGATAGACCTTGGGAAGTGTGCTGAATGGGACCACAAGCTACACTTGCATCACAAACACAAGCTGAGTGCTTCTCTGGCGTTGCCCTGCCTTAATCAAGCTGTCCTGTTCTAACCCAGGAAGTCAAGCTCAGCCTTGCATCTAAAATACAGGGCTGTGAAGCCATACCTTGGGCCTCCTGCTTTAACACAAAAAGTGGACCCCTCTCTGAATTATATCTTCATGGCCATGTCCTGTGCAGGGGTGAGGCTGGTGCCTGAAAGCCCAAGTGATGGGGAGGAGGGTTTCCAGAGAGGCACAGTGAGATACTGGACATCCTCACCCTGCTGCATCTTCTCACACGGCTGCAGACAGTGCTGCGCAGTAAATGCATTTTACTTCATTGCAGACCTGACAGGGAGATGGGGGTCCCACTGGGTAGCTCAGGACAGCTTCTCCTCTGCCCTGGAGAGGATCAGAGCCAAAGAGATGTACATCAGGCTGAGTAGAAGGGTCCAAAAGAGTTTCAGTCTCGGAGCGACTGGTACAATGAATCTCCTATAGATAAGCTTTAATAAATAAATAATTAAAATGATAGATAGATAGATAGATAGGTAGATAGATAGATAAATTTACCTCTGAAACCTTGGGGAACTTCGAAGGAACTCACCCCTTCATAGTGAGGTGGGCAGTACAGCCTCCCAGTTCCTAAAGGAGCCTGCAGGAATGCTAGAGAGGGGCTTTGGAAAAGGGCCTGTAGGGACAGGCCAAGGGGAATGGCTTTAACCTGCCAGAGGGGAGACTGAGATGAGCTCTTAGGCAGAAGCTCTTCCCTGTGAGGGTGCTGAGGCGCTGGCGCAGGGTGCCCAGAGAAGCTGTGGCTGCCCCATCCCTGGCAGTGTTCAAGGGCAGGTTGGACACAGGGGCTTGGAGCAAGCTGCTCTAGTGGAAGGTGTCCCTGCCCGTGGCAGGGGTTGGAACTGGATGAGCTTTAAGGTCCCTTCCAACCCAAACCTTTCCATGATTCCATGACTCTCTGACCTGTCTGTTCCAACAAGAGCCATTCTCATTTTGACTTTACAATCCCATTTGAAAATGCATCCCCTCACTGTTTAATATCCCATTCCCAAAGCTGAGTGCTTGGTCTCATTCACATGCACAGCATTTTCCCATGCCATTGGAGCCACGGCTGGCTGCTGAGCTGTGAAATGCGTGTGCTTCCCCTCCACCAGCTCCTTCCAACATGCCTGGAGCAAAGGCTTTATCCTGGTGGGAGATGTCAGGATGGTGGTGCCCGATCTTTGGAGAAGATTCACACAGGCAATTACAAATAAGGAAGAAACGCTCCGGTAGGCAGGGGAATGGTGAAGAGTAAAAGAACTGGGCTCTACGCTGTTAGATCTCAGACCATGCTATGCTGCACTGAGATACTGTCCTCTCTACAAACAGCTGCATTAGGTTTTGTCATTGGGCAAATATAACTGTGGTGTATTTTTAGCTTTAATAGGGTATCTCCTTTCAAATCTCATCACCACCCACCCAGATCAAGTGGGATGGACATCAATACAAGCGTTACGTAGACTGCCCTTAGCTGAAGAGCACAACAATAGCACATCAATAATCTCTTCTTTTATTTCCCAGGCATTTAATCTTAAATCCGGGAGAGACTTGTTTACTGATGTGATTCATGGCTGGATCATAAAGTGTTGTCTGGCAAGGTTGATATTTCATATTTTAATATGGCTTTTCACCCAAGGATCTCACAATATTTAGGTTTTTTTTAATTAAGAACATTTCCCCCTTGGTACCTCAATAAAATCACAGTTACAAAATACTTTAGAGTTGTATAACTTCATCCCCTTGCCAGTATAGAAGAAGAATGGATCAACATTAGTAACCTGGTGATGCTAAATCCATAAAGCATTCACATATAAAATACATTCCATCACTTGTCTTTTTAAGCTTAACTAATGCTGCAATATGACTAGCAGCTCCACGGGTGGAAAGTTGAATAAGGTAGGCCAAGCGTTGCTGTTCTACTGGAAAATGTGGGATAATTGCTCACAGGATCTGAATATCTATGGAAGTTTTGTAGAAATGAGGATGCACTTAAACTAGTGGGGTAAGAAACACGCTGCTTCACTGTGATGGGAAATCAGATTCTGGCAGTGGCATTGTGCTCCAAAGAGAATTCAGCCCTGGGGAAAATCATAAAATAGTTTGGGTTGGAAAGGGCTTTAAGATCATCCAGTTCCAACCCCCCTGCCATGGGCAGGGACACCTCACACTAAACCATGTCACCCAAGGCTCTGTCCAACCTGGCCTTGAACACTGCCATGGATGGAGCATTCACAACTTCCCTGGGCAACCCGTTCCAGTGCCTCACCACCCTCACAGGAAAGAATTTCCTCCTTATATCCAATCTAAACTTCCCCTGTTTAAGTTTTAACCCATCACCCCAGCGACAAAGATGTTAAACAAGACCGGTCCCAACACCGATCCCTGAGGGACACCACTCGTTACTGGTCTCCAGCCGGACATTGAGCCATTGACCACAACTCTTTTCATGCAGCCATCCAGCCAGTTCTTTATCCACCGAGTGGTCCATCCATCAAATTGATGTCTCTCCAATTTAGAGACAAGGATGTCGTGTGGGACAGTGTCGAACGCTTTACACAAATCCAGGTAGATGACATCAGTTGCTCTGCCCCGTCCATCAGTTCTGTAGCCCCATCATAAAAGGCCACCAAATTGGTCAGGCAGGATTTGCCCTTAGTGAAGCCATGCTGGCTGTCACCAAGCACCTTGTTGATTTTCATGTGCCTTAGCATGCCTTCCAGGAGAATCTGCTCCAAGATTTTGCCAGGCACAGAGGTGAGACTGACTGCTCTGTAATTCCCTGGGTCATCCATTTTCCCCTTCTTGAAAATGGGGGTTATAGTTCCCTTTTTCCAGTCATCGGGAACTTCACCTGACTGCCATGAGGTCTCAAATATGATGGCCAGCGGCTTCACAACTGCATTTGCCAGCTCCTTCAGGACCCACAGATGGATTTCATTAGGTCCCATGGACTTGTGCACGTTCAGATTTTTAAGATGGTCTTGAACCAGTTCCTGTCCTACAGTATCACAGTATCACAGTATGCTAGAGATTGGAAGGGACCTCAAAAGATCATCTAGTCCAATCCCCCTGCTGGAGCAGGAACACCTAGATAATGTTACACAGGAATGTGTCCAGGCGGGTTTTGAATGTCTCCAGGGAAGGAGACTCCACAACCTCCCTGGCCAGCCTGTTCCAGTGGGCTCAAGGTCTTCGTTCTCACAGTCCTGCATCTGCCTTCCAAGACTTGGGTGGTGCAGTCAGAGCCTTTGCCAGTGAAGACCGAGGCAAAGAAGTCACTCAGAACCTCATCCTTCTCCAAATCCTGTGTAGCCAGTTCTCCCGAGAGCTTCCTGAGGGGGCCTACATTCTCCCTAGTCTGTTTTTTATTTGCTATGTACCTGTAGAATCCCTTCCTGTTATCCTTAACATCCCTAGCTAAGTTTAATTCTAGCTGGGCCTTACCTTTCCTAACCTGGTCCCTAGCTTCCCAGACAACATCCCTGTACTCTTCCCAGGCCGCCTGTCCTTGCTTCCACCTGTTATAAGCCTCTTTTTTTCAACTGAATTTTCCTCAGCAGCTCCTTATCCATCCAAGGAGGTCTCCTGGCCCTCCTGCTGCACTTCCTTCTGGTTGGGATGCAGTACTCCTGAGCTTGTACCAGATGATCCTTGAATATCAACCAAGAGTCTTAGGCCCCCCTGCCCTCTAGGGCTATATCCCATGGAACCTTACTAAGCAGGTTCCTGAAGAGGCCAATATAAATACAGGAGCATGTGTTGGAAATTGGGTGTTATACTCCAAGGGGGATTTTTGGTATGATGTGTGAATCCTGCTTGTATTGGGTGACATGCTCTAGTGTGAGATATTCCTGCCCATGACTGGGGGTTGGCACTGAATGATCTTAAGGTGCTTTCCAATCCAAACCAGTCTATGATTCTATGGCAAGTGAAGGACTAGAATATAAATGCAAGGTCAGTGAAAGAAGATAAGAAATGAACCTGGGAGCCAGCGAGAATCATTGCATGTCTTGAAAGGCTGTAAAGAGCATGCAGCTCCTGGCACCTCTGCTGGGGATGCCCAGATGTGCCCTCTGCACTGCTGGGTCTCAGAAGGAGCAGGAGAGAGGGAATACTTTGTTTGATAGGATATGGTATAAAAGAGGCTGAATAGAGGATAATACATCCTATCTGCTAATGAGATGAACTACTATGAGATGGAAGGCACAGCATTTGAGGAGCAAGACAAAAATCCATCTTGTCAAAACCCTCTTCTTTCCAGGAACAAATGTAAAGGAAGCGGGAAACGGAACTAAAACCTTACAACATCATTGATGAGGATGATAGAAATGGAGGGGTACATTGCCCTGCCAGTGAACTGTACCCACCCAGGAGATCTCCGTATCAACTCTTTGCTTTCTTGTCTGTGCTTTTTTGGCCCTGATCTTCCAGCTTGGTCATTCTCTCTCGAGCATTCCTATAAGGCAATGGTCATAGGTGTGATCTATAACACAAATAACTTTATGTAGCCAACAACTTAAGAACAAAGTCCAAAAATAAATTTCTGTTGATGACTGCACCAGACTGAGTCCTAAGGACCCCCAAAGACCTCCTTTCACATGTAGGAATATGTTTTATATGCCTATATGCTTTCCACTACTTGTTCTGGAATACTGAAACAGATTTACCTACTTTTAGGTTACTCTGTTTTTCATGACTGACTTCAGCTCTGGCAATCAGGTCTAAACGGAGTTTGGAAATCTTTATTTCTGCTGATTACCTTTGTCATCTCAATGAGAGAACATGCACTTCTCTCCCATTTTCATTTTATGTGCTTGTGGCGTTTGAGTTTCTATCATCACTGACATGTCTAAGATGGAGTATTCAAAGATGTGATGTATTTATGGTATGTGTGTGTGTTCACTAAGAAAACTCTGGTTTTACTTCATAAGAGTGTGCACACTAATACCTACTTCAGTCAAAATCAGCTGCTAGGTACAGATCTATAGCTATGTTTAAGCTGACCTGCATAATTCTGACCAAAATCACTAGAAAGCTCTCACAAATAGCTCAGAGGAGGGAAAAGCAGGCACTGGCAGATAAGGAATGCCCTGGTGAGATGTATCCCTCTTCTATCGTCAAAGGTGATTACAGAGATACCCCCTTTTAATCCAGCTAGACAGTGCAAAAGATAGGGATGATACTACTTCGATAATACTACTTCATGCGAGTCAGGCTATGCTGGTTTATTTGACACCGGCTTATGCTAGATCAATATGATTTATGCCAGGTTGGATTCAAAGAACTGGTATTTGGACTACTTACGTTAGCAATTTTACTGAATCAGCTTTAATCGAGTTAGGTAAAATCTCAATATAGAAAAGGAACCAGATATAAAGAAGAACACAGGTTACAAGTTGTTCTGACATCTTTCCTGTCCTTTGCAAAACTACCTTCTTCTGGTCCTTATGATGAAGTTGCCCTTACCCCTTCGAGCTCCGATGACGCCACAAAGTTGACATTTCCCAAATCAGGCACATCCACAGAAGCAGACAAAGGGCAGAGTGACCTTCAGGCTCACCAGAGGGGCCCTGTCGTGTTTCAAAGCTTCACTCTCTGCATCCTATCGCTCGGGCTGTGCAGCTCTCCCCTTTCAAAGTCAGTAGAGACAACCCAAAGGAATCACAGCCGCGCACTGAGGGCCCTTCCCTCCTCTCACTGGGCTGAGCACCAGAGAGCTTGAACTGCAACAAGACAGGTATAGGCAGAGCTTAGTTTGGAAGAGGACCTGGAGGGCTGCTGTATCTTAGATTCCTCATGCTCATTAAAAAGTCTCCATAGCTGAAAAGCCATTCATATGGTGATGTTTGCCTGAGTTCCTGGTAGCTGTACATCTGCATCCTCTTGCAAAGCACCAGACAGCCACCTCTGCCCTCACTGTAGCAAGCCCATAAGTAGGATGCAGCCCAGGATAAAGCAATTTCAGTGAGTTAAGCAGACCTTTCCTTTACTAGACAACATATAGACCTCAGGTATTCTTCATTCACCACCTCTCACCAAAGACAGGTCTAAGCTCTGGAGAAAATGTATCCATCTGACATGATTGCTTGGTCTTGTCCCAAAATCAATAGAAAACCAATCCCTGTATGTGGAAATAAAGGTTGATAACACCAAAAGTGCATGCTGTCCTCTGATTTCCTGTCCACATGGTCCACTCAGCTGGGATGTACATGTACATAGGCAGGGATGCATGACAGTACAGAGACATGGTTTGATATCAGAGGTCTGCGGTAGCTCTTGTCTCTGGTGGGATGTGTGTTCATCCAAAATAGGAGTTTATTTCTTCTTATTTTCCCAATGTTCTTCTAAACGACCTTCTGAGATCAGCAGCTAACTCAGGAGCTTAAGTACATGGCAAAATGTCTGAGGAGCAGAACCGAAACACTTTAAATTCCACCTCTTACATGAGAGATGTTCAGATCCTCCCTGTGACACTACCAGTGACAGGATGCTGCCTGCTTCAGTTCTGATGCTCTAAGTGATAGACAAGTCCTCAAAGCATCACAGGGAGGATCTGAATACTTCTCCTGTCAGAGATTGAATCTAAAGCATTTTCAATGCTCTGCTACATTAATACTGAATGACAAGTACCTCCCTGCAGCTTGGGGATGAGTCTATAGAGGAAGACCAGGCAATGGATGACTTGTGTTTCTGATATGCTAAAATCAGAACCTACATGAGGCCAAGCTCTGGCTCTTCTGCTCTAAGTGACTATCGGGCAGGGTCTCTGCTCTCTCAGTTACCTTCCATCCATCCCTGGGGTCTGGCCTCTGGTAGGTGGTATCCCAAGGTCTAAGGTTTGGGTAGAAGACCCAGCCAAGATTTAGCCACAAGTCCACTCCCCAAATACAGAATCCTGCCTTTCCCAAAGCTTCATCCTGAGGAACACATCCCTTTGATGTCTTATCAGCTCTTAGGCTGTCAGACACACTTTCTGGATTACTGCAGAATAGGAAGAGGAAGCTGAAAATGTTTTTTTCTGATAATAGGGTTTTTTCTTTTTTTATAGAGCTCACATTGCACAGGGCATGGATGGAGAATGCCGTATGTGGTTCCTCTTTCAATGAAAACACAAGATGTCCTCAAAGGCTGCACTAATTAGAGCTATTCCCACTCTTCCCAGCGAGGCAACTGCTTGGGAAATGCTATTTCATTGAAAAGAAGAAAAAAAAACCTCATAGAAATAGAGACAACAGCCAAAAGAAAAAAAAACAAAAAACAAAAAACAGAGAAAAATTGTAGGGGAACAGAAAAGAAACCAGAGCTTCTGGCAAAAGGAAAAACCTCACCAATGGCCCAGGTTTCCCCACACTGCCCAGGTCAGACCTGGCTGTCCTGCCTGCTGTGCTTTTGGCTGTTTGACAGGTCTTGGTATTATACCATATCATAGAACAGTTTGGGTTGGACAAGATCTTAAGATCATCCAGTTCCAATCCCCTGCCATGGACAGGGACACCTCACACTAAACCATGTCACCCAAGGCTCTGTTCAACCTGGCCTTGAACACCAGGGATGGAGCATTCACAGCTTCCCTGGGCAACCCATTCCAGTGCCTCACCACCCTCACAGGAAAGAATTTCTTCCTTATATCCAATATAATCTTCCCCTGTTTAAGTTTTAACCTGTTACCCCTTGTCCTATCACTACAGTCCCTAATGAAGAGTCCCTCCCCAGCATCCCTATAGGCCCCCTTCAGATACTGGAAGGCTGCTATGAGGTCTCCACACAGCCTTCTCTTCTCCAGGCTGAACAGCCCCAACTTCCTCAGCCTCTCTTCATACAGGAGGTGCTCCAGTCCCCTGATCATCCTCGTGGCCTCCTCTGGACTTGTTCCAAAGGCTCCATGTCCTTTTTATGCTGAGGACACCAGCACTCACACGGTGCTGCAAGTGGGGTCATATTAAAGCCTTCACTTCTGTTAAGACAGAATCCTATTTATCTGACTACATGGCCTCAAGGGAACTTTAAATGTTCATTTCCTTTCCCAGAGTTCAGACATACTCAGCTCAAACCAATTGAGTTTCTTATCAAGCAAGAGGAGAATCTTGCATATGAATTTCTCTCATTTAAAGAGACACAGGAACCAGGAAAATTTGGCAACCCCCATTACAATAACAAGAAGCCCAAGAACATTTTTAACCTTTGCTTATAAATTGCATGACTCACAAAATTGAAGATCTCAGAGCAGAACTCTGCAACTCTCATTTCTTTTTCCCAATGTGCTGATTTCTGTATTGACCATGTCCCCCAGGTCCCTTTGCTGGACTGTCATTTGAAAAACAAGCAGCATCTCATCTGTGGGCACCGTGCTTCTGTGGATTGCAGAGCCAGTATCTGCAGTGCTGCAGCTAGGCTATTAAAGCCAGAGCGTGTTCAGTAATTGAGCCCTCTGCCGATGAATGATAATGCATGTTTTAAACAGATTGGACTTAAAAACTACAATGGGCATGGCATGAAACGCTTAAAGAGATCCAAAGAAGATAGATTAGGGCTCAAGGCCAGGTTGGACGGGGCTTGGAGCAACTTGCTCTAGTGGAAGGTGTCCCTGCCCTTGGAACTGGATGATCTCAAGGTCCTTTCCAACCAAAACCATTCTATGATTCTATGAACATAAAAGAGTTACAGAGTCTCCTCTGTGCAATGAGAGAGGGGTTAGACAGAAGGGGTCCAGAGAAGGTGGCTGCTAACATCGATTAAAAAGCAGACTTCAGGCTACTTATAGCTCCGTACTTACTCAAAAGACACAGAATCCCATACCAACGGGACAGTGGGTTACAGAAGACATTGCTGTTAGCAGCATGACTCTGAAAAACAGTTTTCTGCGTGTGGTAGAGGAGAAAGGGAAACATTTCTGAATCTTCATAAGCCTTATTGAACATAGATTGATGATATATTAGTTGGAAAGTGAAAAATCCAACTAAAATGCAAAAATCTTTTTAGTTTCGTGGAAAAATAAGTCATGCACAGTGAAAAACAACCACCTCTGAAGTGAAGACATGAATATCTTGTAAAGATAAGTTAATGTCAGGTAAAATTGCTTTTCTGTAAGACCGAATCTATATGAAAGCAATAAAGGGAAAATCCGGTGCTCATATCTTTTCAAAGAAGGAAAATATCCATCTTTATAGGTTTCTAAACTCCTCTGGTAGAAATAACTGGCAGTGCCTCTTCATGGCAACATAAAATAATGACAATATCTCACTGCAACCATCTGAAAATCCATTGCGGAGGCAGAAGTGCGTTGTCGCAAGTAGGGAATTAGCATCAGAGGCAATGCTCACCCAAAACATGCTGCCAAGGTACCCAGGAGAGCCCGTCAGCTTCCATCAATGCAAACTAGAATATGCATTGATTGGCTTTGGGGATAAGATTAAAGAAACAGCAATTGTCCCTCTGTAATTTATAGGTTACTGGTGACAACGTCACTTCTGCAGTAGCATCCTTCTCCCATGATTCATCCTCACCCCTACCAAGGATAAATGTGGTATGAGAAAACTGGAGCTGGAGCCAATCTATATTTTTCATTTCAAGCTTTGACACATGAAAAATTGCCTGTTTTGACTTAGTGCTCCGGTTTTAAATTTACCTCCCTAGTTCTGTGTTTAAGCTGGAAAGATAAAAGGCCTCTTTACTTTCTGAAGATTCAGTTTCCTGTTATTCGTCATTCTCTATCCCTTTAAACGGGGCCAACTGGTAAATTTTTCAAGTTGGCAAAAACAACTGGGAAATGAGAAAGCCAAAGAGTGTTTGTTTCTAGACTGAGAAACAAATGTTTTACTTTATCTGAAATCAGTTTTGGTGAATAAATGAACAGAGTAAGCTTTTCAGATGCTCTTCCACAGCTATCTGAGTGTCATCTCCTCCCAGCCATGGCCCTCACCACTAGATCCCAGTATAAAGAGACTGAGCTACATGGAAAAGGCCATGAAGAGCACAAATTTCTTCTTGCCTACCCAAAATGGGGGAAGTTGCCTCATTTCCCAGGGAAAGGCTGGGCTCAGCATCTCCTCATGGGCAGGATCAGCAGCTTCTCATTCCCACTGTTTCTGGATCACGTTTACCACATGCCCAGTTCTCTCCCTCGCATTACAGTGTGGTTGAAGGCACCAAACTCAAGCAGAACCTTGACTAAAAGGGGATAGCAGTGCTGTGAGATAAACGTTCTGTGCATTTATGGTCTCCCTCACCAAAAAGCACCTTGCTGCCATACTCAACTATTTTCCAGTGTCGGGACCCACAGGTACCCTGCAAGCACTGAAGTGATAGGAACTTGGTGTGGAGAGAAACTGCACCAAAGCAGAAGGTTTTGGACAGCAGCCACCACCCCAACCTGGCTCCCAGCCTCTGCCGTCTCTGCAGGTGTCCAAGGAAATGTCCTATTGGAAAGGTTTGAGCATGAGTCCCAAATGATGACCCTTATGTGAATTGTAGCATTTAGAGCATCCCTTAAGAATCAGGATCCTTTTTCTTTGTTGATGCCTTCCAATACTGCCCATGTGCATCTTTCAAAGCCATAATTTGGACTTGTGTACTTTGTGGCATAGCCATTGAACTCTATGTCACTGGAAAAAAAAAGGATTTCAAACTTGTTTTCCTTTTTACCTCCTGATTACTTTAGTAAATGCACCAGACAATTCCTGCCAAGCGCAATCAGCTGGTATGTCAGATGGGGATGAACAAAGAAGGGGGAGGAATCTGCTGGAATCTGCGTGGCTCCTGTAGGAACTCGGAGATCAGTTCTCAAAAACAACACCTATCTCCCCAGCAGGACTGACCTACAGCTTTCCAAGCCCTTCCATAGAGGAGTACCTGCTCCTTTACAGCAAGTACAGTCTGCCTAGGGTGTATGTGACAGAGCCCTGTATAGCACATCCTACCGTCAGCCTTACAAGCAACAGGCAAGATGCTCATTGCAGCTTGGGAATACCTAGAGAAAAACAAGCCGTGAGTCTGAATAGGGATGCATGAAGGATTTAAGCCTACTCACAGGGCTCTTGCGTGGCCTGAATATCATGGAATCATGGAATGATTTGTGTTGGAAAGGACCTTAAAGCTCACCCAGTTCCAACCCCCTGCCACGGGCAGGGACACCTTCCACTAGAGCAGCTTGCTCCAAGCCCCTGTGTCCAACCTGCCCTTGAACACTGCCAGGGATGGGGCAGCCACAGCTTCTCTGGGCACCCTGTGCCAGCGCCTCAGCACCCTCACAGGGAAGACACTACTCCTGGTATAAACCAAAGGCCCCAGTGAGATCTACGGACATCCTGGTTTTCAAACTGTGCCCTGTGTAGCTCCAAAGGTGATCTGGTGTTGCCTTGCCAAATTGTGTCACTGCTACAGGATGGTCATTTAAATGCAAAACCCCACAGCAGTGAAACACATCTGTGTTGGTGGTCATCAGTGGTCCACACCTGGGACTTCTTCTGCACTAAAAACAAGAGCCAAAGGCTGAAAGTGAGAAAAAGGCTGAGGATAATGTCTGAGTTGCGCTGGAGTTCCCAGCTCAGTGTCAGACCAAACCAATTCTCTTGTTATCCATTGCCACATGGCATCCTCATGCAACAAACCACAACCCCAGGAGTTCACAACACGAGAAGCTGGGGCTCCGTCTTGCCCTTGGCACAATGAATAGACTGACTGAAGCAAGTGCCTACTGCACAATGCCCACTGACCCGTAACGGGCTTCAGCAGCATATGGGTGCTGTGTTTCTGGCCACAGAAAATGCAGCTTTCATGAGTTGACAGTGGAGATTTATATTCAGCTGGTTCATATAGCTGATCTTTCTTCACAAGGAAAGGGATTTCAGTTGTCACTGCATGTTGCGCTGTGCAGCCAAGCCTGGCAATGCAATTAGTGCTAAAGAGGAGGTGAAGGGCATGCAAGGACCACCACTATGCTTCTGGCAGTTAAATTCACTTCATTCCCATGCTGCATCAGATATGTAACCATCCGTTTCCAGCTCTGTGCTATCTGTGCTGCTGGAAAAGAGACCTAGAGCAGGCTGGAAGAGGTGAACGTTAATCACTGCTGCATATCTCTTAAGAAATGTCTATAGAGCATCACAAGATCATCAAAGTTTGGCCCACAGTAAGTGGTACTGAATGGAGGAAGGTGTGCAGCCAGAAAATACCCAAGCATGGCATTAAAGCTTGAACTAAACTCCCAAAGCTGATAATTACTGGAGCTTGCCAGGTGCTTAGCAAGAGGATAAAAGCCTTGTATTAATGAACATTTTGTGATAGATAAATGGCAGATGGCAACCGGGTGCAGGAGGTATCGTGTGATGCACAAGGGGCTGACTAAGAGGAGCTGTAATTTGGACGCTTTGGATGCCAGATATCTGAAGCAGGGATCCTCATGCTATTTTTCCTGCAAATGCAATATAGTACTTTTAATTAGGTCAAGACATACATATATATGTATGTATACATACATACGGAGAAATCTATATACACACAGTGCTAAATAAAAATGGTCAAGACCAAACCCTGGCCACAGGGCTGAGCAACAAGAACTGGTTTTCATCCATACTAAATAAGGCTAATCCCCTGTAGAAGGTTTGTATTGGAGAGCCATGGATTAACCCACCAATTCAGTTATGTGGACCACAGTGGTCCTGTGCTTCAACTGATTTCCCAGCCCCATTCATTTAGCAGTATAGATGTGCCTTCAGCTTTCTTTTTAAACCCATTATCCATGGTTTGTTTAAATGTGTGTGTGGGGGGGAAACCGTTTTCAATGTCATCCCCCAGATAAGTCTATTATTTAGTCATATTGGTCAAGGTTTTGAGTGATCAAAGGACAGAGGAGTGGGTTCCTGCTGACACCAAGGGAGAAAAACCCAACAGTGCTTAAATAGGAAAACATCTATTATTATGTGCAGTAACCGTGGAAAACGTGAATCCAGGAGCAGCTTTATGAAGGATGACTCAGATATTGGTCATCCCTGGAAGTGCGGTCAAAACAGCCGGGAATACAGCGATGGGGATGGGAAAGCACCTGCATTGCAGAGCTGAGGTGACTCAGAGGGAGAGTTTCACCTCCAGCCTCTGAGATTTTCTCCTGTCATGCAAGCCCCATCCCCTGGAGCATCCCAAATCCACCCTGTCCTGGCTTCCCCAGCAGCTGAAAGCCTGCAAGTCTGGGGCTCACACTCAGACACTTTCTCCTTCTTCCCAGAGGTGAAATTGGGGTCCACTTCAATGCAGTGCTCATTCAGGATGAAAAAGTGTTTTGACCACAAAGCAATGTAAAAATCCAGATGAGCTTCACCAAACATCATGCGTTAGCATGGTCGGGATGATGCTGACTGTAGGGACAGCTGCCTCTGCCCTGGAAAGGTGGGTGATCAGGTTAGGTCAAAAATGAACAGAAAAATGTGGTTATAACTTCCTAAAATATGGAATATTGTCTTTTCTTGAGTTTTTCCGCTTTGCCGTCTTCCTCCTTAAAAACTAGAAATATGGCAGTGAAAGGAGAAGGCCCGATTCCAGTTCAAAGGCTAATCCCAAACTTCTTTTAACCTGTAGCAATTTACTCCCCAAACCACAAAATGCTCCATCTTAGCACTCCCACTCCCAGCCAGGATGGGCTGGTCCCCATGCCCTGCAGCCATTCCCAGCTGCATGAGAATCACCGAATCCTTCTCCATCCCACAGATCTACATCACCACCGTCTTCTCCTAAGCCCTCCAGCCTTTTCTTAGTCAACAGAGGAACTCCAAATGGTCTTTCTATAGCCTCCTCCCTCATGTCCCACCTCTTCCAGTATGACCTAAAGAGAGGACTGGACTGAGGTCACTTCCAGGGATTGCAGAAATGCTGCTTTGATGTTTTCCCTGCAAACACAGTATTGGGTTCAGAAAGAATTACATGTAAAGCCAGGGGATCAGAGCTGGCATTTCCCAGGCTGGCTGCACAGCTCCATTTGGAATAAACCCCATTTATTCTGTATGAGGCAAATACTAGGAAACTGATGGAAGACACACTACTGCTGGATACTTGTGTGCACCAGCTGGGTATCAAGGCAGCAATGTACATGCACAAATACACTGATGTAACTAAGAGCTCCATCACCAGCATCTGGCTCAGGCACATGTACCACCATACCCAGTCCTCCATCATCCTCCTGCACATCAAAAGCTCCTTCAAACATCAGGATCCCCAGGGCAGGCAGCACTGTCACTGCCCCAGTGTCCCCACAAGGATTTTTCATCACCTGTAATGAGCCCCTCATCCTCCTCCGTGCTCAAGGTCTCACCCTTGTATAAGATGTCTGAGTGTCCACGCAGTCTCTAAATGCTGCACAGAATCAGAGGGCATCTTATTCCCCAAGCACATCAGCTGCTGCTCAAATACTTCATGCTATTCCTCACTTCTTTGCTAGGCTTGAAGCAATTTCCCCAGCTCACAAGCCTGCACTTCTCCAACTGGGATGTTTGTAGGTTTGGGGCCTCTGTGATGGGCCAGTTCCAAACTGGCACAGTTTATTTAAGTGCTGTAAAGCCTGAGACTCTTGAAGTAAGTGGAAATCTTTCCAGAGAATTCAACAGCCTTTGGATGCAGCTTTCAATGTGTGTAAACCCACTTGTCCCTGCAGGAGGGCACAAAGGTGATCACGCCATAGTGAGAAATGCAATCTGATTTTAGGAAGCACAATGCAGCTGATCTGGACTTCCACATAAATCAGTTTTCCACTGGAATATATCACAGCTGAGTTGAAAAGGGTGCAGGTAGTTATATACAGTAGCAAATCTCAGCCTGTATCTGCTCTTCTACATGGCACTCAAGACAGTGAGACTGAAAGGAAATAAGTAAGTGCTAGCTTTCATTTTTTGTATTTATTTATGGCATTTTACATGCACATTCCTTGGGTAAATACAGTGAAATCTCATAGTGTGAAGATGGAAGCATGAGGAGGTGGCATAGCCAGGCTTGAAGATTCCCATGTGTTGATCAGAACAGGAACTTTCGGGTGTGACTGCTTGCCCTTCTGATCTATTTAATGAATTGGCTCATTATCACCAACCCAGAAGCCGTGTATCGTAGAATCACAGACTAGTTTGGGCTGGAAAGGACCTTTAGAACATCCAATTCTGCCCCCCTGCCATGGGCAGGGACACCTCACACTAGACCATGTCATCGAAGGCTTTGGCCAACCTGGCCTTGGGCATTGCCAGGGATGGAGCATTCACCACTTCTTTGGGCAACCTGTTCTGGAAGGGGGCATTGAGGGCTAGAAAAGCAAAGGTTGGAAATCATAGAACAGCTAGGGCTGGAAAGGACCTTAAGATCATCCAGTTACGGGAATATTTTCCCCAGATATGCAGCCTGTAGAGAAATGAGATCTATTCCTTTTTCCTATTGCTTTGGTATCTCATTTTGCTGCTAACGCATTCAGCTACATGCCCAGCTGGCCGTGGAAGGATGAGAACTGAACTTGTAAGTATTATAGCACATTTCAGTTTGAGAATGTTAGAAAGAAGGAGGGAATGTTTCATACAGGCTTGTTTCAGCGTAAGATTGACTCCTTAGGAGGATAGGCCTGGCTGGATGGCACCACCGCTTGCCTGGTGTAGGTGGCCAAGCAGTGTTACTGCAGGTGCAGTATCCTTCGTTATGCCAACAAGATCCCAAGCACTGATGTTTTGGCTCTGCTGGGCTAAATTCAGCTTTTCATGACATTTGCACAAACACCTCTGAAAATCTGTGCCTGTTCTGTCACAAACCACTGGTTCTTCCTAACCATGCTCTTCCAAGGAAGCTGTTGCAGTGGGATTTCTGCCTATTCTCATGCAAGCTGCAGACAGCATCAAACACATCTGAAGGTTCAGTCACTCCTTGGTGAAGTAGGTGTTCTGTGGTGTGGACCAGTACAGTCACAGATGCATTTTTATCCTGTCTTTTAGCACTATGTAACTCATTCAACTATGCAATAAGAAGGTTTTATGTCTTTAATGTCCAACGAGATAATTTGCAGAGAGATCTAGAAAGCCTGGAAGTAAAGAAATAGCCATAATTGGGTTAACCTCTGATGACTTTGAATGAAATCTCCAGTAAAGGATGCACGAAATAAGCTTAGCGTTCACCCTTTTCTTTTATGCTGGGGAATATAAAAGACAAATGAAAGATGGAAAACACTACTTGAAAATTCATGGTGATCATGAGGGATGAATTCAGAGCACCCTTTTCCCTGAACAGACATCTCCATTATGTACCCTAAGGAAGACGAGGCAGAGGAAGGTATCCTGGTGCCACACACACACAATGGCTAAATGGTTGAGCCTGCACGGTCGAGAGTGTTTGGACCACACGTTGCACTTCCAAAGTGAGAATTCCCCCTTCCACCCAGGAGATGGCACTAAGGCACCCCCACAAAAAGCATCACTTCAGTCTTCCCCAAACCCTGTCTTCCCTGAAGTTGTGTGCTGGGGAGAAAACCTGCAACGTTTGCATTCATGGGTTGTGCACCTTGTGATGGGACTAAGTGAGCATCCTATGGGGAAACACATTTCGGATTGCTCTGTGGATGCTGTCACCTGGATTTGAAGTGGGTTGTCCTGCTTATGGCTCCAGTCCAGTGAGTTGCCACCAGAGAACTGGTGGATCGGAGCAGATTCCATCCAAGAGTGTTCCTCTGTTCTGCACACAGGCAGCACCAAATGCTTTGAAGAAATATGCCTATGGTCAACTATAGCAATCTGAAGGCACCATGGTCCTGGAAAACATCTCCTAATCTCCACCAACCACAGCCTGATTCATACCCAGCGTGCTTCCCTGTGCTGGTTTTTGTTTGGGTTCCCCCCCTCCTTGGGTTCTGTTGCTAATGTAAAACCCGATGTTCATCCATATTGCTTTCGGAATCCTGGTGAGCTCATGACTGGTGTTGACTGGTGTTAACTGGTGCTGTGAGCCCAAGTCTGACAATGGATGGTGTGGAGGTAATGCCAGTATTAGCTAGAGCTTCTTACCTCTTTTTGGTCCCAGTGCTCTTCTGTGTTAAGCCTGTGTCACTCACACAAAGAGGCTTCATCCACCAAAAACCAGGAGCATCATTGGAGACATCAGGGGAACAGGGAGGTTGACCGTGGCTGCTCCCTTCTGTCATCTGGAAATACTTGCATGCGGTCTCAGTGTTGCATGTTACAAAGAGCTGTGACTCCCTTAGGTGGTGTGAGAGCTTGCTAAAGGCACACTTTGCTGACCACTGACCACCCTTTTGTGTGCTTGAACTGCCTTCGGACCATCATCATTTCCATAGCAGGGAGGTGCAGGGGGAGAAAAGCACTAAGAGCAATCACTGCCAAGTCAGGATTGGGAATACCTGATTGATAGTTATTATTATAATATAATATCTGATTAATATAAAATACTGGGAAGAGGCAATGAAGGCTGGAGAAGCAAAGGTCTGAAAGATAATAAATTGTGAGAAGATAAATGGCAGGAGATGGGGATGCAACAGGTTGGATCCTGGGAGCAGGGGCTGAAAGGTGCAAGTGCAGGTTTCCAAAGCCCCATCTCTAAACCTCGTCTCCAAAGCTAGAAAGTGCCTAAATAAGCAGAATATCCAGGAAGAACATTTACCTTCAATAGCAGCAGCTTCCCCTTCTCCCTTGGTTAAGGACCAAGCTAGCAAATCCAGCATCCATCTGCCTGATTGAATATCCTCATTAGTGTGCCTGACGGGGTGTATCACAACCATGCATTCTGATTCAGTCATTTCTTTCCACCGTGGCTGCCCATTTTGATTAGCATTTAGCAACGTGCTTTATCCTAGTGAAGGTGGCTTGAAATTACCTTGTGTACGTGCCCTAAGCGTTCATCTAGACACAGCCCCTGTCAGTGTGTAACAAACCATCGTAGCTAAGCAATGTCAAATTCAGCTGGAGGAGCCTGTCTCCAGCACAGGATAACGATGTTTTTTCATAAGAGAAAACTATCAGTGAGGCCACGGGATTAACTTTAAATGGTTCAAAATGTCCCACTGGGAACACCTCTATTCTCATGGTCTCATTCCCCAAAGAAATCAAACTTTGTCTACTCAGGAGCCTCTGATGCAAATAAGCTTTTCTCTCTGCTATTAAGTTAACGGTGGTTTCATTGTTTCTGCCCTCTGAATTATGCAGTCATTAGGCCATTATACTTACCCATAGAGCAAATGCCCTCTGCCACCCAAAGGCTACATGGGCTGCCATGAGAAATGTCCCATGCCAGGATGGGAAGAGCAAGCAGCTCCACAGAAACACCAGATCCTTGTACCTCCCTGTATCATCAGTTTGGAGCATGGCCTTGCCAGGCATCATTTTGCTAAATCCATCATTGCTTCTCTTCCTGCAGGGAAACACAGCCCCTAATGTGACTTTCCTAAGGTCCTGCAGCAAGTTAGTGGTGACATTTGCTGTGGGTAAGTGGTGAAGGGTTGAAACATCCATCAGTATAGGGTGTTCCATGAGTATAAGGAAGCAAGAGAGGCGATTTGCTTTGATGATATACTCCTCAGGGACCAGTGTGCTAATGTGTATACATAGCCCTGTCACCCCTTGGGTCTAAGTAATCTAATATACCTAATTAAGATATAGTCTGTATATATTACTTATTATTACTGTAAAACAAGTTATTCATTGTCATTATTATTATCTTTCGATATTTTGGCTGTTGCTGCTAATAATCTCTTGCTTATCCCTGGATACTGCAATGATGTCTACTGTCAAGGATGTTTAAAGGTATTAAAAGCAATACCTTCTAGCTGCTAGCGAGAGGGCTCTCTAAACTCTCTACTCCAGGCTAATTTTAGCGTCAATTCAGAAGACCCTGAGTCAGATCACTAAAGGGCTCAGCAGAAAGGCTGCGATGGGACATCAGGTCTCGGATCTTAGCTCTGCATTGCCATCTTCAGGCTGGGAGCAGCCTTGCTCCTTCCAGAAATCCTAGAAATCTCCCAAAGATCGAGCTCAATTCCGGCTTACCCAGCATTAGCTGATGCTGGTGGCCAAACCCTGCGAAATGGTGTTAGATACAAAGGAGAGGAAGGAACTCTGCAAGGCTGGTGCTCAGCTGCCCTGGATAACACAGGTATTCCCCTCCCTGTGAATATACAAGGCTACAGGGAGTAAATTAACACAAGCAATGCTGCTTTACACACATTACTTCTTGCTTTGTTTGGTTTATTGGCAAGTTTTCTTTCAGCTACATAAATTGAGGCTGCCTGAGTGATTTGAGCTCCGTAGCCTGTGCTGTAACCCCTGCCTCCCCCCCCAAAAAAAGCCTTTTCTGGCAATGAAAAAAGCTGGGGTTCTGAGAAGATTTTAATAATATGTGCTTCAAAAGACCTCTGACAAACATTTCACATCTGATAGACACGGTGGTGGTTTGCAAGAAAGAGAGGAGGTTTTCAGGCTTTCAGGACCTCTGATGGACGGTATCACACAGACAGCTTTGGGGCACAAGGAGCTGTAATCACAGAACAGCATAGGTAAGGCATCTTAATATAAATGAGAAAATCATGGGATAGTGTAGCTAACACAAAATACATTGAAAATCACGGGATAATGAAGGTGTCCTGGCCCAGCAAGGCCAGGTTGGATGAGGTTGCCCAGACCTTGTCTCATCGCCTTGTGAACATCCCCCTGCGATTCCACCACCTCTCTGGTCTCCAGCCAGTGTTTGACCACTGTCATGGTAAAAAGTATTCTCCTGATCAGATCTGGTTGGAAAATCACTTTCTAAGAGCCCAAAAATCATGGAATCACAGAATGGTTTGGGTTGGAAAGGACCTTAAGATCATCCAGTTCCGAACCCCTGCCATAGGCAGGGATACCTCACGCTAGACCATGTCACCCAAGGCTCTGTCCAACCTGGCCTTGAACACTGCCAGGTCTCAAACTGTTTATACTTCTTCCCACCGCCTCAGTCCCTGAAATCCATTATTCCCAGTCCAAAAATGGGTAATGCTGGTGCTTACCATGGTCACCTGCAGCACCAGTCACTGGGCTGCGTCCATCTCAATCCCTTTCCCAGAGCACAGCCCCATAGCAGAGATCTCAGATGACCATCTCAGCCTCCGCAAGAAAATGCTATAGGCATCATTGTACTCGGATATCCAGTGGTTCCTGCAGAGAACATGGAGAAGGGGATAAGAAGAAGGCCTCCATCCTCTCCATGCACCAGAACAGGGGACTTGCCTCCCTTTTCGCAGGGGTTGTCACCCAGCCAGTGTAGAGCAAAGGAAAGCACAAAGGTGGGGAGGAAGACCAGCCTGTCTCCATCATGCAGACGCTGAGACGCACATGGCTCTCACTGGGACCAATCTCCCACCTAGATCAGCCATTACCCAGGCTGGGCTCCAACCCACACATAACTCCAGGATCATAGATTAAATCAAGACTTGAGTGCAGAGCTGAAATCTGTGCATGAGGGGGATGAGGCAGCAGGGAGGAATTGCCTTTCCGCTGAGAAATGGGAGCTCAGGAGCAGTTGATGCCTGTTTGTTCATAGTGTGCGGGTGAGTCACATCGCAAGCAGCTCCTGCCCTGTCTGATCCAAGAGAGCCCTTTCCCAGGGGAAGCCCGGCTGTGGAAATGTTGAGACGTGCCTCCCGCTCCCAGCCCCACAGGGACCTCAGCATCTTCTTTGCATGGGGATGGGGCTGTTCATGAAAGGTCTCCTCACTCTTATCAACACCAGCACCAACACCTCCAACAACTGCTCAAGAAAAGGCTGAGCAGGCTTGGAGAAAGGGTTTGGCCCCAGGGGAAACCATTCGAGCTCATTGCATAGCACAGACACAGAGAAACATGCTTCAGAAACACCTTCCAACCCTAACCAGCTCCAAACATCCCCTGACCCGCTCTTACCCTGTCTCTACTCCCTCCAACCTCCCTTCCCCTCCTCACCCACCTCTCACTTACTTGTGGAGCACATCTTTGAGGAAAATGTGAGAAAGGTTCATATGTCCTTTACAGTGTCCACCACAGGCTGGCCTGCGCTTGAAATCTGTGTTGTAGGTAGTTCTCCAGTCATGGGCAGAGCAGTCTAGTGAAAAAGAGTCCAAGTAACTGACTTTGCTGGATCTCTAACTCCTGCATCACAGAACCTCAGTGTTCCCCCTTCTTCCAAGCTCCATTGCTGCTTATGCTTTCAGAGCTCAATGTGGGAGTCGCCATGATCAAAAGGTTAGCCAAGGTAGAGGTGCAAGAAGTGCTTCCCTGGCGTGGATAAGGTCTTTAAGATGAGATTTCAGATGAGAGCTGGGCTTGTCCAGCCTGGAGAAGAGCAGGCTCCAGGGACACCTAAAAGCATCCTTCCAGTACCTAAAAGGGGGCTACAAGAAACCTGGAGAGGGGCTTTGGACAAGGACCTGTAGGGACAGGCCAAGGGGAATGGCTTTAACCTGCCAGAGGGGAGACTGAGATGAGTCTTAGGCAGAAGCTCTTCCCTGTGAGGGTGCTGAGGCGCTGGCACAGGGTGCCCAGAGAAGCTGTGGCTGCCCCATCCCTGGCAGTGTTCAAGGGCAGGTTGGACACAGGGGCTTGGAGCAAGCTGCTCTAGTGGAAGATGTCCCTGCCCATGGCAGGGGGTTGGAACTGAATGAGCTTTAAGGCCCCTTCCAACTCAAACCATTCTATGATTCAGCCCTTCTTTTCTACAGCCTTTTATATATGATGGAAGTCACACAAGGCAGATCTGTCAATTGTGCTCTTCCCTTCTGGACAATGACTTGTCAGCCAGTACATATTTTTCCCTATTGTCTACATTTTCTCTTTCATCATGTCAGAGCAACACATCTCTCCCTGGAAGAGATACAAGATCCACTTAACCCCCATGTGAGGACCATAACATCTATTGTGCTATCTCCCCCCAGTAGTAGCTGGTTTGAAGGGATGCTATCTCCTATCCTGCTCTCCAGAGATGCCCCATCTATATATGTGCATGTCCTTCTGACTGAGCAGAGAAACGTGTGGACAAACATGCTGCCACCTCTCACAACAAAGCCGGGGGGCACACAAAGAAGAACAACCAATTGTAGATGCTTCAGGTTTTCTGTGCATTTCAAAATGACACCTTCCCATAATGAGTCATTAGTGAAGTATCTTTGTTGTTTTCACTGAGGCTGAGATTTCAGGTGTTTATTTCACACGTGTATGACCACATCAGGCTGTTCATGCAACCCAAGCGGTCGCAGCAGCAGCTCCCATGCTGCTCATTGCAGGGGGATGGACTAGATGACCTTTGTAGGTCCCTTCCAACCCAAACCATTCTATGATTCTGTGATTTACTCCCACATTGAGCAGGGCTGTGCTGCATGGGATGGCTCATATGGAAACTGGGATGAAAGAAATGTTACAATACTCCAACCTCATCTCTGCCCTTCATCTCCCTACTGATAGGCAGAGTTACAGGGACTCTGTGGACGCTCCCTGTGTCATTCACCTTCCCTTCTTCCTTAGTCTCTTCCTGCATTAAATGAAGACTCCCAAAGGCAGGCTGAAGGCCACAAGTCACTCTCATGGGGCAGCAGCCACAACCTCCATCCACTGACCTCCAGCCAGAACAGAGGAGCCCACATTCCTGAGCTTGATTTGCAGACCATTATTCTGGCTTTTCCGGCTGGTCTCCCTGATGAACTGCTGGTAGGTGGCCCAGGCCGGGACCAGCTTCCGCCTGGGGAGCAGCTTCCCTGAGGACAAGAGGGTGCATTAGTCAGGAAGCACCACCAGTTACCCAAAACATACCCTTGGGTGGGAGCAAATGAACAGCAATGGCAAGTTGGAGCCTCAGCTGGTATAAATCGGGGCAGAGTCACTCACTTCAGCAGGGCTTTGCTGAGGTACATCAGTTGTGCATTGATTTGGCTCAAGAAAACACTAGGAAAAGGATTTCCTACTGGCACAGGATTTCCAGGCACAGCTACAGGTTGGGCAGAGAAGAGATTCAGAGCAGCCCTGTGGAGAAGGACTTGGGGGTGTTGGTTGATGAGAAAATGAACACGAGCCGGCTTCAGTGTGCGCTTGCAGCCCAGAAAGCAACCGTATCCTGGGCTGCGTCCAAAGGAGCGTGACCAGCAGGTCAAAGGAGGTGATCCTGCCCCTCTACTCTGCTCTTGTGAGACCTCACCTGGAGCATTGTGTGCAGTTCTGGTGTCCTCAACATAAAAAGGACATGGAACTGTTGGAACAAGTCCAGAGGAGCCCATGAGGATGATCAGGGGACTGGAGCACCTCCCGTATGAAGACAGGCTGAGAAAGTTGGGGCTGTTCAGCCTGGAGGAGAGAAGGCTGCGTGGAGACCTCATAGCAGCCTTCCAGTATCTGAAGGGGGCCTCTAAGGATGCTGGAGAGGGACTCTTCTTTAGGGACTGTAGTGATAGGACAAGGGGTAACGGGTTAAAAAACAGGGGAAGTTTAGATTGGACCTAAGGAAGAAGTTCTTTACTGTGAGGGTGGTAACGCACTGGAATGGGTTGCCCAGGGAGGTTGTGAATGCTCCATCCCTGGTGGTGTTCAAGGCCAGGTTGGACAGAGCCTTGGGTGACATGGTCTAGTGTGAGGTGTCCCTGCCCATGGCAGGGGGTTGGAACTGGATGATCTTTCCAACTCAAACCATTCTATGATTCTATGATTTATGGTCATAGCAAGCAAGTGGAAGGAGCCATGCTGTCTCGGTGTTTCCCTGGAGTGCTAAAAGGAGCTGAGACCCTCTGCAGGAGGTTCGTGTATGAAAGGGAAAGACTTTGAGGGAAATACTGCTAGGTTACACAAGGACAGAGCAGTAAGGGGAAAGCCCATTGTAGTTTTGTCATTAGAGCAACACAGCTTCAGAGGGGCTTGGCAAGGAGATGCTTGAAGCCCTGAGGTGTTAAGAGGAGTCTAAACTGACTGCCCAAATGGAGACATGTCACTCTGAGCTGCTTGTCCAGACTCTCCTTCTAGTGAGTGGAGAGAGGGCTTACTTCACCTCATCTTCCAGGTAGCATTTAAGCTGCAGAAGATGGCTGTGTCTTTTCTCCCCTCTGATCATGAAAGGATCCAGACACAGGCATCCCATGCTGAGCTCAGGGAGCAGAGAGGACATCCCTGCTTGTGTCCTCATGTTTGATTCTGGAGCAATACTATCCCCTTCCCTCTCCCAAGGGAGCTTAGAGGAACACCTCCGTTGCTTTGGGAAGGTTGAGCATGGCTGGGAGATGTTTGGTGACAGCTACTTTTGTTTTCCTGACTTCCAGCAGCATTTTAATCCATGTAAGCAAGCTGTTAAATGGCATGGCTGCGGGCTGGCTACCAGCCCCTTCGATGCATTTGCTGCCTATCAGGTATCCCTAGCAGAAGGGCACTAAGAGCTGCTGCTGCTCTGAACCACCCAAGTCCCTCATGCTCAACCATGGAGTCCTCTTGCCTCCCTGCACTTCTGTTCATGACCTGCAACATGGGGTTAACCACATCTCCCTCTGTCCCAAAGGAGCAGTGAAGATAAGACTCTAGGAGACTTTGCCATGCCAATGCCTTGCTAGCAGGGCTCTTCATACACCAAGCATGGCTCTGTAGATGTTTCTAAGACTCCACTCACTACACCTGCACTTAGAGCTGGTCTGGGAGCTGCATGTTCATGGTGACAGGGTGCTGTGCCCATGCTGCTAATCCTCATCAGCATTAACCCAGCACCAACACTCTATCAGGATGCTGCCATCGTGTGTGTCCAGACAACATGGACCATGGGCAGGGGGGCTCAGCTAGCAAAGACCCAGGAGACATCACTTGGGGTAGCTGGATACATCCATTCATGTTTGTGAGCAGGTGGTGTGGGGTTTACCTGCTGTCCCAGCAGCCTGAGCAGCCACTGGAAGATGCTGGCAACAAGACAGCTCATTATCCAGCTCACTGAGAGCCTGCAGCTTCTCTGCCTTCTCTGCCAGTTGGGAGGCAGGGTAGTGCTTTGGTAGGTAGCTTTCTGCAGCAGGAAGGAGGGAAGCAAAGTGCTTTCCCTGTCGCAAGGCTCTGCTGCTGTCTGGCATCCTCCCTCCTGCACCATCATCATGACTGATGGCTTCGACGCTCGGTGCTGGGATGACTTCCCTCCTCTGCCTGACAACGCTGTCACTGTAGGGTATCACCGGCCTCTCCTGGGGTACAGCAAACTCCTTGGCTTTTAGCTGGGCATCTGCAACCTGCAGCTTCTGCAGAACAAAGGAAGGACAGTTGCTAAAGCATCATTAGGCAATGCTACCTGCCCTGGGCTTTGGTCAGGTCAGCTCCACTGGGGATACAACAGTCACAAAGCAGCTCCTTAACTGTTATTAAGAATGCAGGGACCACCACAGCTTCCTCTTTGTGCCCATCTTACAGCTTGGGACTCAGGAGGACGGAAGGAAAGAAGGAGGGAACTTTGATGACGGGTTTGACGGCTCCAAGGGTTTATGTCAGGGAAGGGCTAATGGGGCTGCTGGCATGGCTGCTCTGGGGTGTCTGCTGGCTCCAGCCTCATCAGCTGCACACTCCAGCTCTCTCATGAGCCAGTTGCTTCTTTCTAGGGGCTCCAAAAGAGACTTTCCTGCTGTGAGCTCTGCCAGGCTGCTGGGGCCAGCAAGGAGCATCCTCACAGGGTCTGCCCCAGCAGGCACCTTCACACAATGAATTCTCTGTTGCTGTCCCCCCTCCTTTTGCTCCCCAGGCTGAACCTTCTATTTTCCCTCTCTCCTGAGCCCAAAGCACTCCATCAACCCAACATGCCCCCCGCCACCTCCCCGCAGTGGCCCTGGTGCACACCACAGCGGTCCCCTTTGGGCTGCCACAAGCAATTAGACCAGGGCAGGCAGAGCGAGGCAAATCAGATTAAATAGCTCAGGGGGTTGCTCACACTGCAAGGGGATTCAAACACAACAGCCCACAGCTCCCCTGCAGAAGTCTTCTCAGGCCCGTGGCAGGGCAAGGAGCCATCTCCATCCCACATGCGATCCCCCTCCTCAAGGTGGTACCGGGATGGGTCTAATCCTGATGCACTCCATCAGCCCCACGGGAAGCAAGAGGAGTCCAAGGCTTAGGCACCGGTTCAGCAAGCAGTCGTTAGTGCCCTGACTTAATGAGTGTAATTAGCATCACCCACCCCAAACAGCTTTACTGCAGGGCACAAGGGGGATTTCCCACAGAAGGGATGGGGACACAAGCCAAGGGCATTAGGGTGTGATGAGACCTGCTGGTGGGTCATAGAGGTGGGGACCAAAGCAGACCCATGCCTGCTGCCCCCTTGGGTCCCCAGCTGTCCTGTATCCACGATCCATGGGTGTTTTAGTGGATACTAAAGAGCCAAGCAAAGAAAAGCCCATAGTACCTGTATGTCGCTGGGTAGCTTGTACTCCTCACACCACTGATAGTCCTTCTTGTACAAACTCTTGTACATGTCCAGTGACACAGGTGGCTGAAAGGAGAGGCAAACATAAGGAACAGCTAGGGCTTGACGGAAGAGTTCCAAAGTGGAAATACATACCCAAATGCTCTCTTATTGCTCAGGAGAGGATAAGCTGCCTCTGTCCCCTGAGCCACCCAGGGCCAGTCCAACAGGACCAATGCCTTGCTCAGTTAAGCCCCAAGAAGGTGGCCAGGAAGGCCCTATGATCATTTGGCAATGACTTCTGGGGCTCTTCTTGTCCCAGGCAGCCCCCTGCAACAAACACCTTCCTCCTGTCTCTCTCAAGCCTCCTCTGACTGCTCAGATCCCCCCAGGCAGAGCACTAATATAAAGCTGCTGAAATACTTGCTGGGGTCCAACATCACTCAGGCTAAAGCAGCACGTGCTTCCATCTTCTGTTTTAGCAGTATTTCCTATGTGCTTATCACATGCTTGTTTAAAGCTAAGTGCTGGCTATTGTCAATACTCACTCTCCAAAGTGATTGGAAAACCTACGGAGGAAAACTCTGCCAAGGGATATTAATCCAATGATATCTGCCCTAACACCAAAAATCAGTGCGGTGCAAACTTCTGGATATGGGGAGAGGATTTGAGGGAAAAAGCACTTTTATTTGTGCTTTCCCCTTCAGCATCTACCATGGGCACTGCTGGAGTGGAGAAACGGGGAGAGATGAGCCTTCAGGCTGGCCCAAGAAATGCTAAAGCATTAAATGTGCTACGTGTCAATGCATGGCAATGGCTGGGGGACATAAGCTCTTGTGCAGTAACTGAAGGTGTTACCATGATCTCCGCTGCTACATGAACACATCCACCACACGGGGTGGCTTGGCCACTGGGTCTGCACTCCCATGTCCCTGTGATAAAAGGAATCAATAACTGCCCCAGCAAACAGCCCTTAGGGAGAGCTCCTTGTGCCTATTCAACAATGTCACCCATTATGGCAAAGAATATATTTTATAGTCTCTTTTTTCTATCATTTCACTCTTTTTCTCCTCCGGGCTTCCCAAACCAGTGGCTGCCCGTGGATCTCATTGTCACCAGCTCTCATTAGCTTCCCAGCCTGGCAGACCCTGTAAACCCATTACTCAAACACCAGTGAGGATGCGATTCCCATGGATACCTCACCTTTGAGTGCTCCGGTTTTCCCATTGTGTCCACCATGGTGAGCCAGGAACCTGGAGCAGGAAAGTCACTCAGTTAACAACCAGCAAACCAGATCCTCTCCTCCACACCGCCCCAAGGGATCTAGAGACCTGGAGATGTGAACTGGCAATAGGAAGGGGGTTCATCTGGGGCTGTGAGGCCCCTGTGCACCCCAACTTCATCAATACAAAATGCACCCATCCAGCCCAACTCACAGAACAGACAGAGCCGAACACCTCAGGGAGTCAGCCCTGTGGGACCCAGCAGGCAAGAGGTGACGGCACCCACAAACAGCAGCTCCAAGGAGTGAATATGGGTGTCCTGTCCTGCAATAGGTTACGTGTGCAATGGGATCCACCAGCACCTGCGTTGCCACGGTGATTCCAATGACGAGGGAAAACATTTCCCCTTTGTGAGACATCCACACTCCAGAACCCTTGAGGCATTGGTGGGATTATGGGGGCTTTGACAGCATGGGGTGAGAGCTTCTTGGAGGAGAAGCCACCCCATGGTCACAGTGGGGGAGCTGATACCCACTCCTTCAGCTGCCGTCAGGACAAGAGTGGGATAAAGCCTTTAGGGCTCTTGGGGCATCTCCAGCTCCTGCTAAAGATAAAGATGGGAGTAAAAGATGGGGAAACTGGAGGGGAATGGACCTACTTTGTGGGTGTGTTGACTAGAAGAAAGCAGTCTCCTTACCTCATGGTCTCCCACCTGCATGGGAGGGTGGGAAACACTGCAGAAGTAAGGCAAGCAGGGACCTACGCTTGGTCTTGGAGGGTGGCTGAGTACACCTGAACTGTCCCATCCAGATGCTGCAGTTCTCATCCTCTGATGACCTGAAGCATAAGGCAGTAGGGGATGCTCAGATGTAGTCTTCTGTCCCATGGATGGACAAGAACCAGACCAGATCCACAAAGCAGCATTTACTCTTTAATGAAAGTCAAGGATTAACAAGGTTTGGATGCACCTCATACAAGAGTAATCTCTTGTAATCTAATTTTAGCATGTCCCCAAAGATGTCTCACTCTGAGCTGACCCTTCCTGGCATCCTGACTCATTTAGCCCAATTCATTTAAACCGCATCTGGAATATTGTGTCCAGTTCTGGGCCCCTCAGTTCAAGAAGGACAGGGAGCTGCTGGAGAGAGTCCAGCGCAGGGCAACGAAGATGATTAAGGGAGTGGAGCATCTCCCTTATGAGGACAGACTGAGGGAGCTGGGTCTCTATAGTTTGGAGAAGAGGAGACTGAGGGGTGACCTTATTAGTGTATATAAATATATAAAGGGGGAGTGTCACGAGGATGGAGCCAGGCTCTACTCAGTGGCAAACAATGATAGGACAAGGGGTAATGGGTACAAACTGGAACACAAGAGGTTCCACTTAAACTTGAGAAGAAACTTCTTCTCAGTGAGGGTGACGGAACACTGGAACAGGCTGCCCAGGGAGGTTGTGGAGTCTCCTTCCCTGGAGACATTCAAAACCCACCTGGACACATTCCTGTGTAACCTTATCTAGGTGTTCCTGCTCCGGCAGGGGGATTGGACTAGATGATCTTTTGAGGTCCCTTCCAATCTCTAGCATACTGTGATACTGTGATACTGTAATATAGGTATGTACTTGGGAATTAAATCATAGAATGGTTTGGGTTGGAAGGGACCTTAAAGCTCACCCAGTTCCAACCCCCTGCCATGGGCATGGACACCTTCCACTAGAGCAGCTTGCTCCAAGCCCCTGTGTCCAACCTGCCCTTGAACACTGCCAGGGATGGGGCAGCCACAGCTTCTCTGGGCACCCTGTGCCAGCGCCTCAGCACCCTCCCAGGGAAGAGCTTCTGCCTAAGAGCTCATCTCAGTCTCCCCTCTGGCAGGTTAAAGCCATTCCCCTTGGCCTGTCCCTACAGGCCCTTGTCCAAAGCCCCTCTCCAGGTTTCTTGTTGGCCCCTTTAGACACTGGGAACTACTCTAAGGTCTCCCTTCTACCTTCCCCAGGTTAAAAAACTCCAGTTCTCTCAGCCTGAAAACTGTTTTCTCAGAAAGCCTGGGTTTGGTCAGTTGAATCTCATCCAAGAGTCCAATTTCTATAGCTACACATGAGCCTGGCTGTCAGTTCAGAAACGAGATCCTCTGGCACTACTGCAGTGCAAACAGTCGTAAAGGCTGGTGATGGTGCGCGAGTCAGAAAGACAACATCTCAGCTCCAGGATCCTCCACAGAGAAGTCAGTCATGGACCTGTATTCACACGCACTGTGGGAAGGAGATGAAATGCTGGAGCTGTTTCTCTTTGCACACTCTTAGACACCAGCGTAGAGCTGGACCCCAAGGCTCTGCAGGGGCCGTGTGCTGCTAAAGGCTCAGCACTGGAGTCACGCAGAAGCAGCATCCCTTTATCCCCGCTGTATTTTATGTAAATTAACATTAGTGTAAATGATGCAACAAGGAAAGAAATTATTTCCAGAAATGTGAAACTCTCCTGTTCTCCTGTGCTTATATTAAAGGGATTACACTCCATTTCCTTCTTAATACAGCTAATGCTCTATGGGAAGCCCTCAGGCCAGGGATTAAAGCACTTATTCAATTAATTAGGAACAAACTTCTGCCTTAAAGTCAAACACACAAATATCAGTAAGCCCTTGAGAGTGTCTTCCTTGCAGGGCCAGGAAAACAGATCCTATTTCTGATGTAAATGAAACCCTGCCTGTACTCCAGAACTACCAGGAATACTATGAATTAAGAAAATTGACTTTTAAAACACTGTAATTCTGTAAAGCAGTGCAGTAAAGTAGGAACAGTCCCATCCTCTTGAACTCAGCATCCAAACCGCCATCACTTACAGGGGGAGCAGAATCACGTCCTACAGGACTAATTAATATAAATGAGATACAACGTCAGGATGGAACATTGGTAACTAGATCCAAGCTGCAGGCACAGCAGATTTCGGATATATTTGAAGTTAGAGATGAAATCCTGGCCCTGCTAAACTCAAAACGCAAAATGCTTATTCAGTAGGATCCGAATTTCACCTAAGGTGTCTGATTCATTACCGAGATAAGAGACAATTTCCAAAACCTGGCTCCAATTCCTCATCTTCCTTGATGCTGGTTTGATCCTTCCGCCTTCTCGCAGGCACAGCTCTCATGAAATTAAAAGGCATTTTGCCAGGGTAGCTTATGCAGGAGCAGCCCACTATTGCTGTTCAGCTTCCCATTTCTTCTTCCCAAATATCAAACGATGGAAGCTGATTGTTGCCAGCATAATCCCAATTAGAAGCAGGTAGGAACCAAACTCCCAGCTCTCATCTTCTTCTACATCCAAGAGAGCTCATTTGCCTCCTTGCTGCTGATTCAGATATGGAGAAAAACTGAATCAGCCACATGCCTATTTTTAAGTGGTTTTATACATGAAAACCAGGAACATGGACTCTTTTTAAATCTCCAGGGCTTGGAGCAACCTGCTCTAGTGGAAGGTGTCCCTGCCCATGGCAGGGGGGTGGAATTAGATGATGTTTAAGGTCCCTTCCAACCCAGACCATTCTGGGATTCTATGATACCTATGGGCTGCAGTGCCGCTCTCTCTCCTGTGATACCAGTTCCCTGCAATGGTCCTAGATTTCTGTTGAGCTCCCCAGTAGAAGGAAACTCAGCAGAAGGATGCTCCTGCACATCATATTCCTCCCCTGGCAATCCCACACACAGCATTCAGCACAGGCTGTGCATGAGAAGCACCAGGAGGGAGACATCCAAATGGAGTGAATGGAAATACTGTGTTGGATTCACAACATCTGGAATTGCCCCTTCCCCACAGCATTAAGCACAATGTGATCATTCAGACTCTGCTGGGCTACTGGACATGCTCATGCCAGCGCCTCATGGATGTTGAAGCAGTCATAGAATCCCAGACTGGTTTGGGTTGGAAGGGACCTTAAAGCTCACCCAGTTCTAACCCCCTGCCACGGGCAGGGACACCTTCCACTAGAGCAGCTTGCTCCAAGCCCCTGTGTCCAACCTGGCCTTGAACACTGCCAGGGATGGGGCAGCCACAGCTTCTCTGGGCACCCTGTGCCAGCGCCTCAGCACCCTCACAGGGAAGAGCTTCTGCCTAAGAGCTCATCTCAATCTGTTTTCATGTAGTTCAAAGTCATTCCCCTTGTTCTATCCCTACAGGCCCTTGTTAAAAGTCCCTCTCCAAATCTATTGCTTTCTAAAGGCCAACTGTGCTATAAACACCTGCAGGAGAAAACTGTTCCTAAATAACAGGTTTATTCTCACAGCACTCCAGGGAGGCGACTGTAGAGATTCCCAGGGTTAGGAACCTAAACCACAGACCTGAATGGAAGTGCTTCTGTTTCTCAAGGCAATGATCACCCCAAACACCCAGGGAGGTTTTTAGAGGGTGCTGGTGCTTTTGTCTTCACCATATCATGCTATGTGTGTGGATACAAGGAAATTACAATAAACCAGCAGGGACCCAATCGTCAAAGGCAAACATTTATGTGTTTTAGTAGGACCTTGGGGGACCTTTCAAATGGGTCTAAGTGCACAATAGCTGAGTTCAGGTCCTTTAACACCATATAGATAGGAAGAGTTTAAATTCAATTAAAGAACCTTAATTATAATGTGAAATAATGAGATTTGTGTACCTGCTCTGTGCAGCTCCTTTCTGACATTCTGTTCCCTGTGCTCAGAGGTACCTATGTACCTCTGAAAAGTCAATCAGTAAGCATATAGGATGTGACATAAAGATGAATTTCACATCTTTTTGGCCCTCACTTCTCATATTTGCAGTCTTTTTTCACTTATGAAACGGCAATGGTGCTATCTAAGCCTGTATGGCTCTTGTGCAAGGTGCTGCACTGGGTACAGCAGGGTTCAGGTGAACCATCCCAGCTATTAATTCACCACAAGAAAACGTGGCCAAGGAGGATATACCTCCCTGTCAACCCAGCTCTGACAAGTGCTCTTTGGGCTAGGAATAAGATTCATTGCCCCTGTGAGGATGTTGAAAGAGGGAAGTGATGGGTAAGCAGGACCCCCATCGCATGAAAGAGGCAGGGTGTAATCTGTGAATCTCCATTGAGGCTATCACCACGAGGAGACAAAGTGCAAAGGGGAGACTCTTCTTCAAGGGATGAGTGTTGACAGCCCATTCTGTCAGCGTGAAGTCAGTCATCCATTTGGGTCTAAAAACATGAACTTTGGTGGCAATGCAGCAGTCCAGCCTGGGAAGGTTTCCCGTGGGGTTATTTATTCCATGCTTCTCTCCAGCTTTTCTGATAAATTGGGGCATTTATGGCATCTTGTGATCAGAAACAAGCAGCATCCTTCAGCCTAAACCTGAGGCACCTGTACCTCTCATCCAGTCATCTAAATCACTTACAGAGCTAAGCCCTCAAGTGTGTTGCATAGCCATTCCTCCCCTTTAGAAGACAAGAGCAGTTGGTGAACTCAGTGGTGGTGTCCCAAATCTTTGGGCAGTTCTGCTGTAACCTGCTAAAACAATCAGCTGTTTGCCCCCCCCCCCAAAAGTATCCATCAGCAGAGGATGGCTGAAATCTCATCACTGCCTATGCAATGTGTCCTGTGATCCAAATCAATGCATATTTATGCACCTGGGTAAGGCAAATATATATCTGTATTGTCAGAGAACCCAAATCTGCTCACTAATGCTGTTTAAATAGCCCTTTAACCACATCACTTTTCTCCTCGTTAGGTTAAGTCCCTAGAGGTGAAAAAGTCCTTCCAAAATGGTTTTCACTCACTCACTCAGTCCAAAGTAAACATGCCTCCGGGACCATTATGTGTATCAGATATCCGAGGCTTTGTTAAGAGCTTGCCTGTTAGGTAAATTCTGCTTCTCTTTCTCCTTGGAAGGAGTAGCTTAAAACTGCTTCTCTTTCTCCTTTGGAAGGAGTAGGTTACAATTAGAGATAGGCTCACATGAGTACGGCAGGACCGCATCTTGTGTGATGTGCGAATAGGAGTAACATGAAATTCAGGGCAGCACATGAAAGTGACCCAAGTCTCAGGGATACTCATGATCTAACACAACTCTGGCTATAATACAACATTGGTTTGATGCAATCCTGACACTTGCAATCACATTCATCAGACAACTCATGGTGGCCAACAGCCTAATGTTATTACCAGCAGTCAGTGGGGCCACCATACAGAGATAGATGAGAGCCCAGAAAAATAAGCAGGAGCCTTTGCTATCAATAAATACAGGGGAAATAGCACATCATGGAAAATCATCATGTGCCCACATGACTGGAGGAGCTCACGGGTTTCAGCCAGCTGGACTTCCATTGAGTCTCACCTCCCATCACAGCCCCATCTACTTCTTAAAGACAAGGTTGGCAGGATCACAACCACTCCAGATCAGCTCATCCTGACCCCATCCACAACAGACTACAGCGAAGAGGAGCCTTTCCACTGGCTGCACCAAGGTATGGACTGGATATGAAACCGGGAGCTTTTCCCACTGCAGCCATTAGCTGTTCAGCTGATCCAAACTTGTCGGGAAGAATAAAGCAACCACCTGCTTCAGGTGACAGGAGAAGTAAAGGGAGATCAAACGCCAGCAGGAGCAGAGAATTCAAGCAATGCGAGAGGTGGCTGCATGTCATTTCAGCAGTCACCTTTTGCCTTTGATCTGTGCTTAGGAAGCGGGCACCTCCTGGATCAGATGGTCATTAGAGAAGTGTGCCACTGAAATCATCCCACCTTGAAGTCCCAAGTGTTTGCTTTCCCCAGGGATCCTCCTCCTACTTCCGCTGCAGTGTAAATCATCTGCCCTGAGATTTCCTATAGGAAAGCCAATTAATACAGGTTAGGGAGCGGGGACCAGGACCTGAGTCCTCCCATGCAACGGGAGATGAGGCTGCCCTAACTGTTGTACGCACACAGGTAGGTCCCTTAAAGATAAAGGGAGAATTGCTATTAGAGCTATCACACAAACAAAGAAGCCCTGGCCCTGAGGAGCATGCAGCCTAAACACACAAGACAGATAAAGGGCTTTGACTTGAAGGAGTTTAAAGATGAAGCCCTCTGAGATAAAGCCATATCTGTGGCAAAACCATGGATAAATCCCATGTCGTTGAACCCTCTCTTAACAGCTCCTTGGAGCACTGCCTGGGTTTTGCTAACAAAGCATTTGTTTTAGCCTCACACTTGGAGCTAAAAAAACACTGTGCAGTCTCAATGTGTCAAGCACGTGCAGCTCCCTTCCAAAAGCAGAGCTTTACAGCGGGCGTGCATGCAGATATCTGCCAACCCTGGGCATGCAATAAAATAAACCCCTTTGCATTTAGTTTGTTGATCCCTTCGGTGAGTGTTAATAAGAGAAGAAATCACGGGGAAGAGAGAGCCTGGTCTCAGGTTACCCCATAAATTGGTTAAGGCTGCAGAGAGGATTACAGTCCCAGAGCCATCCTAAAGCACTGAGAGGTCATTACGGCGAAATCAAAGGTAACCATGGGGCTTGGCAGGTAACTGTCAACAGCTAGGGGAAAGAGCCAGCGCGGGAAGGAGCTCTGCATCAGGATGAAATCCAGCCACCTCTATTTTCATTTCAGGTGAGGGGTCAAGCAGAAAAGCTATCCCCAGCGGCCTTTATTTACAGGTTTCAAGGGAGCGGCTGATGAAGCATTTAGAGGAAGAAGGATGAACTCGCTCGCCCCTCACTCACAGAGACCGGCCTGATGACAGACAGAGGATGCTGTAATGGCACAAGCTGGGAAGATGGCTTTTATGAATGAAATAGCACTGGTTCTAATGAAATCATTAGGTCTTGGATGGGGCCAGGATTTCACCGGTAATATTTGCAGGGAGACCAAGGAAAAGATCTTCCCATTAGGACACTCGCTTATTGCAGCGCAGCATAACAACAGCAATGCCGCCTAAGCAGATTTGAGAGACTTTCTTCAGCCTGAGTTTTGCTTTACATTTCTTCTCTCCATCCTACCTAGCAACCAACCTGAATTTCTAGAAGCCCACAATATGTGAATGTATTTCTTTTCCTAGACATGTTGACAATTTGCTATAAAAACCTTGGGAGCTTTTTGTACTTCTCTGTGTCTCCTGTTGATGAGTGAACAGGGAAGCTATAAATGGGTTTGTGTTGTCAAGTCAGAATAGCTACATCCACGCTGGAAAAATATACCAGGAACTGTTCTATGGCCCTAAGCTCACATCCACACAGCCCAGCCAGCACTGCCCATAGCAAACTGGTCCTATGGAAATTGCCCATTGAGAAGTTGATAGCCTCTGAACCATGCCTAGGCACGGGAGAGTACTGATAACCCCCAAACATGCCTGGTCCATGCATGTTATATGTTATATATATAACACATATGTATATATATATATATGTTATTATAATTTAACAGCATGGACTTCTCCAAGTTAATGGCTGGGTCCATGACCTGGTTCTGTTTAATGCAGCAGTGGAAACACAGTGTGTAGGTACTGGGTACCCAGTGTTCTTCTATGCTGTTATGGTTTAAGACCTCACAGCTTCAAGCTGACCAGCACAGGAGGCAGAGGGTGATGGCACCCGGCAAGGACACTGCAAGGCACAGCTCCCTTTCCACTCAGACATGGGAAACCTTCCTTCACATTCCCTCCCCTTTAAAGACCTAAACCTTCCCAGCAGCCAGTTTTGCAAGGGTTAACCAGCATGAAATGAATGTGGAGAGACAGTCCGGGACTGTAATCACTGATTATTTTCAGGTAATATGCTTTATCTCTGACTAATCTCCTCATCTGGAGAAACACTCACTGCAGACAAGAGTCACCGAGGTTATTTCTGATGATGGGGCTCTACGGGCTACTGGCTGTGAGGTACTGAGGAGAGGCCAAGGAGAGGAACTTCAATTATGGCCTGAACTATGCTCTGGTAGCTGAAAGGCCATTGTTTAATCTACTAGAAATCATCTATTTTAGCAGATAAAGGGATTACTTGGGTTTTCTTTTCCCCAAGAACAGTGTGTTATTCCAACTGCTAATGGAACATTCGGTGTTTAATTAAAGAAAAAGCACAGGGAGAAGCAGCACAGGCATCAACATCACTTCTGGGGAAATTCAAATTGATTGTCACCCTTTGATGCTGCTCAATCACCTCTATCTCACTCACCCTTCCTACAACCCACATTAAATCCTCTGGTTCTCTCCATCCTGCATATTTGATGTTTTATTTTAGGGATCCCATCCAAAACTCTGGGGCTCCTCAACGTGAATTCATTGCTCTGCAGAAACCTTTTGACTTGTAAAGACCCAGATTACTCACCAACAGGAGACAGTGGAAAATTGAGTTGGATTTTGCCTCTTCTTCTGCAATGCTTGGTGCTGGTTGCTGCCTGGCAGGGCTCTGTCTGCCTGGCCCATGAGACTGATCTGGTCTCATAGGTCCAGTGTTTGGAAACTCGAAGTGGCTTCATTGATCAAGGATCAACTTGAAACTGCTGCATGCACAAATCTGTTTGTTCCTTTCCCCTCTCAGCTCCCTTGTCTTTGCCATCTCCATTTTCAGAGAGGCTTGTTCCTTTGTCCAGCAGACTAATGGCCATAAAGGACAGGTACAAACCATTCTAGAGTGTTCCACTGTGCTCAGCAAACACAGACTCATTTTCTTATGTCACCCACAATTTCAATCTGCAAACTGCAGACCCAAAGGGTCTGTGAAGGAGGTTCAAGAAGTAACAGTTTCCGGAGGTAGGTGTCAATTCAGTATGTGGGGGTCCACAACTCAGCTGAGAACACCATAAAACAAAACCCCAAACAAATCAAAATGAAACCACAAATCACATTGCTCCTACCACTGGGATCTTAATCCTCTTCCCTTTACCAGAACTAAGAACAGGGTACCCTGACAGTGATTATCCAGCCCGCAGCCAGAGTTTCCTCACGCAGATGACTGTCCCTTTTGTTCATCCTGCTGCTGACTGCCCCATTTCTGACACAGTCTCACAATCTGTAACGCCTCATAGAATCATAGAATAGTTAGGGATGGAAAGGACCTTAAGATCCTGCAGTTCCAACTGCAAAGACCAACTATCTATTTTTGTTTCACCTTCCTGACCATCCATTTCTTTGCACGTAGAGCAAGGACAGGAACTTACTGAGTGGCCTGATTTTTGCTTCCATGAATTGTCTATCTTTTCATGACTGTTTCAGATGATCTATGCCCACGTGCCCCAGCTACATCCTCCTGCAGATCTCTGTACATGGCTTTTCTGCTGTCCTGTGTGGTGAAATCTCTCAGATAAATGGAGCTGTCCACCTTGTCCACCCGGCTGCTACCTCCCTGTGTAGTTCTCATCCTTTCTCCCTTTCCTCCTGCTCTTTGTCTGGCTCACGCCAAGGTTTGATACGCATCATTCATCATGGGACACAGCAGCCTGACTTGGCACATCTGATGAACTGGCACCACCGCTGAAGATGCGATCATCCTCAGGCTTTTGATCTCCTTGTCTGCCTTTGCCCAAAGTCTTTGGTGACTCTGACTCCATCCTTCACTTTCTACAGGCAGCTCCAGAAGTTACAGTGAATTATCAAGTCCCCTGTCTGCTACCAGTCATTGTGCTGAACCAGTTGTTCAGCTTGCTCTTGACCAGGACTGCTGACCTCACCTCTTCATAATGTTTTCCAGCAGCTTCTTACACATATCATATAGCCCTAGGACACTCCACACACCTATTGCAACACACCGGGTCAAATGACTTTGGAATTGTGCAACTGAAGCTCTCCTTGATATCTCAGAACTTGCCAGTGACCAGCCCCTTGCACTGGTTTTGCTATACTGAATCTACCTTCTGAATCCTTCAGCAAGGAACACAGTGAGGAATTTGCTTAGGTGTCAGGAAACACAGAGAATTTGGAAGGTCACTTTCTTTGTTTAGGGGTGGACTTGGCAGTGCTGTGTTAATGGCTGGTCTTGATGATCTTAAATGTCTTTTCCAACCTAAACAATTCTATGATTCCCTCTTTCCTGACAACACACAATTGCCTGGCTGGGTCAATGACCCATGCTGTAGCCCCATCGATCCATTCTCAGCCCCTCAAATTTCTTCTGTCTCCTGACCCTTCCTTGCAGCCTCTGCTAGCAAGATTCTTTTTGTCATCCTGCTCCTGAAGCGTTATAATCTCCCAAACACTGAGAATCATTCATCTCTTGATCGGTCATCTGTAAAACCTCTGCTAACATTTCACCCATCTCTTCAGCCTTGTCCTTTTCTGAAAGCAGGGAGCTCTCCTCAATGCTAATGTTGCGGAGGATACACGAATTCTTCTTCCTTAGTGTCTATTATAAAACAAACCATGTTAATTTGGACTCTCACAAGCACATTTTAAGGCTTCCTTCCTTTTTAAACCAATTCTCCTTGACTGTCCTTGTTATCTGACTTTAGCCCAGCTCTGAGCATGGGTATGTTTTTTCACCTACTCATTCTGCTTAGCACCAGCCAGGTGGAGAATGTCTTCCACCACTCAGGCTCAGTGGCTACCCGCTTTCTTTCTCACCAAGCCATGTTAGATGAATGTTGTTGAGACAGAGGATGAGTTTATGACTGCAGGAGACCACTGCTCCAGGGGATACTCACTGCTTGTTCTTCCTCTGCTTGCTAATTTTGGTCTTCCTAAATGCCAATCGGGACTTCTCAGCTCTGCTGCATGTTTAGTTTGCACTTGCACTGCTTTTTGCACATGTAGAGCCTCATGAAAGCCTGCAGGCACTTGCCATATATGCTCCTGGTTAATTTGCCTTTGCCAATCTTTGGCATGTGCCAATCAGTCACAAACATCAGTCACTGGGTATATAAATGGTTCACTCCCAAGGTATGGCTTAGGCATGCCTTGACTGGTAGGAAAATCGCCTGAAATTCCTCAAAGAAATCAAGCAAATTCTTCCTCATCATCTGTCATAGGAGCCCATGTGTCCAGAAACAACACAGAACCTGTTCCACATCCCCATATGGAAAGGCTGATTTCTGAAAGTCTACCGGGGGGTCTGTTTACTACTGTGACTCCTGCTGATACCTCTCCTGTGTTTTGTGCCACTGCCTTATAATAAGGTTTTTCCCATATGGCCTTGTTACCTTGTCTGCCCACCTGATTTTCAAAAGGCACGGTATTATGCTGCTTCATTTCTAACTTGCTCTTTAGCTGTGAGGTTTTGCCTAAAGTGATCTCAGATTCCCATTCCTGCTGGCCAAAGCTTCCATTAGCAGCAATCCTTTCCCTGGACCACTTCCCCTCGTCAAACACTGACCTAGTTACAGGTATCAGATAGCATCTACATAGCCAAGAAGACTGAACAGACCTTAAAACCTTTCTTGCATGTAGCCTTCATGGCTATATGAGACCTGTGGATCTCAGCACATGTTGCTCTGCATCTTTTGAGCACTCTCTCCGAGTGGTTTTTAGGTTTAGGTGATAACACGTTACTCAGCCCTTCTAATAAGAGCCGTACTTCCAAGAGCGAGTATCATAGCAGGATCTAGATTACCAACATCACCCTCCTAGCTGGGCAATAAAACCTGGACAGAATCAGCACTGAACTTGTCTGTACTAGGCAAAATAAGCACAGTGCAAAGACAGCAAACCAACTGAGGGAAACTTTGAGTCTGGACCTGAAGTATAGTGCCATGTTCGGGGTAGGACTGATGGAGGGAAAATGGGAACATAGGACACCACTGTGGACAGCCCACATGGGTGCAGATGGATCCAGGCTAAGGTTTCTCTTAGTAGCTGTCTTCTTTATGTATTAAAAAAAGTCATAGAATCATAGAATCCCAGGTTGGAAGGGACCTCAAGGATCATCTGGTCCAATCTTTGTAGGCAAAGAATGACCTAGACTAGATATCCCGCTTCACTTCAGGCCACTGATTCCTGTCCTGACTTTGTCCTTTATCCTCATGCTTCTGCTCTTGCATAGATATTTATGGACTGCAAATTAGTCATCCATAACATTCCCTTCCCATAAGTAATTAAAGAGAGTTCTTTGGGAAGCTTCAAGGCATAGCTGTGCTTTGTGTGCAGTGGTATCTTCTCAGGAGCATGGCTCCTACCAGTTTTATTTGATGTCCCATAGCTCTTGTATTTGACTGGCTAATAAACAACTTCATCTCTGTTACTTTACCCTGCTACTCATGCTTTTATAGGTGCCATCATAATATGATACAGTACCAATATGAATTATTATAATTCCTTATCCCTTTGCTTCATTCACCCCAAGATCACAAGAAACAGCTGATTAATCACAAGGACCACAACAAATTATTAATTCCTGAGATGGATAAACCATCTCAGATGTTTTTCCTAAATGTGTCCTTTGGCTTCTCCATATGGAAATGCACCCTGTCCATTTACTCCCAGTTCCCATGCAGAGATAGAGGCAAGTCAGTGTCAGTGAACTGTTCTCTTCATTATTTAACACTCCACAGCCCCAGTTTTAGACTCCTACACGTTTGGTAGGCGATTCTTTATTCCCCTGCCCCTAAATCCAGGACAGAAACAGAATGATGAACCAGCTTCCGCAGGATTTCCCTGCAAAGAGACTCGGATTCATTTTCCAGAGTGAGATCCTGAAATCTCCATTTAACCAGCTATAATCAGTTAATTTTCCCTATGTTATTTTTATACTGTATTTCAAATATCAATTCCAGGATGGTGTCAACCAAATACTTTCAGAAATCAGTTTCACCAAGAGTTGCTCACTTACAGGAGAACAACAGCAAATTGATTTGACAAGGCTGGTTTTCTATATACACAGACTCACTTGCAGTGATTTCATTGCCTTCCTTTAAGAATCAAGTGATGTGCCCACTATTTCTTGCCTTTAACATTGACAGTTTTAGCATTACCCAAATCATCTTCCCAATCCTTTAACATAATGAGCCACTACCATCTTTCTTAGTCCTCTAAAATCTTTCTAGTGTCCCAAAATGGAAAGTCAGCATTAATGGCCCACTCTGCATGTTCCTGGTTCCAGGAGTTCTGAAACTCTTGGCTGTGAACTACCAGGACTGGCTGGTCATAAAATATTTAACTTATGTGGGCTGCTATTTAACATAATCCCTCCTCACTGATGGAGCCCAAAATGCCCTTTCACCAACACCCGATATGAATACACCATCTGATTTCCCCCCAGACAAACATGGAAAAGAGATACGGATTTAATACTCCTCCATTTCCTTGTGGTGGAGGTGACGGCAGCTCCTGCCTTTATCTGCTTATAGTTTCGATTGTTTTTACCTTAGATAACCATAAATTTATCTTTATGTTTGGCCACTTCCATTACTCATTCCAGGGCAGAGGTGGCCTATTCAGATGAGCTAAAACCACAAGATATTGGCCTTATTTACCTTATTCTATAGCCACTTACCTTACTGTATAGGAGCAGGCAACCAGCCCAAAGCATCGAGCTCCATTTCAAAATCCCATTATGCATCAACACCATGTAAAAAGCACAAAGATGTTGCTTTATTTCAGGTCAGCTTCTAGCTTTAAGCAGGAGGGATCAGGCCCCTTGCTTAACACTCCTCCCGGACAAAACACGATCCAATAGTACCAAGTCAATCCCACCTCACTGTCAGGTGGGCTTTCTTACTGTTGAAAATATGAAATGAGGAAGGATTAAATCTGTGGGATCAGAGCGGGGAATTTAAACACCTTTTATGGATCTTAAGCCCAAGGAGAGGCAGGAGGAATGCAGGGTGCTGAGAGCTCCTGCAAACGTTTCCAAACACCTGGAACGTGTGCTTAATCCACTCACAAACAGCTGACATCCTTCTGTCTCCCACCAGGCTCCTATTCTCCCTTCAGAACCAAAAGACGGGCTTCTTTCCCAGTGTTGGTAAAACCTCCTCTGCTACACAGAGTTACTGAAGCCTGGCCAAATCCACCCCACAGGCTCTGAAATTCCCACTTGTAACAGTCTCACTCCCAAGGTGTCTCTTTAATCCCACTTTTATTAGGAGCACAGCTCTGGGTAGCTTACAGAGGTTCCAAACAATGAAGCTTTTATCAAAACTCCAGCTAATCGGTGGCTAACAAGCTCTCATTCAGGAAGGGGAGGCAGGCCCAAGCTAAAACTACCCTGAGGGAGTGAAAAAGGAGAAAAGGATTGGGAAGAAGGTGCTCCTCTTAACCTGTATCCATGCCCCAGTCCATAGACACAGCAGCCAGGAGCGGACACAGAACAGAACCGCTTCTTTTAGTGATGGTGCTCACTCTTGACAGCCTGAAGTGATGGAGTAACTACAGCTTGTGATAAACTGTGATTTATTCCTTGCTGATTTATTCCAGGGGCTCCATCACGCCCAGCACCATATAAACACACCAGGAAAATATCTGCTATTCTAAAATGCTCACTCACAGTCAGCAGCCAGCAGTGTTTTTATGGAAACCAGGAAAAAGAAACCAAACCAAACCAAGCCTTTTGTCATTCGCCTGAAAATCATGGAATGAAGACACCTCCCCAGGAAATGTTGTAGGGGCTGAAAAAGAGATTTGAAAGCCTCTGATCTTATCATAAGGTAAGCTGGCAAAATTTGATCGCCAGAACTTCAGTCCAATAGATGACTAGATACAGGGAGGGAGGGATATACATTATTCTCCTTAGGTAAGGGAGAAGAACTACTTCAACCTGTATACACGTACACAGAACACCCTTCCCAAATCCATGGCAGTGAAATGTGTGTTGCGTGCCATCAGACATTCTCTGGTACCCATTTGCAGGACAAATCAGAGCTTGAGTGGAAAAAGAGACTTTCTCAGAGCATAGTAATAGGTGTAAAGCACCCAGTATAGGAAGGAACAGGCTTAGCTGTCAATAAGGGAGTGGTACTAGAGCTTACATTCAATTTGAGCTGTTCTTAGTCAATTCCTTGATATTGTTGAGAGTGGAGCCGCTCTACTGGAGCACTCCAAGGGAAAAGATAATTCTCCTATCTCTTCCCTGAGGATGAAGAACTTATTCCCAATTTCATTGATTACTCTGGAGAAAGATATAAAAGACCTTTATGTGCAGATTGTACGTGGGCCATAGCGTAACTGCCTTCCCTCTTGGCAGCCCTGGGGAAAAAGTGAGAGTTCTATTGCAAATGCAGCCAAAACAAATCAAACCTGTGGGTCCTGCTTCACTGCAGCAATTCAGAGCCATGGAAAGGATCCTGGTCTCTCCTACTGGTAAAGTGAAGAGCAGCCAATATGAACTATTATGCCTCAGTCCCCTAATACATTCTCTGCTCCTACACCTCAGCATCCTCAGGAAACAGAGAGAGCCCAAAGTGGGTGCAGGTATCAGCTCCCACTGCAAGGCGGGTGCTCAGGTCTGAAGCATTTTCTGGTTTCTGTGTTCAGCTGTACACACCTGAGATTCACAACAGGAAAGTAAAGCCTGTACCTACATGTTCAGAGGAGCAGGGCTTAGAGGCAAAACCAGTGTCTTCCTAGCAGGGGGAAAAGCACTTGCTGCATGCCTGGCAAGGAGAAGCCCATCACCAAAGGGAATGGTGTGGCTAGCATGAGGCGAGGATGGGGAGGACCTCGCTTTCCTGCAGCACTTTTCCTTGGGAAACCTTAAAACACTTCCCAAGGCAGCTGGCTAGAGAGGTTTACACATAATCACAGCTGGATGGGGATATAGTTTAATCCTGATTCCCAGGTGCCATGGGCTGCTCTCCCCAGCAGACCCCACTGCCACACTATTAATGCCAATGCTAATGAATGTCCCCAGGTTCATCTCACTGCATTGCTCAAGCCCAAATCTGTCCACAGTGATGAACAGCAGCCCCAAACCCTTACCTGGACACCAATTTCAGTTCTGTGTCTCAGCACCTCTCTTCTGAGTGCATTTCCAAAAGCCAAACGTCTCCCAGATCTCTCTGCAAGAAAGCAGCATTTAGAGAGCAGGGGGGGGAAGAGTGCTGGATCTCTTCATGCTGCTCTCCTCTTACCTTGGCAGAGGAGAATAACAACAGGTTTGTACTGAGAGCTGCTGATGTTTCGAGGCAACGCTGCATGTTGCTCGCAGGATAAATGCTTTAAGAGAATTAAGCACTTTTACAGCCGACACACCATCAAAGCTTTATTCTCTCCATTTTTCAAATTAAGGGTTGGTTTGCACATCCGTGCCATCCCAGCTGTGTAATAACCTCTCTAAAGCTATTTTTGTTTCACGTTCCTTACTATTTGGTAAAGCAAGCGGGAGTTTTCTGAGGACACGCGTTTTTATTAGAGCTAATTCAGCACTGTTTTCTCACCCATTTCCTTGGTTGGAAGCGGAAAAATGAACTCAAAGAAGCTCGAAGGCAGCGCACCGCGCCTCCGAAGGATCGTCATGACCGGGCTGTTCCTCTAGATGGCTCTGCCTTTGCCTAAAATACATCAAATCCCCGTGGAAAATCGCAATTTCGACCCATACAAGCGGCTGCTCCTCTCCCTCCTGCAACGATCGCGGGGGTTTGGAGCAAACGGATAAACGCAGATCTGTTGTGATTTTACACAGTAACACTTTCGATTTAGCTCTTCAAACACAGGGGGAAGTTGCTGTTAATAAATCTACCCGTTCATAGTCCTTTAACTGCCCTTTCTGTCTGGGATTTCCCCGTCAACTCCTTGCTTTAGATGCCTGTTGTCCGGTCAAACTTCAGATCAGCATTTTCCAGCGTGATCTTTCTCTAAAGAGGCTCGGAAGTGCTCTGTATTGATTCTATTCCAAATAATATAGGCAAAGGAAGCCGAGAAGGGGAAAGACACCTTGAGAAGCATAATGGAAAGTTTTCTGCTGCTGTTCCGGCTATCCGGATACACATGGGAAGCTCTTTTTCCCAAATAGGCAAAATAAATTCACCATCAGCAACAGTGACAGAAACAAAATAACAAGAGAAAAAAATCTAAATGAACAAAACACCACATAAATTCAAACAAAAAGTCCCAAACACCTCCCCTTACGATTGAAGGAGGAAGCACAAAGTCACAATTCATTATCACACTCGCTTTAAAATGATTCTCTGTCTCCAAACTCTCTGTCCACCTGTTTTCAAACGAAATATAACAGTGAAAAGCGCCCTGTTATTACATCCCTGCTGAGAACACACGAGGGATGAACATTTGGCGCTGCAGGTAGCCCGGGAAAGCTGCCGTGATTCAGCTCCACTGATTTACATGTGCGTTTAAAACTCTTATCGAAGACATAAACGGCAAAGACACTTCCCAAACGCTCCCCTCTCCCCAAAATTCCTGATGTCGGACCCAGACCCCCGGTGCCCGCAGCCCTGGGGAGAGACTTCGCGTCTGCACCTGGAAGGGGGATTTTTAGGCATTTTATCAGCAAAAAAAAAAACCCAAACAATAACCCCGTTTAAGACTCGGGATTTACATCTAAGCGACTGATGAAGACTCTAAATTCTCCCTCACCATTGACCGTATTTCCCTTGTTATTCGTGTGGGTTCGATCTCGTGTTTTACCCTGGACGAGAAGGATTTGCCGGATCTGCCCCATATAAATCCCGGGTGCTGGGATCGTTACGAATACCGGCAGCTTTTTCTCATCAAACGGATCCGTTTTCCCTCAAGCTCCTCCGAAGAATGAAGGCGAAAACCAACTTTTATTCATTAAATCAGTGCCGGCGCTGCCAGCCCACTCCTCCCGCACTGCGAGCGAACACGCCGGTGTTGTTTGTTTGTTTAATTTCGGTCAATTCCTTATCCAAAGCTCATTAACTGCGATCTCAGCCCTGGCTTTTATGAGACGGGCGGCAAAATTACACATAAATAACAGGAGTTTAAGTGAATTTCACCCTTCGCGTTCCCATCGGGGCAACCGCAGCGATGCTAATCTCCCCCTAGACATCAACTTCGGGGCCGGTTTCGGGGCCGAAGGGATCAGGGACGAGCCGTGGGAAAGGGGGAGCGGGACAGCGCGGAGAGACCCGCGGGACAAGATGAGACCTAGGTGGGAGGTGGGGGGGGACACACCGCCCATCCGGGGCCGGGGGTCGGGCTCAGGGATGCTGCCCCCGCTCAGGCGGGAGCCAAATCCCTGGCGCCTCCCGCAGCTCCCCCCCCTCCGGTTCCTCCCCCATCGCCGCTTTTGGGGCCCGGCCTTGCCCCCCTCCGCCTCCTTCCCCAGCGCAGAGCCGCGCTACTGGCTGCTCCCTGCGCGCCGCCGCCGCACGCCCAGCCCCGGCCCCGGCTGCGGGCGGGGAGACCGGGCGCACAGCAGCGCCTATAAGGGCACCGCGCTGCAGCCCCCCGGGAGTTTTTGGTCTGGGGCCACCGGGGCCGCCAGCGGCGGAGGTGGGGGTATCAACGGGAACGGAGCGATCCGGGGGGGGGGGAGCGCCGGCCGCCCTGCATGGCCAGGGATTATGAGCGCCGGTGAGTTGCAGCAAGCGCAGCCCAGAGCCTCGGCGCCGGCGGCCGCCCCAGCGCCCCCTCAGCCCCGCAGCGCCCAGGAAGCCCCCGACATGGCGGTTTATTGCAGCGAGAACTTCAGCGTCTACCCCCAGCCCAGCCTCCATCCGCCCGGTGCTGCAGCAGCCGCCGCAGCGGCCGCCGCCGCCGCTGCCGCCGCCGCAGCCTCTTCGGGGCAGCGGGCGGGCGGGTACGCTCTGGGGGACTACGGGGCGCCCGCTAACGCCGGCTACCTATGGGGCATGAACAGCCCCGCGCCATACCTGCAGGGCCCGCCCGGCTCCGCCGCCGCCGCCGCCGCCGCTCCCTTCCTGCCGCCGGCTTCGTACGGCTGCTCCCGGGGCGGGCAGTTGGTGGGGTCCCCCCCGGCTCCGGGGTCGCCGTCGGCGGGCGGCGCGGAGCTGAGCTGGCTGAGCCTGGCCAGCCAGGAGGAGCTGCTGAAGCTGGTGCGGCCGCCTTACTCGTACTCGGCGCTGATCGCCATGGCCATCCAGAGCGCGCCCGAGAGGAAGCTCACCCTCAGCCACATCTACCAGTACGTGGCCGAGAACTTCCCCTTCTACAAGCGCAGCAAAGCGGGATGGCAGAACAGCATCCGCCACAACCTCAGCCTCAACGACTGCTTCCGCAAGGTGCCCCGCGATGAGGATGACCCCGGTGAGGCCGCCGAGCAGGGCGGGAGGTTGGGCTGAAGGGATGCGGGGAGCGGCGGGCGCAAACTGGCATCACCACGGCCCCTTGTCCGACGGGTCCCGTGTCCTCTCCAGCCGGGTGCTGTGAGGAGGCTGTCCCCATCGGGGCTGGCACTGTGAGGGCACCGAGGGTCCCTGTCCCCTCCAGCCGGGCACGGTGGGGAGAGCCGCTTCTCTCCGCCCCGGTCTGTCCAGGCGCCGGCCCCGTCGAGGGGCGGCAGGCCCCAGCGCTCACCCCCTCCCCGGCAGCGCCGGTTGTGCAAGGGCCGGCTCCTTCAGCCGTGATTCACGGCTCCGCTCCCTGCCGGCCCTGGGGCACAGCGGAGGGGCGCGCCCGGACAGCGCTGGCTCGGCCCAGCGGGGAGGGGACGTTACAGGGTCACTGCTCCAGTCAGGCCCAGGCATAGGACAGAGGCGTGTGGGGACAGATAAAACCTCCACAGCCCCCCTGTAGTAAGTCCGGGTGTGGGGCGCTTGTCTGCAACCCCACAGCCCAGTCCTGTTGTCCCCTCAGTGTGCCTTGATGTGCCAGACAGATGTTCCATCAGCTCTTATGAGAAGAGCCATGGCGAGGGCACCACCTTGTCACCCACTGGTGACACAGCTGCAAGCGTCCAAGCTTGCTGTGAAGAGCATGCAAGGAGCACGGGGAACCCTGCTTCATATTCTATTTGGCCGGGTCTAGGGTAGGGGTACAGATCCTCCGTGGAGGTTTCTGCTATGTGATGGGGATGCTCTCCTCTGCGTGGCCTTAAGGTTCATTCAGGCATCGTCGGGGTGGACGTGATTATGGTCTGGAGACATGGTTTGGATCCTATGGACAAGCAGGGGATGGTGTAGGAGAGATGCGGGTTCTGTGCTGACGGGACAAGACGTGGATGTTGCTTATTTGTGTGCGGTGTCACTGTCACAGAAGCTGACTTTCTCTCCTGTTTCTCCTGTTTTCCACCAGGGAAAGGAAACTACTGGACCTTAGACCCCAACTGCGAGAAGATGTTTGACAACGGGAACTTCCGCCGCAAGCGCAAGCGGCGCTCTGAGCCCAATGCCCCTGCGACCGCATCCGCAGCATCCTCTCTGGGGAGCCTGAAGGCTGAGGAAGAGCGACCCATCCCCAGCGCAGGCAAACCATGTGGAAACAGCCCCCCCCCAGAGCTGGAGCCCTCGCCTTCTGCCAGGGACCATCCCAAAAGCTCCTCTCCCTCCGGTATCATTTCATCCACCCCAAGCTGCCTCAGCACCTTCTTCAGTGGCATGAGCTCCCTGAGCAGCGGAGGCAGCCGGCTGACAGGGGCTCTGGGCAGTGACCTGCATCACAGGAACTTCTCTGCTGGACAGCTGAGCAGTGGCACTTTCACCCCTTCCAGCAGCTCTTCTCAAGAGGTGCCTTCACCGGACCAGCTACAGCGGGTCGCGGGACCTTCGCCTGCCTACTACAGCTCCTTCCATCCCAGCAGCAGCAGCCAGGGAGCCCAGTACAACCACTACTACAACTTCACCGTGAACAGCCTCATCTACACCCGGGATGGCACGGAGGTGTAGGATGCTGGGGTCAGCGCTGCGAAGGGAATGGGAGTTGCAGCATGGAGGACCGTATGCTTTTGCAAACAGCATTTCAATGTGGACGCTTCCCAGGAGCTCTTCCAGGAGGACAAATCTCACCTTTCAAGATAAGGACAGCCCTTAAACACCGGCAGAAGGCAGATGCAAAGTCTTTTTCCCCCATCCTGGAAAACATTAGGTGGTTTAGATGGCTCGCCGTCGAAATTCTGCAGGCGAAAGCGAACTCGAATTGATGCTTTCAGAGGTTTCTAATCCTGAATGTAGACTAAGTTTAAAAACTATAACCATAAAGCAGTATCAGCAAGAGCCAAGTGACACCCAGCCTTAGAAGAGAACAGGAGAAAGGAAAATGAAGAGATTTCTTATGAAGTGCCTTGTACAATGTGTTAAAAAACTCTTCTGCCAGCAGTTGCCTCTGTAAGCCCTTGCTCTGTGCCCTGAACCTGCAATATGCAATGCACAAGGGGGAAACATCCACCCCAGACCTCGGAGGCTCACTCTGGTCTTCCTGTGTGTGGCATATTTATTGCACAGCCAGGGCTGTGTCTTGTCATCCTTTTCCCTGAGCTTAGTACCAAAGATCACTGTAGACATGCAGCTTTAGCACGAGGATAAACACTGGGGTATTTTTATACATATTTGTACGTAATGTAACTCTTCTGTACATATGTTTCTATGTGGTTTTATATTTGTAAATTATGCTCCGGAGCTGTACTTTATTTATAACGTGTTTTACACTTTGTTAAAGTTTATTTTACTTCCTTTCCCTCACCCCCTTTCTTTTTACGTTGTTGTTTTATTTGGTTTGGATTGTTTTGGTCGGTTTCGTTCTCATTCCTTAGTGTATTACTGAACCTTTTCAGGCTGAACAAGCTGTTTGGGAATAAAACGTTAACAGTTGTTAGGTTTTTTTTTGTGCCTGGTTGTTCCTCAGTATGTTTGAGGTATTTTACAGCTCTGTGGGAGACAGGTTTTGCTTTCACGTGGTTTGGATAAAAGGTGCAGAGATTTATGAACAATTTCATCTGTGCAGTAAGACAGAAGAAAACTGTTCTGTGCCCAAAGGCACATCTGAACTCACTTACAGCCTCCCATAGTCTCACAGTGCAGAGTGGGCATTCCGGGCCTTTTTATGTTTGTTTTTGTCAATGGTTTGAATGAAAACTGTCCTTTTTCATCCGGGTTTAGTAAAAAAATAAACCAACAAAACAATAAAAGCTTGCAAAACTAAGAGAAGCAGGGTTGGTTCCAGCGTGGTGCTGGCTAGCAGCATGTACCATGAGCTTGGCTGTTGGCTTGATCCAGTTTACAAATCAGGCTTTCCAATAGGATTGCATATGCTTAAATAGGAGTCTAGTTGAGAAGTCATCCCCATCAGCTTTCAGCTAGAGGAGCATCTGCTGAGCATCCTCCCTGATTCATGCTGCTGGGAAAGGAGAATCCATCCTAGAGCAGCCGCTATCAACTCCCAATTCTTGCTGTTTGTATAAAGCTGTTTGTTGGGTGCTGTGTGTGGGTAGAGCATAAATATAAATGTCTCCATGAGGAATGTAGCACTAGTAATGAAGTTAAGCATGAAATTGCAGCTATTTAACATATATGCATCTGCCGTGATGTAAGGCCATCCCTGCAGGCTATTCAGAAAACAAACTTGTTGGCAGAGCCTCTTCCCTGGGTACCTGCGTAACACACAGGGTGGTGATGCAAGACAAAGCACTGCCCTGATCCAAAATTTAATGAAGCCATGATGAAACATCAGATGACTTCCATGTGCATGGGATTGGGACGAATTACTTGCCCCAGCACTGGCCAACCGCCATTTGTGCAATAGCCGAGACGGGTGGGTGGGTGGCAATTCCTGCTTCATCCCCCTCGTTCACCCCTTCGCAGTACAGATAGCATCTTCCTGGCTTTAGGGGTAATTCCTCCATGTCTTGGTTTTTAATTGTGTCTCAGGGGATGCAGTGGTAATGGTAATGGAAGGGAAAGGGCAGACTGCCACTAGCAAAAAGACAAGAGGGTCAGTCTCCTGCTCGAGTTTAGTTGCAGAGTGGGATAACTTGATCTGGAAGTTGGGCTGTTGAGTTTGACCTACAATCAGTGGAGGGTTTCCAAACACCTTCCAAAGAAGGCCCTTAAGTAAGGCAGGAACTGCTTACTCACACACCTAAGTGACCATTACACCCCTCCTCTGCTCCACCAGCTAGACCTTAGCAAGCAGTAGGCCAGTGTGGGGCACTTGTAAGCGTCCAGCTCATGTTCTTCCGCTCAGACTTGCTTCAACATTTGCCTTCTGCCACTTCCATCAGCTGTATGCTTCTGCAGACAGTGCCCATAAACGTTTGCTCTTGAGGATCCCAAACCAGTGGCAAAGTATCCTCAGCCAGTATCCCACACATCAATAGACCTTTTGCCACACCAGTTGGGTGGTGGCGTAGCCAGAACCTGGCATAGCAGAGCCAGGGAAGGATTCACACACCGCAGTGCTCCAGCCCCGGTCCTAAGGGATGGTGGTGGGGTCTAAGGAGGTTTATCTGTCCCCAGTGCACCTTTCTGCTGTTAGACCCAAACCCTGCTCCCTCCAGGTAAAGTGTGCCCTGAGCTGGAACCAGGAGATGTGGCCCCTCCTGCGGACACACCACCGCAAAAGCTGGTGTGTTCATGATAAATCGACCTGCCCAAGGGACACTTGAGAGTAGATTTCAGCAAATAGACACCTAGTCTGTGGAGAGGAGCCAAGTGAATGAGCTAATGGCAGCCTTTTAGGTGTCCTTTTGTCATTAAAAGAGACTCTTCTTTTAGCAGATCTTGGGAGAGGGAGGGCTAGAGGATAGAGTTTAAAGAGCACTTAAAAGCAGCAGGGCTATTGTCATGGGCTTTGGGGATTTACTGTGATTCCTCCATTGAAGGAGGGGGAAGACAAAGGCAATTAGCCTGCTGGTCCCACCCTGAGAGTCCCCACTCTGCTCTAAATGCCAAGGCCATGCCTGGGATGGGCAGTTCTCCATGACAATGAGCCCCTTCCCAGCCCCGTGATAGCCCAGCAGCCCCCAGCATATCCAGGAAAGTCAGTGGAGAATGTCCGTAAGGCTTAAACTTCAGGCCTCCATCCTCTCTGCTCTGGCAGCCATAGGAGCCACCCTGTAAAATAACTTCTTTTGAGGGAGCAGTGATTTCATGGGAGCTCACAGATCCCAACCACTGAATGTTAAAGCAAAGTATCCCAGGGAGTCTTATCTGTGCTTCGTTTCCCCACTTGGCATCTAGAAAGATGCCACTTCAGCTGGACAAGACTGATGCAATGCAGAAGGCCTCGATGTAAAACTGTGGTCATGATGATGACTGCAAGCCCAACTGTGTGGTACCCCTGCCCTGGGACTATGGTTCTTCCAGCACACACAATTTGGGTGATATGATTTAGCGTGAGGCGTCCCTGCCCATGGCAGGGGGTTTGGAACTAGATGATCTTAAGGTCCTTTCCAACCCAAACTATTCTATGATTCTATAAGGGAGTCTGGGACACTGAAGAAACAGCCCCAGTGAATATACAGCCCTATACAGCTACCGTCTATCAGCTACAACAACTCTTCAAGGTTGTTTCTCTGTAATTTCAGAAATAAAAGGTAATGCGGATTTTAAATATTTAATGATATGCTGAAGATAAAGAAATTAAATCTAAGATGCTGGTAAACAGCAACACTATAACTATACAGCTGACTCCATCTGGGCGCTTCAGTTCAGGCAGTCTACGCTGTTAAGTCTTGAAAATCTGGTAAAACATTGCTGCCTTCAAAGTCCACATACTCCAAGCAATAACATGAGGGGAGAGATGATGAAGACTTTGCTGGGTCTGCACAGTGAATGCTTCCCTTTCTTTACACTTTGAGAAGCAGAAAAACAGAGAAAAACGATGATGAAACAAGCAGTGGAGTCAACATCCCAGAAAGGTTGCTGAGGTAGCTTTGCAAATCTAGTTTCAGATGCTTAGCAAACACAGTGGCATCAGTTACATCTAGTTCACATTTTTAAATACTGACTACTACTAAAAAAGGCAGTCCCTGCTTAAAAAGAAGTACAGTCCAAAGACAGTTCAAGAGAAGCGTTGGATCAGTAACACACATCCTTGCTGGCTTCTACGTGTGGCACTTCTCCAGCACGGGGTCGTTTAACTTTGCTCAGCGCTGGCCTTATCGACATGCCAGCAAAGGTTCAGGCAGGCACCCACTGCAGGTCTGCACTTGAGCTACTCCACAGTACAAAGGCTTTGCCAGTACAGCTGGATCAGCCCAGTCCCCTAAAGGAGACCCAGCTCCCATCAACAAAGGCAACTCTTGTGCCAGTGAAGTTAAACCCCCCACCCCCAGCAACACCAGAGTGTATTTCGGGGCTGTGGGAGGGGATTCAAGAGGCAGGAACACAGCATCCGCACTGGGTTTCATCGCCCGCCAACTCCTTTGGAAGCAGGGCTTCAGTTACTGCCACTGGCCATGGACTGTGCTTTGCATCTCCTCTGGTGGAGGAGGGTTTTGGTTTGCCCTCTCACTCACAGAGTCCATGAAAGTTTGCCACAGTACGTTGTGCATCTATGGGAGGTTTTATTGCCTTTTTTATGCTGACTGAGGGGGATTTTTCCCTGGAATCTTTAGGAATAGTTCAAAAGATGTAGTAGTGTTCAAGGAAACTACAGATATCCTCCCCTTGTATTCTCTGTATTTCTAGCAATAGAATCATAGAACTGGTTGGGTTGGAAAGGACCTTAACATCATCTAGTTCCAACCCTGGAACATCTTCATCAGACTTGTCGAGAAGGCCCCACAGATCAAGCCTGACTCTGAATGTGCTGTACCTAAACTCAGCCCTGCTTGTTTGTGGAAGGTGGTTCTCTCAGTCTCATTCTGATAGCACATAAAATAAGAGGGACAAAGCCTTGCTTTTCAACTTGACCCAAGAGGAGCAAGATGAGGATCAGTCCTGGCTGATGGTACATGGACGGCTGATGCCACCACTAGAAATAGCTGTGCCAGAAGGAGGCTGCAACTGGTGGGAAATTCATGTTTCTCCTTAGGCTTTGGCAAAAAAACCACCCCAAACCCCCAAAACCCCATTAGTTTTACTGCCCTGTTAGAAAATCCTTCCAAACCAGTTTTTTGTTCCCAATGTTATTTTTTTTCTTGGATTGCTGAAGGAAAACATGGACTTACCTATCGAGCTGAACCCCACAACATTTCCTATTAAAAAGGAGGTTGGTGGAATGTTTTTGACCAAATTACTGAGCGCAATATTCACCTGGGTAAGGTGACGAGAATTTGCCCCTCAAGGAATAACTGAAGTGTAATGTAAAACATCAAAGGTGTTATTTCTCTCTTTTTTTTTTACCTTATACCTGAGCTATCTCTGAATCATATCAAATAATCTTCTCATTTCATAACTCCATACAATGCAGGCTAAAAGTGTATGTGATCTGCTTTGTGTACCGCTGAATGGATGATTAAACTGTCTAACCCGAGGGATGTTCATCCAGGGCCTGCCCCAAACATGGTGAAGTCAGGGGAAAGACTCCCACTGACTTCAGAGGGCTTTGGAGCAGACCCATAATCAGCCAGGCTCTAATATACTTCAGGTGGTGTCTATGAGACTGCCCGGGGACACGTAAAAGGAGCTAAAGATTGCACGTTTGTGAATTAAACATCCTAGGCCTGATCCAGGCAATTGGCTGCTGTAGGGGAGCGGAAGCATCTCCCCCCGTCTGCCCAGACTCCGTGGATCATTTTCCCTTTTCTGCAACCCATTGTGTCCGGGATTTATTGACAAAGCACAGTTCTCGCCATGCAGCCGGCCCACGTTTGCAATAAGCAGTGGCAAATCAGGTCAGGATTGATGGTTAATCTGCCCTCGGACCCTTCATGTGGTGCTGATTTTATATCTAATTAAAGTGGATAGTGGGGTTGAGTTGTGCCGTTTACCTCCCAGGCTGGTTTGGAGGGTGGCAGAACCCACACCTTGTCCTACCACTTCAGGACCACCACAAAGAGTGATCCTGAAACACGCAGCTCCAAGAACATGGAGTCAAAGCTAACAGCAGAGCCATGCTTGGACCTCCTTCGGCAAAGTGAATGATACTCAAATGGAGAAAATGATACTGTATGTGGGGGGAAATGATACTTACACCTATCTAAGTGTTCTACTAGTCTAGACAAGGGACAGCTAATAAAGCTGCCAGGCTACAGGCTCAAAGCAGACCAGAGGAGGTGGGGCTGCCTTACTGGTGGTAGAGATGCTCTAGTCATCTCCTTGCTTCAGGAGAATGGAAGCTTGTAGGAAGATAGGAAGGGTTCATGGAGAGGAAACCCAGAAGGAGTTAGGGGATGTAAAGATCCCCGTCTTTAGGTAGAAAGTTCCTGAACTACAAAGTGCTGGAGCCTGGGAATGTATTTTGTGTATGTGCATATATATATACATACCTATATATGTATATGTATAGCCTTCCCTAGGCAACCACCCTTCAGCACTGTGAGGCATGACAGTGAGTCTGACAGTCTGATCCAACAGGACAATTTTATGTGCCTATATGTATAGTAGTGTAGGTGAAAGCATCATTTCATTTCCATCTTAGTACAGGCCGATCCAGAGCTTTGGCCAATCCCAGACACTGCTTCCTGCAGCAGTTCTTCACCCTAAGAACAAGCTGGCTAAGTTAGGGCAGACAAGTTGCTCTCTACAGGTGCCTATTTCTCTCCATTCAATGCAGAGGAAGCCTGAAGAGCTACTTTAGGCCAAGTGTTTAGACTTCCTCAGGGCAGGAATGCATGGATACCTGCAGATATGAGGCATCTGTCATATGTGGTCTTATATCTGATTACAAACAGTACCATGGCCATCAGAGATGGAAGCATCCAAGAAGGTTTCAAAGCAAGACACGTGTCTAATCTATAACTCCTTATTCATGGGAGAGTTACAGATGAAAACTCCTGCACAGCCTTTCCTTCTCCCATGAAGCAGCATCTCTTTGGTACATTCAGTTAGAGGGAATTTCCTTTGGGCTGGGACAGAAAGGTTTGATGAGCTTTTTGACTCCTTGTATTCTTGTTGACAAGCTGCCATAATGAGTGTAGGCACCTTCCATCAGTGCAACATGATCAATATGTCATGTGTATTCTCTCTTTCCTGCACCAAGAACTGTTGATTAAGTGTAAAGCTTTTGGTTTTGCAGGGAAATAAATAGTGCTTCCTACCAGGCTGCTCTGCATTTCTCATAGAAAAAGCTGTTTGCAAAGGGCAGCCTGGCTGTAGGCAGCAGGAGGTGAGATTTGTGCTGCACTGAGATTTGCAGCTCCACTGCACCCTAAGATGTCCCCAGCACCTGAAGCAGCAGCTTTGAAGTCATGAGCCCAAATCATTATTTGATCAGTAGCGCCAAAACCATAGGATGTCTCAGTGGCAAAAAGTTGGGCAACCTTTGCTGGGCAACAGGAGAGCAACACTCCTGAGAGAGCTATGGTGAAGCTTCAGTGGGGCTCTTCATTAAACTAGAGCTCATCTTCAAGGTCAAGGAAACAGATTTACATCCAGTGAAGACAATGTGAGTTTGTGGCTTTCCCACAGGTGGAAATAAACCATAGTCTCTTCAGACAGAGCTCAGCTCACAGGAAAGGTGGGGACCACTTTATCCCTGCTTGCATGTAAACCGATGCTAACGGAGAGCAACTAGGTTCCGTAGCCAAGGCAGTGAGTGCCTAAATGTGGGTATCTGTTGTCAAAAGATAGTAAGAGCTGTCATACTTCAGTGGAGAAAACATTACTGCCTTCTTCCCCTCCAATATCTGCAGGTTATCCTTGGCAGCACGGCAGGGAAGCAGACCAAGGAGACCCTTCAAAGAATCAGGGAATTCATTTATTATAATTGAACAAGGGACTGTATTTGTTTTCACTGCCCCTGGCAGGGAGTATGTGAGCAGCAGGAAGACAAGAGCAATGAGCATGTCATGAATGTTTGGGTCATTTATCATAACTGTTTCTTGCCAGGCAGCAGCTGCTTCTTACAGTGTGAAACCTCATTCGCTACCCTGGAAAGGTGACAATCCAAAGAGACACGTATGACCAAGGGAGTGTTACTGGCCCTGTTTTACTGCAAAGTGTCAAGGAACACCATGGGAAAGAGATTTGCTGAAGGTCACACAGTATTATAGCAGAATTAGGTGTCAAATCCTTACTTACCCATGCCTCCATCACAAAACTGGCCATGCTGAGTCAGCCTGAAACACTGGCTCCAGACTCGTTCTCCCTTGGTGCTGTTGCAGGAAGGCACAATGAATCACAGCATTTCTTACCTATAAATCTTACCTATATCTGCTTTATACAGGAGCATGGGTCCTGCCTAGGGAACCCAGTAGGTTTAATCTTCCTGCCTCCAAACCTCACAAGTCACCTGCACAACCAGGGACTGTTTCCCAAGAGATTTTCATAGTGTGCAAGACCTGTTCTTAACCACAGGACAATTGCAAGTGTGCTGAACCTGACAGAAATAATACCAGCAGCTGGGAGCTGCAGTGAGCAAAACCTGTGATCCATTCCCATTCCCATTCCCATACATCACAAATCTGCTCAGGGTGCATAGCAGCAGTGTTTAATTTGCACACCACAATCTTAGAAGAAAGGGTTAAAATGTGTTATGAGCTGAATCCTGCTCTGGAGATCTGATAATCTAATTACCGCAGTTCAGGTCCCTTCTTTACCCCCAGTACAATCATATTTGCATCCAGGAGTGATACCGATCTGATTCCACCCAGTTTGAGCCCTCTCCAAGCAGCAGCCTTGCTCCCCACGTCATATGTGCTGCTTGCACTTGTGCACCTCCACATAGCTGCTGCAACACACCCAGGCCATCTGCTCTCCCTGTTCCCAGGAGTGGAGGGACTGTTCTCCCTGCTTTTTGGTGGATAGATGAGTTCCTGACCTCTGGTTCGATGAAACACTTTGGATGCAGGAATGCTGCTTCCTCCCATGCCACTGGCTATGTGTTTTCACTAGGAGAGAGCAATGCTCAGTGCCTCTGTGGGGAAGATGCTGGAAGCAGGAGGGATGACTTCTGAACTGGCCTCAGAAGTGGACTTTGCTTGGCCAAGCCACCACAGCTAGATCCTCAGCTATTAGGAGGTGTTGGTTCAGTAAGTCTAAGAAAACATGTCCATTTGCAGCAGAGGAATTGCCTCAGCTCACTTCATCACTGTAGTGACAGGACAAGGAGGGATGGGTTCAAACCAAAACAGGGGAAGTTCAGGTCAGATATAAGGAAGAAGTTCTCTACAGTGAGGGTGGTGAGGCACTGGTCCAGGCTGACCAAAGAAGTGGTGAATGCTCCATCCCTGGCAGTGTTCAAGGCCAGCTTGGACAGAGCCTTGAGTGACATGGTTTAGGGTGAGGTGTCCCTGCCCATGGCAGGGAGCTGGAAATGGATGATCTTAAGGTCCTTTCCAACCCAAACCATTCTATGGTTCTATGTCAGACATTGCACTGTGTGACTCACTCCCCAGCCTCCGCTGACTGTACAAAGCGTATTTCCCTGCTTCTTACAGGGCTTGGACACCTTTTTCACTTAGAGACACCCACCTGCAGACACGTGGGATTCAGTGTCTTCTGCAAGCTGCATCCTGCCCTCCCTGCCCACCTACACGTCTGGCTGACAGATACTCACCAAAACTCAACTGTTTTTAAGAGTGGGATTGGTTTCACCACCAACTTCAGGTGTTTCCAGCACAGATGTCTACATCTGAGCTAATCACCCTTTTTTCCCTTTTGAGCTCAAATGGAGAAACTGGGGCAATGCACCTGCTTTTGGTTTGTTTTTTAGGTCTCCTTCAGGAATGGATGAATCAGTCCTTAAATCTCTGCTGCAAACAGGGGCAGATCTGCTTTAGTCAGATCAGTTCCTTCTCTGCAGTAGTACAAATACTATGAAAGCATTCAAGTGCATGGAGGGCAGAGACCCAAATTAGTCTCTCTCAGGGAACAGTTATATTTCATCAGCCCTGGCCTTCAGACCATGCTGCTTTGAGGTGGGAGATGTGGAGGGGTTAAACAAGATAAGACAAATTCATCAGGAGCCATTCATTTATTTCATTGCCTATGGAAAATGTCCTTTTTTCTCTTGCTCTAACACCACAGAAACCACTGCGTTTCTCCAACTGTTGAAGGAATGAGGCCAAGTCCCTCTTCTGATGTAAATTCCCCTGGATGCATCCCGCTATTCGCGGTACGGACAACTTCATTTGCTCTGAAAGCAGCACAGGGAGCCGTGCTGGGCCCAGGTTGACTGACTGACACTGAGAAATAGAATTCAGTAACTCTGATTGTTAAATGCCACTCAAGCAATGAAGAGAAACAGCCCGCATGGGCTGTTGTGTCTCACTGGATGGATGCAGTGACCTTATCTTCTGATAGACGCAGGCTTTCCATCAGTGCTGCTGCTTGGAGTCCATCACCACCAGTTTTAGAAGGTAAAGGTAAAACATCCCTTCATCCTTCCCAGCGGAAGTGTAGTCCTCTGTGTTTTCCTCCCCTCTCCTCAAGGTTTTCAATGGAGGGGAGGAAGAGCCCCCAAACCATCCTTTCTGTTGTGTTCCCAGAACCAGGCTGCTCTAAAAAAATCAGGGCTGGGCTCCCCAAGTCACATCCAGACTTAAATCTGTTCCAGGTTTATCAAGATTTTCCAAAGCTTAACTGCATTTCTAATTGTTCCACCTGTATTGAAACGTATTGCCTGTGTTAATCTCAAATTCTTTTCTCTTTCCATAATCTTTTCAAGTTTTCTTGCACTCAGGCAGTAAATCCAATTAGGCCCATGGATGTTATTAAAGAGCCAAATTTCCTTTGCAGCTCCAGACATTCTTGTCCCTATTTTATGTTCCCTTTTTCTTTTCTTTTTCTTTCTCTTTTTTCTTTTTTATTATTTTTTATTTTTATCTTTCCATTTTCTCCATCTTCCTTTCCTTTCCTTTCCTTTCCTTTCCTTTCCTTTCCTTTCCTTTCCTTTCCTTTCCGCCTTCCTCTCCTCTTTCTCCTCTCCTCTCTTTTTCTCTTCTATCCTCTCCCTTCCTTTCTTTCCCATGCCATTCCCTTCTCTTCCCCCACTAAACCCTTCCAGAACTTACACCACTACTAGCACTCTGCTCTTCTGCACGTTCCCCTTTCTTGTGTAGGCTGAAACTGCTGGAGGTAGAGGTGTGGCAGTGATGTTTGATCTTATTTCACATTAAAACCTCTTAATACCAAGGGCTGATCCCCCCACGCACACCTTCATCTTGAAGAGCATCCTACTCTATCAGCACTCTGCGGGAATGAAGAGGCAGAGTAAGGTAATACCCATTGTAAAAAGGGCTGGCAGGGCTGGTCCTTGAGCAAGCTGCCATCACTGCAGGGTATATGAAATCTGTAGCCTCCTCCAAAATAGAGGTGAACGTGATGGCACCGCTTTTAGACAGTTCGTGCAGTTCATGCCTCAAAGCATATTCTGGTTCCAACTGAGGATAAAACCTCACCAGGGCCAGGATTTTGCCTGCGTTTCCCTCCAAGGAGTAAATCAGAGCTCCCCACATTGTCCTTACTTTATTCCTATGAGAGCAGAATTAAGTACTTAAAAGCATTCGAGTCTGAAGCCCTTTGACTTCCCAAATACAAGTAAATGGGAATTATGTGGTGACTGATTATATAAAAGAGATGTACTCGGAGAAGGTGTGTGCATTAAGAACTAAGAAAGATGAATCAGGTGAGAGGAGCGTGCACTCTCGGAGCGGGCAGGTAGGCTGCAGGTCTGCCTCTGATAGGGTTTAAACAAGCTCTCCCTTTGTGTCACTGTAGAGTTTTCGTGATACAAACACTGAGTAGTTTTCTCCCAGAACGTTTGAACATCACTACACGGAAACAGGACTTCAAACTACATGGAAACAGGACTTCAAACCTGTCTGTCTCTGCCCACCTCCATGCTGTGGGAGTCATCTAGTCATCTCAATACCCTCAGTTCTGAGCTTCAGGAGCTCATGGGGCACCCCAGCTCACCCAGGCAAGCTCCCCCTTGCAGTCATCTCCAGGCAAATGACAGCTCTTACAGCTGGATCACACAGGACTTCAGGTTAGATCTTAGGCAGAAGCTCTTCCCTGTGAGGGTGCTGAGGTGCTGTCACAGGGTGCCCAGAGAAGCTGTGGCTGCCCCATCCCTGGCAGTGGTCAAGGCCAGGTTGGACACAGGGGCTTGGAGCAAGCTGCTCTAGTGGAAGGTGTCCCTGCCCGTGGCAGGGGTTGCAGCTGGAGGAGCTTTAAGGCCCCTTCCAACACAAACCCTCCTGTGATTCTATGATTCTGGCCAATGGCCCTATGATAAGGGAAGAGAGCAGCTCAGAGGAGGGCAGTATTAAGCAGCAAAGCTTGGGATGGTTTCTACATGGTATACTCACACTGGACACAGATTTTAGGTTGAAGAGCAGAGAAGTAAAAACCCCTGCCTGTGCAGGCTGACTTTATAGGCAGTATGCATAGCAGTGACGGGATACAAGGTCATGTCTGTCCTCAAGACATGGAGAAGTCACCTTGCCCCGTCTTAGCATAGATGTGGGAGTTGGAGCAACCAGTCCTAGGTCTCATTCCTGTAGTGCCATCAAGCTTTTCCTTGAGAAGATGCACAGTGGAGGCCTCCTCCATGGTACTCCATGGGTTGTGCCAGTAAAAGAACCGCATCTTGGCTCCTGTGGCCACAGCTACCATCACCACCACTAGTGAACACCCAGAGATCAGTGCTGCTTCTTCAGTCTCTCCTTCCCCAGCAGGTTGGACTGCTCTTGCTGGCTCACATGGGATGATATTCCCTCTGCCTGCCCAGTGCTGGACATCAAAAGGGAAGGCAATTGCTCTCTGAAATAGGGTTTGGAGCCTGGATGTCTTCCCACCTGAAGCACACGTCCTGGTCTTTGGCCAGCTGCAGCTAAAGGCATTTATTTGGCCACTCACCTGGACCTTTCTTGGAGGGTCTCCAGACAACCCGAGGCTTCATTCTGACTGCATGCTGGGGGTTGGATACTCTCCTTGAAGTGGATCTAGGAAAGCCTAATTGCTCAGTGCACCTTCAAAGCACTAGAGGTGCCAGGAGGAGCTCACTCGAGCTTGGCCAATGGTGCTGTGCTTGCAAGTCCCAGAAGTTTGGACCCAGGCTTGGTGTAGGTGGTTGCCAGCCCAGCAAGGTTGTACAGATACCAAATAATCAGGGGAAGGACTCTGAGCATCCTGAGACTCCCATAAGTAGGATGGGTTAGGAACATAGTCACTGTGTTGCTGGGATCAGACTAAGGCCCAGTTCTTCTTTATTATTCAGGATTTCAGTCCCCTTTTCCCAGCCCATTTTAATTTGGGGTATTCTTGTGAGCATAAGAATTGCCAATAACCTTTTAAATCTTTGCAGCTCTGGGCAAGAGTGATGCCCAATAGAGCTGACAGCCCAGCTGCAGCCCTGTGGAAAGACTTTTCCTTCCATTGGACTCAGATGTCTTCCCATAGAATTTGTGGAAACCCTCCTCTGCCCTTGCATTGTAAGAGTTGGTGAGATACCTGGTTTTACCTGCTTGGATGGCTGCTTTCATGAAAGCCCCTCCATTGAACAGCGTAAGAGCATAATGTTCTATGCCTGTGATTGGCTTAAAAAGAGGAACCAGAGCCATTTCAAGATGTTTTGTTTGCTCCTACAGCATGATGTTGTGAGAAAGGGATGCCCAGAAGTCTGCAGAGCCTCCTTGACCAGGAGACTACAAATGGCTTCACTAACACTGGTTTTGAGCGAGCCATTGATGGGCTTGTGTTGAACCACTACAGAGAGGGCACTGCTCCACCAATGTGTGACACCTCCATGCTGCACTCGTGGTCACTTATGGTGGTCAGTAATAGAAGCTCCTGGTTTCATTCACTTTCTACTGAAATGTCCACTTTTCTGCGACCCCCCAAAGGAAATGGCTCATTAGGATCACAGACTAATAGAATGTTTTAGGTTAGAAAAGACCTTTTAGGGCACTGAATCCAGCCATTAAGACAGCATTACCACTAAACTATGTCCCTAAGTGCCACATCTACATGCCTTTTAAATACCTTCAGGGGCAGTGATGCCAAGCTATCAGCAGCCAGTTTCCTCTGGAGAATGCTGTGGGAAACGGTGTCAAAAGCTCTACCAAAGTCTAGGTAGGCAGCATCCACAGCCTTTCCCTCGTACACTGAGTGGGTCACTTTGTCATAGAAGGAGATCAGGTTAGTCAAGAAGGACCTGTCTTTCTTAAACCCACTAGAGGAGCCACTGCTGCCTCAAGACCCTATCTGAATTTAACTAAGGTCCTTCTTGGACATTTCCTTTTGGTGGGTTACCTCGAGGGTGACTCTGTCCTATTCATAGCACGTGTAGTCTTACGTGTGCTATATACCAGTTAGCTTTCGCCCTGAGGTCATGGCAAGGTGGCAGCTTAGTGCCATCAGCATCCAAACTGTTCTGTGGTTGGATAAGGTCTCCTATGGTCGGTTCAAACAAGGATACATGACACAACCTGGATTTAAGCTGCACACGCACCATGATGGCTGGTACCCGCATGTTCCCCTGCTCCCATATCCTGCCACTGTAAACACGGATAATCCCCAGCTCATGCTCAATCAGTCTTTCTGAAACCACTTCATGGGCTCAAATTTAAGCTCTGCTTTATGACCAAGGGAGCACAATCCTCGCAAAGCCCCAGTAATCATAATACGTGGAGGCAGAATTGATACATGTGGGCTTTTTCTATCACTCAATTAAATGGTTAGTTTATGCAACATGCCGTCTTTTTGAATCAAAGCTGGGTCACTGTTAGGCTGAGGTAACATTAATTATTTTTCCGCTTGTCGGATCCCATGAAAAGGATGTGAAAATGGCCTGTTTATGAAAGAGTGCGGGCAAAGGCTGTGAGCTGATTATGTCAAACATATTCAAAGCTTCCTCTGCAAAAGGGATTGTGATCAACAAAGCATAGCCCACACCTGCACCCATTTCACAATGAAAGCTGTTAGGGCCATGAAGCTACTGGGGGAAAAGAGAGGTTGCGTTAACCCTTTTGGGGATTGGGGTCTTCCACCCTAAGATTTATACACACAAAAAGTTGCTTTTCTCATTCCCTCACGTGGATCCCAAGAGTGTCACCCCAGGAGCAAAACCGGTCTTTTCAATCTAACTTGTTTTCATGCATGGGCTTTTCTAAGCTGGATGGAAACATCAGACTGATGCATTTCCTCCTGCTCTTTGCTGATCTCCAAGGGAAGTCGCACAGAGGAGCTATCTGTGCTGGAAGAGCAGGAAAGCAGCACAAGCTTGGACCCCAGTCCTAAAAGAAGGTCTCTTCAGGACGATCCTGGCATCCTCAGGGTAAGTGCCTATCACACAGAGCACACTGCTGAAGCCAGGCCATGTCCTTAATGAAGTTGTAGCTGCTGGAAGGCAGATAGAAGAAGAGGTGTGTTCTCAAAGCTGAACTGGATCCCAACTGCAAGGTACTTAATCCATTTTCTCGCAACCCTGTTGGTTATACTCCAGCTGGATAAGAAGGTCTGAATCCATTACTGAGGTGGTTGGAACAGGAAGTTGGGCTAGGGATGTCCTGTGGTCGCTTCCAACCCAGTGATGCTGTGATATGCAGATCTGTGTCCTTATGAATCCTTATCAGATTCGTGAGGCTGAGGGCAATCTTGCATCTACTGGTCTTCAAGGGAATATGGGATAGAGCAATGTGCTGTCATAGAATCCTAGAATGGGTTGAGTTGGGTTGGATTGGAAAGGATCTTAAAGCTCCTCCAGTTCCAACCCCCTGCTATGGGCAGGGACACCTTCCACTAGAGCAGCTTGCCCCAAGCCCCATCCAACCTGGCCTGGATGGCCAACCAGGGATGGAGCAGCCACAGCTTCTCTGGGCACCCTGTGCCAGCACCTCAGCACCCTCACAGGGAAGAATTTCTTCCTGATCATCCTTCTTACAGTGCTAGTATCTGTTCTTCCTTGTCTGATTTGGGTACACAGGGGAAATAGAATTACAGCAAGTGTCACCTCCCTTGCGAACCTGTGGTGAATTCTGGACAGGTCACGATGCAAGCTCAAAGTGGCAAAGCAGGAGCCACCACCTAGCATTTTTCTACAGCACCCCATGGGTAGTGCCAGGGGAGAGCTAACGTTAAATTTCTGCATTAAGAACCCAAACCTCTGCCTAGAAATCCTTCTTGTTGGAGCTCTTAGAGAGCCACAGTCCCACCAGTCTGGGAATTTTCAGATCACACCATTAGCTAATGCAGATGAGCTCTCCATGAGCAGACAAACACTTTAACAAACTCCCTCGAAGGCAGCTCGTGTCAACCTTTGCATGAAGGAGAGATCTACTACAGGATAAAGATGATGCTAAAACTTCAAGTTTCAGTTCATGCTTCCTGCCATTCAACAGATTTTACTGGCTCTAAATCCTTTCTGTCTCCTTTGCCAAGTCAGTATTGTTTTATGGGAAGATCTGGGACAATCCTTTAATTCACCAAAACTTCTAGTGATTAATGTAATAATTCTGCCTTAATAGGGATGCTATAGACTAATTGCATTTGTTCTAATTAATGCTCCTGAGGGGAGATCTGGAAATGCCCTGCTAAGCATCACATCATATAGAACCAGATTAAGGAAAACCTCCTGACTCTTTCCATGGTTGAAGTTTTCCCTGTATCATGATGGCAAAAAAATGTTCCTCTTCCAAGTATTAAAACAATTCCAGAATGATTTTCCCTGATATTCTAATATCTTCAGGCTGGTCTTTAGAGTCTTGAAAGACAAAATGCTATAAAAAGCATTGTCTAAATGCTTTGACTGGGTTGTAGTCTTTGGTTGGGTTATAATCTCTGGGCCCTGTTAACTGGCAATGAGTAAGAAAGAAAGGCATGTTGAAAGAGGTGTCAGTGAGAAGGTCATTTTCCTCTATCAAACATTCTAGAAGATCCTTAAACCTGTTTGGAAACAAACAATCAAACTCTCCAAACACATCATCTAGCAACCCTCATGATTAGCATGGAGCAAGGAGACCCGAGTTTGGTAAACACAAAATCAACTGAGAAACTACTCTTGATTAATATGGACTCCCTCAGGAGTTCAAAATACCTTCCAATATTTAAAAGGAACAGAGTGAGAACACCTCAGTTTAACAAGGCCTACAAGCTCTTTTGATGGCATAATGGAAGGAATATTATAAATGACAGAGAATAATCACTATTTGATTATAATAATGTCTAAATACACTAGATCACGCAGTACTATTAGCCAGGGTCATTACATAAATTAGACTAGGGCTTTCTGTACCACACTAATTCAGTCATGAATACACCTCTTCAGAAAAACAGGAATTCTCCTGTATCAATTATTTATTTGTAAAACTGGAATTAAACCCCAAATTATCATAATTTTCCTGGAAATAACACCCTGCAAAATGTTTATAAATGGAAAGTGCCAACATGTGGACTTATTTTCAATATATTTTTTCCAAAATATCAGTGGTTTAACACCCTAAATAATAATTCAAGCCAAAATGGTTTGCTTTTACTTGTTTTCCTTAGGAAAACAATTAAAAATGGTTTATAAAGTGGCAATTATGGCATTTTTGAGATAAGAAAATGGCAAAACAGGACCAAGCCAGCCTCAAAAGAGACTTAGAAATGATTGTGGAAAAATGTAAAAACGAACCCTGCCCAAAGAAAAGCTTCTGTTTTAAGGATCTATCATTTAAAAGCAAACTCCTCCTCTTGCTGACAGCAGATGTTCATGCCTGGGACCTGGACCTGTTGGTCTTTAGCAGCTGCTGTGGCTTCCTCCCCTCTAGTGTCTCCTGAAGGTTGGATTTTGCCAGCTCCAGGAGCAGTGAGTTTGTGCTGGTGCTGCATAGGCTGGTTTGGACACTACAGGGACATTGTTATCAGGGCTTCTTGAGCAGTCTCCTGCTCCATCTGGAGACTTCTTTTCCTAAAGAATATTTCTGCTTCTGGAACACCTATGGAGGTGCAGCGCACTTAGGGACCAAAAAGGTGAGTCTCATCCCATCAGAGGTAGGTGTCTACCCAGCCTGTGCCTCCATCTGAGCCAGCCCCAAGGCTTCTCTTCTCATCAGGGGAGAGAAACTGGATTTCTCAGAGCCTGACTCCGTCACTCTTTAATTCAACATCTGCATCTGACTGATGAAACATGCTCTACTTTGCCTTGTTGTTTATGGAGGTAGAAAGGTAGGGAGGACAGCTCAGAAGTAGACACCTACAATAAAGAGATCTGCAATTAGGAAAGATGAGTCCTGACTATCTATCCACAGCTGATTTGGCTAATCCTCTTCCTTTTCCTTGGAAAACCACTGAAATGCCAGCCAGGAAAGTTCCTCGGGCACTGCCCATCACATTTACCACCTTCTACATCTGGGACATCAGCACTGCAGGTTGCTTTTCCTCAAGCTTTTATCCCTTTCAGGGTGCAACTGAAGTGGGGACTCAAGCCATGGGAACTCTGGTGTGTCTGCAGCTCCAGTTGAACCCTATAGGGGCCACTAACAGAAGATCTTTTCATGGGTTTTGCATATATACCCTGCATTATTCATCCCATGTGCATTTCATACCCTTGAGGAATACCAAAGACCACTGGCCCAGAAATCCCAGTGACCCTGTGCAGGTCATGTTCAGAAACCCTGCTCTCAGTATGGGGGTGAGCAACTCTGATGTCTCAGAACAATTGCAAAGCAAGAATGGAGTCCTGTGGTCATCTGCAGGTTTCTTGGTGGCCAAGATAAACCAACATCTCAGAAGGAAGGAGAGGGTGGACAATCATCTGTAACCTCTTCCTCCTCACTGATGGTGGCTTTTCATGCCATAGGTTTTTGGTGGGATGGTTTTATTGTTGTTGGAATTGAGTTCCATACAGGTAGGGGGTAGAGTCAAAAGACAACTGCTTGTTCATCTTTGGGTTTTAAACTAAAGATGTAGCTTCTCCACCTTATTTGTATCTCTCATTTTTCCAGGTCTTTCTCCAACATCTCAAGTGGCAGATGTAGTCATTGTTCAAAGGAAATGCCAGCGGGTCATTTAATGACTTTCCTTCTCCTTCAAGGGCTTGACTTATAATTATACATGGAAAGATACCTAAGAGATTATAACAATAGCAGGCAGCCAAAACCAAACTGATTTATGTGTAGTGTGTGACATATGGCAATGTCAGACAAGATCTCTGGCTTATGGGCATTTTGGCAAGACACGAGGTGGATCCTATAGCAACGCCTTGTGTTTGCACAGCTCCCATATCTGCTGAACTGTCCTGGATTTTACTTTCATCTCTCATCTGAGAGGCCTTCAGTGAGAGGGCCCCAATCTTCCTTAGCCAGTTATGACTTAAATATTGCTTAGACAGCCGAGAGCCACACTGCTTTAATCTGTTGGAGGGATAAAGCATCTCAGAGAACATTTTTATCACATTTTCTCAAACTGTAAATGGAGATAGTGATACTTACCTCTTTTATCTACCTCAAAGGGTAGTTTGAAGGCCAGATAATGTTTTAAAGCATTATCTAGTTGGATATTTTTCTTATCATCATGGAAAGGAAGAACATAAGAGCAACCAGCCTAGCTCAGATCACCCCTTTGCCTCAGTCATCTGCCTCCAACAAGGTCAAGAGCAGGAGCTTGGGAAAGGGGTATCAAAATAATGCAAGACCCTTGTCTTTACCTTTATGCAGCCTTCACTTGTTTCCCACTAAGCTGAAATAATAAATAAAGGATTGATTATTCCCTTAACTGCCATTTCTTTCCTTTCTTCATCCCCAGCTCCCTGGAAGAGAGTCACCATGTGAGACACGGAAGGCAGGAGGTGTTAGCTATCAATGGGAAGAGCAGCTCTCAGTCAAATACAGTGGGGCAAACCTGCTTCCTACAACCAGGAAGGGAGTGGAAATCCCCATGGGGCTGGTGTTCATGAGTCCCACCAGTCTTGTCTGCAAGCCCTCTGCCTTTGATTCCAGGGTCTCCTCACAATGGACTTTTAATGCATTGTTCTGCCTTTGATGACTACTGCCAGGTTATTTTTCTTATCTAACTTAGGAAAGATCTAACAGGATCAGTTAGCTAGCTCCGGGGTAGGTTCTTTGAAAAGCAGTGATTTATCAGGGCTTTCTTTTACCTGCTCTTGGGGTTCTCCAGCCCTTCTGGTTTATCCAGCTCCGAGATAAAGCGATTCCCCAGTGGGCTTGGTTGAGGTGCTGGTACAGCCTGACCCATGGCTGTAATTCATCTGCATAGTTGCTGATCCTTACTGCAGAAAGCATCTCCAATCACATCTCAGAGACAAAGAGAAGCCTCTCTGGGGAGCATGGATGTCCAAGGCACTTGAAGTTAGCAAGGACTGAGTTAATTTGCACTAAAAGTGGCTGCAAGAAAGCTCTGGCTGTGCTTGCACCTCTCCTTTTGGCCTCTTCACAGGCCTCTGTGATGGCAGAGGAAGAAATGACCTTGGCTCAGCTGGAGCTGCTCAGCTGGCTTAAGTTGGTCCTGAAGTTGATGGTTAACTGGGATGGGAAGGAGATCAGCAGCTATCTGAGGGTGATTACGAACCAGGTCCCACACTGAGAAGGATGGCTGGGTCCTTCCTCAATCAGAGGGACACAAGGCAACAAGGTCTCATCAAACCCTGGTCACCTGGCTCTCCTCCATGGGCAATGCAGTTCTATGGGGCACACTATCCAGTGAGAGGTCTAACTGGAGAAGCTGTGATGTGAAACCAGCGGCTTGTGACACTGTCAAAAACAGAGTGGCTCACGCAGGGGTTGCATGCTTGAGCAGACCCAAGCAATTCACAGTCAGAGCTATCAAAGCAATGACCCAGCTCCTTTAACACGCTGTCTGAAATCATGTTCGGAAACTTTAACACAAAATTCTAGTGCTCCACTGTATCGTTACAGGCAGGCCAACAATGATGTTTTACATTCACACGTCACCTTCCACACCAGAGACTCCCATTGGGAAGGTCCGGATTGAGCTCAGGGGACTCTGGGGACTGATGGTATTATGTAAAATAAAGAACTGGCAAAATTAGGCTGTATTAGTTCATATACAGGGGCACCTGTTAGAGGCAGTGCTCACGGCCAGGTTGAACAGGGCCTTGGGTGACATGGTCTGGTGTCTGTGCCTCAGGTAGTGCTCTTCCTGTGTCCTCATTGAGTCAGGGGTAGGCGTAGGCATCCTGTTCACTGCAGTGAGACCTCTCACCTTCATTTGGCTCCCACTCTGCCTGCTGTGCCCCTAGAACTCCACTCAGAACATCCTAACAGTGGCTTAACTTAACATCAGAGACTTAACAGACGTGGTGAATGGCAGCTGGGGAGCCTTGAGCATGTCCAGAGAGATCATCATCCAAACCAGGGGAAGGCAATGGACAAGACCATTGTTTAGCTGCAGGAAGGTGGAGCATGGATATCTGGAATGTCCTTCATGACAGAAAGGGAGTCCAGGAAGGAAAGAGGAAAGGAAGGTGTGGGGGGAAAAAGGTGACTATGGGAAGGCTTGCAGCGATGTGGGTTCCTGTCTGTTGCTCGCTGGGATGCTTGCCATTTGTCCAGATCAGAGCTAGTGATACACCACAGCCCTTTCCATCTTTATTTTTTGTTATTCAGACAGATAGAGTGTTTCTTTGGTTACCATATACAATTCATTTCAGATCTGATGCCAGAGGATATTCGATACAAGATCTAAACAGCACTATGTGTAAATTCATAATGCTGTCTGTGCCGGAACATGTTGCATGACTTTGAATCTTACGGTATGCTAGTGCCATCAGATATACCTTAATACAACCAAATGTAACACACCCAACTAAAGAAAAGATGTGACACCTTTGCTGTAAAGCTATCAGAAAACAAGCCAAAAGGGAACAAAACCCAATTTGGCAAAGCCTCAATCAGCTCAGAGGAAACTCAGTGTTCGTAGCGCATAAGTACTCGCACTACTCAACGCAGAGGGTAAGGAGAGACTTCTTAGAGCAGAAAGGGAAAGGAGGCTTTGGCAGCAAGGTACATTAGATAACATTGCTCCTGATCTTGCCTGAGATTCACGCTCTGCTCCAAGGCTGGGAACACCTCTCCCAGATTCACCTGTCTGTATAAAGAGACTCCTGCCTCCAGCTCAGTATTGAATCCCTTCCTGCACAGTAATTCCCACTCTTTAAAACCTGTCCTCAACAGGATATATATGGGGAAGCTGGCAGATGTATAGTTAGGGAGAACTGCTCACTGTCAGATAGGAGAGTCAGCGTGCTTCCCAGGCACGGGTACCTCCAATATGGGTTGTGTGCAGTCGTGATAGCTCGAGCACACATAATTGAGCTGGATTCCACATCTATGGTGATGAGCAAATTCTCTGCCATTGCAGATGCTGGAACCGTAAGGTGTTTCAAAATACATGTAATCATAGAATCATAGACTGGTTTGGGTTGGAAAGGACCTTAAGATCATCCAGTTTCAACCCCCTGCCATGGGCACGGACACCTCACACTAAATCATGTCACCCAAGGCTCTGTCCAAGCTGGATTTGAACATTGCCAGGGATGGAGCATTCAAAACTTCCCTGGGCAACCCATTCCAGTGCCTCACCACCCTTACAGTAATCATCTGAGTTTCTTCTCGCACAGATACCTGCCTTCCCCTTGTGTGTTTGGCTGTTGGTGCTCATGCAGGAATCAGGGCATTCAAAATTCCCTACAGTTCCCAGATCACTTCAATTTCCTTTCTCTCCTTTTCCAAGCATACTTTCATTTGGCTGTCCATCCAAGAAGCACATCCCCTGCAAAGGCCTTGTGGTGTATTGATGGAGCAGGGTGCCTCCAAGCAGGTTCTTGGTGAGGCAGCAAAATGGGGGTCAGCTATTAAAAAGTTCACTGGTTTTGATGTTTTCCTGTACTTAAAAAGTGTGCACAAAATGGACTAATACCCTTAAAATATTCTCCTGTTCATGTTCAGCATTTTCCAAATGATCATTTCGTGTACAGAACATCAGAATACAGAGGAATATGCCCAGTGAATGTGAGCACACAGCCAACATTCTGCATTAGTTTGGTGATCTTCATACAGGTCCAGATTTCCTTGTCATCCACTTACATGGGAAAGCCCATGATCAGTTTTCATTCCTGGCTCTATAAAATCAACTCAAGCGGTTGTGATCATGTCACACCTGAATAGCCTGGAACATTTTTCAGATGATCTACAGAAAACAAAATGTTGTTGCTTTAATCACACAAATATATGGTGCCTTCTTAGGTGGCAGTCTATGTGACAGGACCTGGGAATTAGGCTGGTTGAAGAATTGAAGTCAGCACATTGTGGAAACAATGAGCATCATGTTGGGGTGTGGAAACACTAGCCTCTTGAAGCAATCCTTCAGTCCCTTCAACACCAGTGGGGCTTTGCTGGAATAGGGATTCAGTTACTCAGAATAACCACGCGAAGGAGACGTGGGCCATTGGGGAGATGCTAGAAGTTGTTAACAAGAAACTATGCCTTTACCAGTCATAACATACATGGAAAGAGTGGACAAACAGTGCTTGCTTAACATAAGGAGGAGAAGACAGAGTGGGAATAGCTAATGGCCTTCAAATAGGTGAAAGGCTGCTGTGGAGAAGAAAGGAATGGTCTGTTCTCCATGTCCATAGAGGAACAAAAGCAGTAATGGTCTCTGAAGTCATGTTAGGCATTAGGAAACCTTTCCAGCAGTAAGGTCAGGAAGCAGTGGGGTAGTTTGGCTGAGCAGGATGGGATGCCTGCATCACTGGACACCTTCAGAAAGTGTACCTAGCCTATGAAACAGCCTTGAGGTGTGGAGATAGACTTTTTGAAGTCCCTTCCAGTCTGATGGTGATGCCAAAACCTGAGACATTGACTAGAGAATGGGATTTTTAATATCTCTGCACTTTTTTCCCTATAATTTTTAAGTGGAAGATGGTAGAATTCATGCCCCTGGGCTGACAATTTAACCAAGGGAGAAATAAAATAACAGCTTTAAGATTATCTGTGCAGCATGGTTTGCCAGTCCATGATATAAAAGACATCATTTATAAAGCCACACTACAAACCCAAAAGTCCCTGAATCTGAAGAGGAGCTGAAGTCCCCCCTTAAGTCCTTGTCTTATCAAAATGGTGAACAAGAATATAATCCTGCAGTTCAGAAAGCCTTCATCATGTGTGTGTTCTTAGTTCTCTACTATGAATGTATGTGTGTTTGTATACTCATTTTCAGACTGGTGGTGATGGTGCAGTACCACATGCAGAGTAGAATCTCTTTTCCAGCATGTATTTGTTCTCATTCAAAGGTGAATGCTTATTTAGGCATCCTCAGGATAATGCAGGCTCCATTCAGATGTAAACACGTTTCAGCAGCGTGAATCATCACTGAACTTCCAACTACATACATTTTTAATGGTGACTGTGTAAAGATGACAATTTATACGCCATTTCTTCTGGGTTTTGAGACACTGGCAAATGAACAATCCTTTACATCTCGACATTCACTGCATTTTTGCTTACACAACGTTCAAACTGCATGACTTAGACAGGTACGATGTAACACAAATGATGAACTGCATATTTTCAAACCCTTCCCTAGGCAGGCAGAATGGAGATCAATGATAACCAGCTACAGAAATGTGCAGGTCTTTTGAAGTTGTCAACATTAGAATTTCACAGCCTGTTGAGTGACAGTACATGAACATTACAACCGCAACAAGTCTACCTTGATGACAAATAACAATTCATATTAAAATAGCATAGCTCAGTATTGCTGTCTGGGAATTGCTCAGTTTTCGTCTGCTCAGGTGGATTTTAGAAGTCCAAATATTATTATGGCATTAGGAAGGTAGTATTACTGTACTGCTACTACTTATATGACCACTAATGCTACCTAAGGACAAATGGGCCAACCAAGACTGTGGTGCTATGGAGGACATGTACTGAGCAATTGGCAGAATCTACTCCACATCAAAATTGTTATATAGAAGACAGTGGTGGCAGTAACCACATCCAGTGAGTAGGTAGCACTAAGCTGTGTTTTGTGCAGTTGACTTCTAAACATCCCTGGGGATTGGGACTCCTCTTGGGAGACAATTTTTAATGGAGAAGATTTCTATCCTTCTGTCTGTTGGGAGTTTATACTTATATACCACGCTATGATTCTATTTCCATTGCACTCTTTCTGTGGTTCCCATGGCAAATACAAGTGTTTTCTGCTGAAATAATTCAATCCATGAACTGCATTCGCTTGTACCTACACAAGAAATTCCTCAGCATCCTTCAGATGTCAGCTGACAGCGTTGTTACCTTCCACTCACAGACTTCATCAGGACACATTCACCTCTTTCTATCCTTCCCCTTAAGAGAGCCTTTGCAAGGACTTTAGACACACAAACTGTCCTCAGTGCCGAGTTCTGATGTCCCGAATCCACTGAATTCTTTCAGCTCCAGGGGGCTGCTCCCTGAAAATTAAACTGATTTTGGGATGATTTAAGAGCGTAAACACCAATTCTAGACTTCTAAACTTGAAAATTGTGCCTTGAATGGTTCTCTCTTATGTTTTACAAGGTGCTGGCCAGATATAACTCTGCCAACACAGCACAGTTACGCCAGCACCTATTTGCAGAGCAAGGAGGAAGCACCACAACTCATTAAAGCACTTGGATGTGCCTTTTGCGTGATGATGCCATACCGTGTGCCCAGGCTGCTCTGTTATCCTAAGAAGCAGAGCCTGGATGCCAGATGTTGGACCAAGTTCAGGTGCACACAGGCATGCAGAGCCCTGGCCACTACCAGCACTGCAATCACAGCCTTGGGAGCTGTGGGGATGACTAGATGGGAAACATAGAGCTTGAAGGGAATGGAGTTCATCAGAAACCAGAAAGGAAGGACAAGTGAAGGACTGAGCCCTGCTACGACTATTCTTTTGCTAATGTGCTCCACACTGTTCTCTTTATAAATTACTGAATTATCCTTAGGAACAAAAGGTATTAGGGTCCCGCAAGCTTCTCTCAGTTTGTGGTAGGACTAATTCATTAATGTGGCTCCAACAGGAATGTGTGCAATGTTCTTTCTAATTGGACATGACTGGTCAAGAATGACTCGGCCTCCATCCAGATCACACTGTCACTTATGCTGTATAATAAGCTACTACTACTGGCCCATGAATCAATTTTTAAACAATCTCCAGTAATGAACTTGGACGGCCCATTGTTGTTGACAAAGAAATGCACAGTCCTGCTATTGTCAAGGGGCTCAATTATGGGTTCTTTGCTGATAAAATAGAGGAGGTGGGATAAAGGGTGGGGGGGTGGTCTATGGACAGTAGTGACAGACTGAAAGAAGTGTTTCATCTCTGGGGTCTTTACAGAGCCTGACAAGCCAAAAGGTCAGTTTCATAGAGGTTTAACTTGAAATGTCTGAGGACAAAAAAGGCATCTGGAATCATTAGGGAATGCGAAGTTTGACTTGCACCATTGGAAACCCTTAATATATTATTTTAACTGTAGATCTGACGAACCCTTTGCCCACTGGGTGGGAAAGAAAGGTTAAAGGAAGTAAAAGCTTTATATTCCTCCAGTTGGGGGGGAATAAAAAGGTTAATTTTAGTTACTCTGGGAAGAGTCTTTGGGGGAAACTGTCAGTGTTTCAGCCCGTTTGCCATTGTCCTGAGCCAGCGGAGTCAACACGGGCAGCAGGACAGGCTGCTGCCGGATGCCGTGACCCCAATGCTTTCCCCTCAAATAACCTCATCAGCCACTGAAATGTCAAGGCTCTGCCTGGTTCCTCCTGCCTGAACCAGCCTCTGTGCACGGTGATGCTGCCCCTGTGCTTCACACTTTGTTCAGGATTACTTGCATGTTACCAGGATTCCCTCAGCATAAAGGAAATAAATAGATCTGAGGTGATTCTAGCAATGATGTTTGCGACACTCTTCCCAGTTGACCAGTGCCTTACAAAGCCAGCTCTTCGTCATGCCCATGCAGTTGCCAGCTCTTATTTTAAAGCTTTAAAAATACCATGCAAGATCAGAGAACTGGTTCTTGGTTTCTTCCAGCAGAAGAATACACTGCTATGAACCCATGGGGGAATGCACATCCAAATCAAAGACAAACAGGATGTTTGCAAATGAAGATGTCCCCTTGGCCCATGGGTAAAAACCTGCTCCCTTTCCTGGTGATTTTACCACAGAGCTGAAGGAGAAGGGCAGAGGGCATCCTGTACTGGGCAACTGGCTCTGTGTTTCCCTGGATGATCACTTCTCCACCTGGATAAGACACCTTGTCTCTATGCTTCAGCCACAAAGCAGGACAGCCTCGGTGTATTTGGAAGACCAGTCTTAAGAGGGAGCAGTGGGTGGGATGCAAAGAGAAGGGGTCCAGCAGGGAAGTGGGGAATCTAGCACACTCTGAGGCTTTGCCAGAGCAGGAATAAATCTGGACTTGCATGGGTAGAGCCTGTTTGAAGGTGAGACACACCTGCTGGTATGAAGGGTGCTGGGGCTTGTCTGCCTCATCTCACAGGATAGTCCTTCAAGCCCTTCAGAACAAAGAAGATGGAGGGTACTGAGGACACCATGCTCAGCACATGCCAACACCAGCTTGAACCAAGGGTAGATGCTCCAGGACCACACATGGCAGCGCACAAGGACACGTTGGGCACATTGTGCAGGCACTTATAAGGCAGCAGAGGAAAAGCCCACATGGAAACATGTAGCTTGGCATTGGTGGTTTCCTGTTATTGCCCACACCATATGGGAAAAAGCTTCTTGAGGAGCAAGTTTGGGAAGACCCTCAGCAAAGGAAGATACTGGGTGATGACTGTAAGGTCTTTGCACACACAAGCTGTCACTGTTGGGATATGTCGTTAGGACAAGGTCCAGTCTGGTGGCAATCCCTCACTGAGCTCCCAAAATAGCCAGATTGCAGGTGACTCCCAAGTTTCTTGAGAAAGGAAAGTTTTCCCTTCCCATTCTCCCAGCTGGCAAGAAACCCTTTTTTTTCCTGCCTAGAATGTGCCCTCCTGTGAATATACCTGGAGCTGCGGTGCTAATGGCATGTGATTCATTGGGCAGGAATGCATTGCTATGTCCAGGCACTGGGCTCTGGTTTTCCCACTGCTCATTGGGATGGAGGAACAAGCAAAAGGAAGGGACTTCAGCCCAACCAAGGAAAGAGGGGCTCTGGGGTGAAGAGCAGCAGGCATGGGGATTGAAGGCTGGCTTTCCACCCAGCACATAGACCCACTGCTCATGAGAGAGATGAAGACAGCCCTTGTGCCTACCAGCAGCATTTTGAGCCCTCTCATGGCCTGAGCAAGTCATAAAACAGAGCCAGATATCCTGATGGAGGTGATTCCCACATCAGCCAAGGTCTCCATAGGGGCTTATTGAGGAATAAGGTTTTGGGAGCTGGAGCTATTCGGGCATTGGCTGAAAACCCTCTACTCATCCAGCCAGAGCCTGCGGGAGCCGTATTCGGTGCCTGTCTCAAGTCTGGGCGACCCCGTCTGTTCCCATTAGGAGGCCCAGGCAGTAAATTGGGCCCTGAATATATAATTAAGCAAAGGGCACCATCCAGAAGCCAAGGTTCACACTGGTTTGTTGTGGCTGGGGTGGGAACAGCCCTTTGCAAATCAGTCGCAGGATGTTGCTCCTAGTCAGCTGGAAACTCGGTAGCTCGACTCCATAAAAGCTGGATCTAACGCTCCAGCTCCCCAGCTGGTTTCGGCATCCTGACCAGCACGCAATCCTGTGGCTTGCTTTTCTGCACGACAGTCTGGAAGCCTTCCTTGAGAGCCTCTTGTTTGCTGGCTGCCAGGATTTGCCATGCAGATTCTTGCCAAAGGGATAATATAAACAAAGCATAATGTCAAGTTTCCCACACAAGTAAGATGATCTATTAGCACTGCACTTTGTACTAATTATTGCACAGTGGGTGGGGGCTTGTGAAAGGAGATTTATGCATTCAGCTAGCCTCACTTTTATTATTTGTAAGTACTTTTTGGCAAGGAATGAGCGAGATATGTATTTTATTGTTAGGCTGTTGCAAACATCCTAATCTTCCGCACTCATTAAAACCTCATAACAAATAGTAAGAATGATATATTGCAGCCACAGAGAGCATCTCATTCATCCCCAGGTGGGGGAAGGGGGGAAAGATGCAAGGGAGAGGGAGGACAAGGGAAAGCAGAATGTGGGTTTTGGGGTCATGGTCATCTTCGGAGCACATGGAGGACCCAGGTACCTGAAACGTGGAAATAAGGTGATAGAATCATAGGATCATAGAATGGTTTGGGTTGGAAAGGACCTTGAGATCATCCAGTTCCAACCCTCCTGCCATGGGCAAGGACACCTCACACTAAACCATGGCACCCCAGGCTCTGTCCAACCTGGCCTTGAACACTGCCAGGGATGGAGCATTCACAACTTCCCTGGGTAACCCATTCCAGTGCCTCACCACCCTCACAGTAAAGAACTTCTTCCTTATAACCAATCTAAACTTCCCCTGTTAAATTTTTAACCCATAACCCCTTGTCCTATCACTACAGTTCCTAATGAAGAGTCCCTCCCCAGCATCCTTATAGCCCTCTTTCAGATACTGGAGGAAAGGCTGCTGGGATGCCAGGGTGATGGGGAGCTCTGTGGTAAGGTCTCAGCATGGAAGAAGGATGCTGTTGCTTCAAAGTTTGAGTCAGAGCTCTCAGAAAACTAGAGCATATATATGTTTTCCCTGGCATAAAGCAGTTAAACTGTATTTCTGTTATGGGGGGTAAGCCCAGCCCACATCAATAGCTGCAGAGCAGCCCAGCTTGTGAGGCTTCTGCTGTGTGCCAGGACCTGGCATGAAGAAGACCCCAGGGCACTCCAGAAAGGTGTCTTAGAGTATTTCTGCACTGCTTGGACAAGCAGAAAAGACCCAGGAAGTTGCCCGATGTGTCAATTTATCCTTGGGTAATACAGTGCTGGGTGACAAAGGCTGGACTGACTGTTGTGATCATCACTTTGATAAGTCCCTGGTTCTGACTTCTGCAGTGCAGCTCTTGGCTGATGACCCAGGAAGAGCCTGGTCCAGGAGAGATTGTGGTGACCACCAAAGAGGGGACAGTTCTGCTGCCACAGGATCCTTTGAATCCCTCACGGCCCACACCAACAGCCTCCAAACTGCCTTAGTAATGCACAGAGCCAAGGTGGACATGCCCCAAGCATCTGCCTTGTGTGAGCAGCTCAAGGCAATGGCAGGAGCAGGGATGCCACTGGGCTCACGAAGGCGATACTCAAAACCTTGTTTTCCAAACTGAAATTCAGGACATTTTAATCCCTGTTTTTCTCTTGACAGCAGCGAGGTAAATTCAAAGTGCAGCCTTTGGGTGTTGTACCCCTTGGGTTAATGCTGGGTAAAAGCTAAAACATAGAATCAAAGAATAGTTAGGGTTGTAAAGGACCTTAAGATCATTCAGTTCCAACTCCCCTGCCATGGACAGGGACACCTCACACTAAACCATGTCACCCAAGGCTCTGTCCAACCTGGCCTTGAACACCGCCAGGGATGGAGCATTTACCACTTCTTTGGGTAACCCATTCCAGTGCCTCACCACCCTTACAGTAAAGAACTTCTTCCTTGTATCCAAACTTCCCCTGTTTAAGTTTTAACCCGTTACCCCTTGTCCTGTCACTACAGTCCCTAAGGAAGATCCCCTTTCCAGCATCCTTAAAGGCCTTCAAACATTCCAGTTTTGGCTGTCTGTTGATCTGGGGGAACAAAGCTCAGTAGAAATCCTTGTCACATGTTGAAGGGCTCTGGTGGTACTTCCAGGACATCTCAACAGTTGTGGGGCATTTTCTTATTGGGAATACCCAGGAAAAGTTCAGAAAGATAACCTGGACTGATGAATACACTCTTGATATGTTGGAAAAGATTGAAGAAGTAGGTGAATGGAGGGGTGTCAGGAGCCCCAGTGAGACATTGTCCAACATAATCCCACACGTCTGCACACTACAGCTCTCCGAGCCTTCCGCAACCCTGGCTCAAGCTTACCTGGGATGGGATGAGAGGTGAGGTGTTCTTCTTCATAGGTGGTGGGGTTTCTCAGCATTTCCCACCTAATCAGAGCACTTCTTGCTCCACTGTTAAGCCACTGTTAAGGGGCTGGGGTAAGAGAAGGACTTTCATCCTCCTCATACATCATTCCTCTCATCCTCAATGTTGTATATCAAATGTTTTAGGCAGGGCTTGCTCTAAGCCCCATGATACTGCTAGCGCCATGCAAGGCCCTGTTCAGGTGTCCTTTTCTCTCTTCTTCCAAAATATCACATTTATTCTCTCTCTTTCCAGCCTCCAATATGTTACATCATTGAACTGACCTCTGGATGCAGAGGAGGAGAGTATAACCCAAAGGCTACTTCTGAAAGTACTAGCCTGGAGTAGGGTCAATGTGGACCAGAGCTGGGCAGAAAATCTCAGACACGCTGTTTCCAGCACAGCTTTGGAGTGTCCACCCGTGTCAGGCAGCCAACTCAACCCTTCGCTAGGTACCTCCAAGAGGGGAATAAAAAATGATGCTGACTCTTCCTTTTTCCAAGCTCAGAAGTCTTGGAAGCATCTTTCTTCTTCAGTTTCAGGCTAAAAACATTTTGGGACTGGCTGCAAATAATGACCTCAATGTTTTGAAGGATTTGGGAATACCTCTGCATTGTCTTCTTCCCCAAGTCTTACGAGTCTTACAGGTGGTGTTGGGTTAACCCTAGGCAGATGCTAGTTAAAAACCAAAGCCAGGTGAGCTGGAAATTGAGAGAAAGGATTGAATTTAGGAAATTATAGGTATTGGCTGGGCCTTACGTCTATGGAAAAGGTAGAAGGAAAAAATATTTCAGAGATCCTTTTTTGTTTTTTTTTTTTTCTTTGAGATGCCAATTCTAATCCTTGGTGTTTCATATCCTCTTCTTCTGGCTGAGCCCTGTTATTGCAGTGGCACTATAGTCCAGGGGACCAAGAATCCATGTGGGAACAGAATAATCACATGCCCTTGGCCTGGGCCCTCACACAGATATAGGAGATGAAAGGGTGTCCTACACGGCTCCACCCTCTGGAAGCATGGACAGCTTGTTCACTACACTGAAGTCATGACATGGCTAATATAAACGCAGAGGTTTAGGTCAGGTCCTTCCCCTGTGTTGGATGCTCAGCTAAAAAAACTGGGGAGGTTGGCTCCCAGTCTTGTCATCAGCATGTGCAGTGAAGGACGTTGTGGAGGTAGTTTCTGGAGAAAGCCTGGCTTGTGTTTGGGTCAGGAAGCAGGAGTGTAAGGGGGAGGGAAAAAAAGAGGATTAGGTAAGCTGACAGCATGAGGCAACTCATCTCTCAGGCTTAAGAAAGTGTAAAGTTGCCAAAACAGAAATACAGGAATACACCCAGCAAGGAAGGGTTTGATACTGTGCTGGGAACCACTGGAGTGAACTCAAAATCAAGGTCCCAAATTGCAGGCCCACACTACTGATTGAAGGGATTGTTGAGGCTGCTACTGCTGTTGGTGTTAGTGAACCATCAGTGAGTCTGCTTCACCACCCCATCATGGTGTGAACCCCCACCTGAACAACCTCACTTCACTCCTTCCCATGACCAACAACCCCTCCAGCAACTAAGCGCCTGTTCAGCCATTTTCCCATCCTTAGTTGGTTCCTTCATCCTTATCCTGGTGATAAATGTCAGCCAGAACTGGGAAACCCCCCTTTAGCTGGTGTCTGCTGCAGTCTGGTATTACTTTCATTCCCACCCTTCCTCCCCATTCATCCCCATCACAATGCAGTCTGTCGTCCCGTCCCTTCTCCCATCCCTCCCTCTGCACAGGCTCACCCTGAACAAACCTCTTTTGTCGGGCCACCCCACACAACAAGAAAATTAGCATCATTCGGGCATGTTGAGGCCACCGCAGCATCTACAAGCCATGATTATGGTGCATGCGGTTAGCACAGCCTGCAACATCAAACAGCATGTTTACAACAGATGTAATCCGTACTGATACAACAGGTGTATAACAGTCAATACCAGCATTGTAGCGATCAAATAACTTTGTGGCGCGTTCACATTGATCCGGTATTAATCCAGCTCCCTCGGGGTTTTGGTCTATGATTTATATGACTCACTGGGAGGTTTCGGCACCTATTTGGCACAGCACCAAACTCCAGGCAGGGATCAGTATATAATTTACCTCTGCAATGAGAGCTTTTTTAATCCATGCTCTTAGCAAGCCAGGTTTGTCAATGGCACTTTGAAAAGAAGGGCTTGTCGGAGCACGCAGAGACACGTTTCTCTCCGAGGATGATTCATGCTCTGCAGCTTCAGTGACTGTCCTGGTTTTACGTGCTCGAATGCTGATAGATTAAAGCAGCAACAGGAGCCAGTGTCAGCCCTCAAAGGCTCCTGCCCGCGCTGTGAATTTCCTCCTCATCCCTTTATACATTAGCCCAAATCATTTACCTTAAAGAGGAGGCATACGGGAGAGGATGGGATAAAAGCATACCGAGGGAAGGAGGATGGGGAGCTTCTGAACAGGAATCAAAGCAAAATCCCAAGGTGGCACATCCAAAAACTGATGGGGGGAAATATTTTTCCACCTAGGCCCTGGTTCAGTTGTTAAACTGTTTAATTGTTAAATTTAAGACCAAAAAATGGATAAGATCCAAGGAGATGATGACCGTTAGAGGGATAACAAGAACGTCTACAACCATATAAGACATGGAATGTTCGCCTGGGGCAGGTGTCAGAGCCTGGCTTGTGGATCTGCTCCCGCCTAACAGGAGTCACCCTTTGACTAGTCAAGGGTCCTCATTTAGCAACTCATCACACCCCTAATTTTAGTTCTCACCTCTACAGGCAATTTGCAGGCAAAACACCAGCGATCAAACATGCACAGCAAATTAAGAGCTGCCTTTTCATAACGAGGGCAAAATGCATTGCTGAAGGAGCATGGAAAGGAAGCTGGTGTTGTGCGTGCTGCAATCCAACAAACGAGCTTCGCTTGCAGTGGTGGCAAGCTGGTAACTTTCATGAGTATTAAATGCAATTAAAGAAACAAACACTCTCCATCATTCCCCAGAGTGAGAGATACTATCAGTTGTGGCTTTGTATTTTTACATAATCACAGTTTAAAGGAACATTTTTCCATATGTGGAAATTCCCCGTTTTCTCCTCCAAACGCTAACAAAATCCTTGCCGCTGGCTGGCTCCGCTCACTTCATGGCTCCCTGTTACGGCACTCATGGCCCCTGGGGAGAAGAGATGGGCCCAAAACAAACGCCAGAGGTGAACGTGCTGGAGATCCAGTCCTACACCCAAACAGCACACGTTCTCTCTGCTCGAGGTGTTCTCTGAAAATCCCCCTCTCCTGATGTTGAAAAGGCTTTTGTGATCTCAGAGCCCTCCTCTTCCAGGCTTCCCACTCTTGCAACGTGATCAAGAGGCACGTCCCACCCATCGCTGCATGCCCCTCACCCTGAAATCTCCAAGGGTGAGTAGTACGAAGGGCACAGCAACCCCAGGGAGCTCCACAGGGTTTAGCCCAACTGAGTCAAACCCGCCTCTTCCACTGGGTGGACGCCTTGGGATCTGGATAATGATAACGGCTTCCTCCCTCTGATGTAACCAGCCTTGCTCCAAGACAAAGCATGTCATATGCAGGGCTTTGGCTCAGAGCTCACTCTGTGGTAGCTTCATGCTCTTCACTGTTCAACCCAATTGTCAAACCATTTGCCCCCTTGACAAAGAGCATGGCCAGGTAGAGCAGGCTTGGAAGGAGGCTCGTGCCAAGGGCACTGCTGAAGACGCCCATATCTTGCATGAACATGTTTGCATGCCCAAGCTGCCTCACACACCCATCTAGAAGTGTCCATGTGCGGCTGTCCATGCGTCCGTCTACACCCCATTGCAGTCCAGCCGCAATAGCTTTCCCCATGGACAATGCAGATGTGCTTCTCCCACGTCTTCAAACCGCTGGCCCAAGCACCCGTAGTGCGGAGCAGTGATTCCTGGCTTGCTCACATGGCCTTTGCTCGAGTTGTTTGTTTGTTTGCCGTGTGCTGCTTGTGTGCAGCTCGCCTGCTGAGCTATTCTCTGCCTGCATTCAGTACGTGGGCTGGCCTGCTCCACTCTTGGCTATCATCATCTCGCTTGCTTGCAAGCCTACAGAAGCTGCCTGGCTCTCTTGGTGTCCACCATTCGGCAAGCCCCCAGCATGACCAAGACCACTCCTAGGCAATGAGGTGAGGGCCTTCAGGCACCCTGAGCTATCCCTTCACCTCAATGCAGCTCCTGGAGAGTTTCTCTACAAGGTTTAAACCTAATGACCAAACATTGAAATAACAAAGGTCTGGTGGCAGCAGAAGAAAGTCTAATAGCATCAGTGCACAGTGAGTGAAAGGACTTTGATACGGTGACCTACTTATGGATGTTGTCTAAGGAGACTTAAATCCACAGAGAGATCATCCAAGAAAGCATGTTGATACTGAGTCCATCTCAGGAGACACTTAACTTGGGACAAGACTTTGAAACCTGTATTCTTTGGATGATTCAGGCAGATTGTCTCAAGATATGGGACACCAGCCATATATCCAGGATCACTTAATAAAACCGGGAAAGAGTGAGGAGCAATCCCACCATCTCTCTGCCAAGCCATGCTGGCAGATAATATACATGAAGTTCCTTAGGAATATGCATGAAGTTCCTCAGGAAGGGACTATGCTCTGCAGTGTATTGACCCATACTGTGTTTTCACACTCTCCTGCATGTACATTCCTAATCTTGCATGAGACAGACAAGAAGACATCAAGGCTTTGAAGTTTTTCTAGACCGAGGCAGTTATTGCTGTTATTTTCCATCTGGCAAGACCCTAAGGACCTATGGCTGTTTCCAAATATGTTTTCTGGGAATGTTACCACATTAGAAAACATTTAGATATAAAACATCACCGCTTATGGGAAAATCTTGTTAACATGGAGCTGTCGGCGGGAGCTCTCATTAAACATTCCTTTCTGCTTGATAAGGGCTTTCCTTATCTAAACAGTGGTTTGGTGTCCTCCCCCCATAGGCTGGTGTTGTGTCATGGAGTCTGGGAAGGCTCCTTCTCAGAGGCAAGTCTATCTGAGCTGCCTTTCATGCCATTGTTTCAGTGGCTGGATCCTGTGGCATTTGTGTTTGTTATCACTGCCAGAGAATCCACTAGGATTTTGCCACTTAATATGGTGCTATGGGCATTGAGAACCAGCTACCTTCACAAAGATAAGGATGGACACACATCACAGGCAGGTCACAGGTTTGATGTGCAATTGGTGTTGTCTATTGCAGTGCAGAGTTGAGGAAGAGTTGAGGTCTACCAGGAAGATGACCCCTTGGGATATCCTGGATCCCTCTAGGGACACACACAGGGACAAGTTCTGTCTAACCCAAGGCTCTTCTTTTGTACTAGACCCACTGGCCGTACACCCACCCATGTCCTGGAATCAGAATCAGACACTCCACGGACAACCTGATAACCAAACTCGGGAACACTTCTTCCTTCTTGTTTCCTTCCTCTTCTTCCTCTGCCAAAACCAAACCATCCTGTCTACATTCTCTCTGATGCTCACACTCATCCAGCCACACAGGGCTACGCATAGCCACTGTTACTCGATTTTAATTCTAATCTGTTGCAATTTTCTGACCAAAACCCTTTAAAACCGCTTAGAAACAGCTCAGGGACCATCAAGGGCTGTGTCCCAGCTTTGTTTCTCCTTGTACTCAGTCTTTTTCAAGCACCTTGAAATCCTTGCCCATTCGTTCGTGCTCTTTCTGTTCGTGCCAAGTACTCACCGCATTGCCTACAGCAAAAGCTCATCTCCTCTCGACTCTGATGGGCAGCTCTGCAGACCAAAGACCTCCCTGGTGCCTACTACATGAACCTGATGCTTCACCACGTTTATCTACAGGAGCTCTAGCATTGATGACCATTTTGTTGAGCAACTCCCAGCTTTCCATGTGGATTGAAGATTTCCAGGCTTGCAGGCTGTGAGGTGAGCTGGTTCCCTGCTGGGGGAGCCTAGGAGATGCTGCAAGCCCAGGGAATGCTGCCAGACCCAGGTGCCCAAGGTTCCCCAAACCCATGTCAGGTTATATGGGATCCTAACAGCAGGGATGTCTGTATATTGAGCTTAAGCTTGGAACCAGAGGCCTGGTAGCTTCCAAGGGAAGTAACTTTGTGGGGTGGGAGAAGTGTGTCTCAGGGCTTAATTGCTCATGTCTTGCAACAGGGAGACTGAAAAACTAGAGCTGGGTTTACCTCTCCACCTTCAACCTACATGCCTAGGCCTCTGCTTCTGGTCCATTAAAGCTTGCTGAAGCCCAGATCTTCCTCACAGAAGGAATACCTGAGGATGAGCAATTTGGCATGTTTCTCCAGTGCTCCACTTGCAGTGTCCTGTCACTTTGGCCTTTATGATCCTGAGCTGGAGGCTGGAGGAACCAAATTAACCTGCATCCCCTACATGCACTACATAGCATCAACCCTGTTAGAGACCTCTGGGAGCTGAGTCTGAGAACCTCACCCTACCCATTCCATATGAACCACTGCTGCTTAGGAACCTCAGTTCATGGACATGGCACCTCCCACTGAATCGCATGGCTTGGGAATATATACAACCTGCACCTCAGACTTGATCACTGCTGTGTTTCCTTCCTTGCTCCTCCTCTTCTCCAGTCTTGCTGAGCTGCAGTGTGAGTCCCCAGCGATAGCTGAAGGATTCACTGCAGAGCATTGCTTGCGTTTCTGATTATGCAGTTCAGAGCCCTCGAAAGAGCCCTGCAGCCACTTAGCTCACGATGACGACTGATACCAAACGCTGTTTCCTCTTCTTGCAAGTAAAAATAAACAACATCTTACTGTACCTGACTCTCTCCAGGAAAGCACAGTAACTGGTATTTATAGATAAACAGAGACACATTGCCTGCTGGGGTCTGCCGCCATGGATTTAGACCTGAAGATTGAAAATCCAATTGTGTTTATGAATCAGCTGTGACATGCCAGTGTCATGTCATCAGCGGAAGGCAAAGGGCATGTTTACTACAAGCAAAGGCACACGCTACAGTCATATGCATAAGCAAGCCTCTGTGCAGACAGGTTGCTTTTTGCATAGTGGTTTTTTGCTTTTTACATGACTTAAGGATAATGCTCTAGGAGCCTTTTTTTCCTTTGTGCATTTTTATTTTATATAGTAACATTGTGTTTTTTCCCTTCTATGATTGACTGGAGGTTTGGTTCAGTTTGTTTTTTTTTTTTTTAATGTTCTGAAGAATGCTTGTGCTTTTTTTGGCATCTCATTGCATACCTCAAAAAACCTGTCTAAAACCCCGGCTGCTTCTACAGCTCCTGCCAAAAAGAATTCATGCTCCTCTAAATTTGCTCTTCGTGTTTCGCATTCCAACTGATATTTTTAATAACATATATGGTTACTAAGAATAGCTGTTCCCCACCTCTATCAGCTCCGGCCTTTTATTTGGACTCAGATCTCATCCTTGGGTTGACTTCTTGTCTTGAGCAAAAATCAGCACCGTATAAAGACACTATAGGGACCCTCTAAGCAAGTTGTGTGCAGCAAGGGCATGCTGCAGCCTCCTACCCACCTGGGATCTTGGAAGTGCTGTGATTTACACGGCTAAGCCCAGGCTTTCCCAATCCATAATCCCTCTCCATGATTCACTTTCTTTTCCCCAGTGCTGCTTGTCACCAGCTCTGCAGCCAGGTTTCCACATCCGTCTCCTTCCATCACGCTAGACAGGTTTTTTAGCTGCTTGTTTGCTTTCTTTCTTTCCTTTTCTTATACTCTATACCAGGTCCTCTTATTAGATACGCCCTTTCCACTGACCCTGAATTATTGCTACCCATGGTCTTAGAAGAACAGTGCTGTTTGTTAGTCTAAGAGCACATGTGACAGCCCTCTTCCTGGCCAACACCAGAGGTTGCACCAGAGATTTTCCAGGACAAACCCCAGGCATTTCAGCTACGGGCTCTGAATGAGATCTGTGGGGTCAGAAGAGGACAAGGGAATCATCGCCTGTTTGGGGACCTGCCGGAAGACACTAATCAGAAAGACATGCACAGATTTAGTGCAGAGCACACAAGAGTTTCTCCGGGCTGAATCTTACCTCTGTCAGTGGCAAACATCCCATTCCCACTGCCAGCAGGAGATGGTATTTTAATGCCCGGGAATTCTACTACAGCCCGTTTGGAGCGAGCGATGCCTGACCGAGCCTGCCCAGCGACGTTAATGGGGATGAGCATCCCAACCCATGGGGGTCTGGGCTGAAGGAGGGTTCCCAGCTCCGCCACTCTTTAGGGTTTGAAACAATTTGCAGATTAGAGTTGGCACTTCCAAGGCTGGGCTGGCAGCGAGACCTTTAACCAAGACAGACAGATTCCCTGCTGTGGCACTGTTCAGTGGGTTTAAATGGAATAACAACGTCCTTCCAGCCTGAGTGATATTGGGTCAATCTTCTTCTGTTTCACTGTGTTTCCAGCCCCCCTCCCTATCCCCATCCCCATTCTCCCTCTGCTGCAGGTCACTGGGGCTGTCAGGAGGTCTGTGAGCTGCTGCTCTTCTACTTTTGTGCTTGGGGGGATCATTTTTATAACTCCTTGTACTAGCACAAGCAGAGCTAATGGTAAAAGGCAATCAAATCTTCTGCACCAAGGTATAAGCTGGTTGCCTGAAGGGTCAGGGAGGAATTTTGCTCTCCCTCCCCTCCTGGGCTCAGCATCAGCAGTTTGAGCTTCACCTCAAACGCTCTTGTGTTCTTATAACACTTCCCTTTATTTTGCCGTGTTGCATAGCTGTGAACAACTAGAGGGGGAACGAGAGGTGCTGATGGGATCCCTAAGGAAGGTCCCCATTAGTGCCCACAGCGAGTGAGGCTGTGGGAGCTGCTTATGGCTGCCTTTCTCCTGGGGTTTTTGATTGCCTCCATCTGATCTCCCATTCTCCCTTCATGGCACAGTGGGAGTTTTCTGCTTTTAAATCCTTCCTATTCAACTCCAAATCCTTATGGGTGTTGGATTCACCCGAATTAAACCTTCAAGTGTGTGCGAAGGATTGGAAGCCTTGGGGTGGGAGATGCTCCCACCACCACCCCAAGCCCCTTCCCGAGGGAACAGCTCTCCTTAGCTTGGTCAATGCGCACCAGGGAGACACACGGCAAAGCTGCAAGCAGGCACAAGCAAGAGAAACAACCGTTGGGAAGGCAGGAGTTCAGAGGTAAGCCGGCTGTCCTCGGGTAACAAACTCCAGGCCACCCACATCAGAGCACCAACCTCAGCTCCCTCCCAGCAGAAATGACCAGGGGCAAATCTCAAAGGCAGAGCCAACGCAAAGGCACACACACACCCCTATCGGCACGGTCTCACAGGGGGAAGAGCAGGCATCAAAGGCATCACGGCCTCTTCTCCTCCAATCTGGCTGTGCCAAGGAGGATGGAGGCATTGGGGTGGCTTTTCTCAGGCTCCATCCTGATCGCAGCACCCCTGTTCTCCATCCAGAACCACAGAGGGGTGAAGCCCCTGTGGCTGCCTCCCACGAGAAAGAAAACATGAACACGCAAGGGGAAAAAAAGGGGGCTGGAATATTTTTTTTCCCTATTGCTTTCTGAAACCAATAATTGCATTTAAAAAATAACCCAACAACAATTAAAGGAAATTAACTGTGAGGGTTAAGCTACCGGCAGGAGCTTGATTTGGAAACAGCAAAGCAAGCACTTCTGGTTGGGAACCCTGATAGTTTGGTTCGTACAGATGGGCAGAGAGACAGAGGGAGGGAGGGAGGGAGAGAGGGAAAAGGGGTGAGAAATGATGGCTAACATGGGTATGATCCATGGATGGAATGGGACCCTCTGGAGTTGGCAGGTGGGTTACAGCAGCACTTTCCCCCTCTCATTTAGCACCAAAAGAGCATTTGGGTGGCTGCAGCTGAGTGGCACTGGCTCCACTCCACCGTCTCCAATACACACAAGGCTGGTCAAAGCCTTGCCCAAAATAAGGCAACCTTGACCCAAAATCAGAGAGAGCAGGGACAAATGCATGGGAGATGCTGTGTTCATGGGTGCAATTGCACCGCCTGTCCATGCTAAGCATCTTTTTAGGGCATCTTCTTCTCCAGGGAGAGAATCCCATGGTCTCTTCCCATTCCTGCCCATCTGCCCTCTTCTCCTCTTGGGGAAAGTTTGGTGCCCTTTTTCCACTGGCCACTAAATCAGCCCAAACCAAGGATCCCACCAACATACAGCTGTGCCTTTCTGTGCTGTGGCCACCAGCTCATCCCTTTGGTCACAAAAGTCACATTTGTATCCCCCTCACAGGGTAGACAGAAGGACTTGCTCTGCCAGCCCCCAAAATACATTGCTGGGCTCCATATGTAGATGGATAAAACCCTGAGGCCAGGCTTGCTCACCCACCCCAACTCTCACCTGATGGTGTGCAGCCTGTGCTGCTCAATCTTTTATATAAAATCCCTAAATTGTTCTTTTTTATTGTTTTTTTTTTTTAACTGGGTCTCTCTGTTTTTTCAATTGGGTCTCATCCCAGACCCTGGCCTGTGTATGGAGATAAAGGAATACAAAGTGCTCTTTTCCCTCCTGGCTGACCCCCTTTGGGCATCTCTCACAGGACACTCATAGGACCGCAGCATTCAGCAACCCAATCTCTTGGGGTTTCAGCTCTTAGCGGGGACCCTACAGAGGGAACTGGATACTTTGGGCCATGTTGGGCTAAGGGGAACCACTGCTGGCTGCTTCCCCAGCACCCCTTGCCCCCCACAGCCCCCTCCCTTTGCTGGGGGAGCCACCGCAGCCCAGGGCTGGCAGGTCTGATCCTTGTGAGAGACATCAAAGTCTCCCTTGGAATGTGTGTGGCTCTGCCGGGCTGCAAGAGATACAGAGCCAGGGATCATGAAAGAGATACAGCGATGGTTATCACCCCACCGAATCAAGGGGAAGCTGCGCGTCAGGCTTGCCAACAATACCTGTTATTGTTCCTCCCCTGTGCGGTGCTTTATTAAGCGCTACAAGCGTTTTAATATTCATGCATCTCCGCAGCCATTCCACCCCCCGTCCTCCTCCTCCTCTTCTCCTCCTCTTTGCTTTTCAACATATTCCACGTTGGAAAGTGCCTTTCTTGCATTTCCTGGGAACTCGCTTCCCCTCCGGGCAGCAGGTGTTTCGGTCCGCAGAACCCAGGCAACGTCCCTTTCCACACAGAGGAAAGGGGATTTTCTCTTGGTCTCTCGCTTCACTCCCCCTCCAACCTCTTTCCATCCACATCCACCCCCTTTTCCTTCAAGTGAAAGCTGATTAAACACCACCCTGCTCAAATGATGGCATTGTTCCTTTCTGTCAGTGCAAGGGAGAGGATGGAAGCTGTGTGTTACACAGTGCTCCCACGCTGGTACTGGTGGGGTGTGGGCTCTTGGGATGTTCCATCCATCTCCAGGTGGCTACAAGGGTGTCCCTGCATTGATGCTGTAAGGCAGATGATTTCTAATGGCTGTACATGGGGTTGGGGTCTGCACCAGACAGAACTGGGATGAGCAATAGAGGCACAACAGTTGCACTATACTGATGGTGCAAGGATGGTGAGCTTCCTTTGTCCATCCTTTGTAGGGTCTCCAGACTTCATTCCTCAGCTCCAACAATACAACTGTTTGTAGAGTGTGGGTACACCAGAAACCATGGCACTGCTTCCCCCTGCAAGCTCCCTAACCTTGTGGCACTGCTCCTCAGTACTGGGACAGGACAAACCATCATCCCCAAAACACCCAAAAAGCCGTGCTCAGCACCTCCATCCTCCTGCCCCATCCCTGGAATGGTGGCAGCTTTTGCTGGGGATTGTGACCATCATGCAGTACACAACGGGTTCAAGTGGCAGGATGTTTATTCAGGGATTACAGCCCTAAGAAATACCTACGACATGGGGATTTATTTTGTGGCGTCTCATCCCTCCTGGTCTGGGCAGTGTTTTCCCAGGGGCGGAGATGGGCCTGTCACCGGATCCCTGGGAGCACCAGCATGTTCCAGCAGCTGTAAGTCATTGAGAAAACAGCAAATTTGGGAGTCGTTTCATGGGCAAATACCACAAAAATCTCCTCCAAATGGCTGTTTATGGGATTAGCTGCAGATAAGGGAGAAGTGTTGCAGCTGGAAGGCCCTTGCAGCAAAGGCTGTTGCTGAGGATATTGGGGGTTATTTGGACAAGAGGCTCCAAGCCCGATGCTGTGCTGCTTCACACCTAGCCCGGATGCTCATCGTGTTGCTTTCCTCCTGCTTGGCCCAGTTGTGCTCCACTCCAATAAATAGGGCCACAGATTCATGTGCTTTCCACAGGGATCCAACAAGGCCTGATAACGGGGTGAGGGACACTTCAGCCAAAAGCAAAGCCCAGCAGCAGCACTCAACTTGGCTTCCAGCTCCAAGCAGAGCCTATTGCTCCTCTCAAAGTTTATTTTCAGTTTAGGACATCTAAATCCTTTGTAAAACTCCTTCCTTGTTTCAGTAACTGAGCATTTTCCCTTGGAAATGAGATGGGGAAAAGGTACCTCTGAAATCATTGGAGTGAAATTAAAATGTAAAAAAAAAAAAAGGCACAGTGGGATAATTGCCCAAATCCCCCCAGGTAACTTGGGATCTCTTCCAAACACCGGATTTCTGGTTACCATATATGAGTAAAACTTCTCCCTATTTGGTGTATAGGGAGCACTTGTGGCAAAGGGAACTGAGTGAATTCAGAGTCTGATGGAGGTGAAGAGGGGGAACCTGTGAGTTGGCAGGGGACAGCAGAGCCCCTTCTGGACCAGGGAAAGGTGCTGGCCATGCTCTGGAGGCTTCCCATCAAAAGCAGCTTAGGATAACCCACCCTAAAACAAGGCCAGGTTGGACAGAGCCTTGGGTGTCATGATCTAGTGTGAAGCATCCCTGCGCATGGCAAGGGGTTGGAACTGGATGATCTTAAGGTCCTTTCCAACCCAAACCTTTCTATGATTCTATGAAAACAAGATCAGACTTCAGTGTGGGTCAGTCTTGGCCTTGGGAACGTGCCCCTCTCTTGCTTATCCAGCGGAAACCCCATTTTTCCAGCATCAGATCCGAATCCCGGCACTGGTCTCATCGCAGGGTGCAGGATGTGGCCCTTGGCTTCTTCAGCTGTGGCTGAGGTATGCACAGCTGGGCTCGCTGGCAGGGCTCTGCACCGCCGGAGTTCCCCCGAGTTCAAAGCTGTGCTGCTGACTTTGTACCCCGCTGGAAGACACTTCCCCTCGCTGCCTTCAGGGTGAGATTTCATAGCTGCAAGGAGAGAGCGCTTTTCATCATTCAGCCTCAGCCGTTTTCTGCTTTATCCCACCCCCCACACACCACCTCCCACCCCCTTTTCTCTTTTTTTGGTAACAATATCCTATACAGAAAGGAAACAAACAAATTAACCGCTCGGTCCCCAGGCTGAGGCTGCTTCACCCACACACAGCAGCCTTTGATTGCTGCATCCCCTGCTCCATCCCTAATATCGCCTATTCCAACCCATGGGCATGGAGATGAAGGGGGTAATGGGGGTTTTGCAACCCCCTTTCCCCCATGGCAGAGCTCAAGGCCAGGAGGATTTCGCTTTGATAGGGTAGCCTGGGTTCAACCCAGGGCTTGGCATTAAGGACTGGTGTGAAAACATGCCTCTACTTTGGTCTCCTTCTCCTGCAGGGTCTCTCCTGTGAGCACAGAAACTGTCAGATCTTTTCCCCTAAAAGCAATGCTGGGGTACATCAGCATAACTGTTTCTGTTACATTCACACCTCATATATGGTTGCAAAGCAGCACTAAGGCTTCAGGGAGACCAATGGGTGCTTGGTGCCCTGTGTTCTCCTGCCCACTCTATGCATCAGCTTAATGGCAACCTGTGAGGCACAAGTCACACCAGGGCATCACTGTGTCCCTCCAGGTAGGTCTCTTGTAACTGTCACCAAAGCCAGGGAGAGGGGAGACACTCAGGAGCCCTTGCACACCCAGTGAAGGTCAGGCATGGGGCTGCAGGAGAGGTTCTTGGAGGTCCATCAGCAGGGATGTTCCATAAAAGCACCATAAAGGGCTTGAGCTGAGGTGTAACTGGAAGGTTAGCAGGCAAAGATGAAGCCTTTGGGCAAGCAGGGTTACAGGAGAGGGATGACTTGACCCACACATATGGCCCTCTGATTCAAACACCCAGTGATTCCCAGTGGTGCTTCCATCCCTCCATGCCCAGGAGCACATGCAGTGGGTGGGCTTGGTTGCAATAGGGTCCCAGCTAGTAGGACTTAGCTGTCCCAGATACAGCAAAAGCCTCCTGAGTGACAGTGGAAGCATGAGTGTGAGAAGGAAATCCATGCGAGTTCACCAAAGGAGATGGGATTTGGGAATATACCCATTTTATTTCTTCATCCACTAGAAAACAGTTAAAGCCTTAAACCCTATCTATCTTAAAGCCTTTAGTACAGCAGAAAAAGCAACTCAGCTCTTGACAAAGTGAGTAGAAAGGAGATGTTTCAGCCTATGTGAAGCAGCGTAGCACCCTAGACCATGACCCCTGGACCATTTTAAGGGGAAAAAGGAAGCAGTGCTAATGATATGCTGAGCACTTTGCAAGGTAAAAGCCATCTGAGCACCAAGTCTCCTTGAATCACAGTTGTGTTGACACCAAGTATTTCAAGATACAAGACCAAGTCTTGGTAATTGCTGGATGACCTAAATCCCATTCCTAATTTTGAAGTGATGTAAATCTAATATTTAACCAACAGAATGAAGTAGCCTGAGTTTATTATGGGGCACACGGTCATACCTATAGCTTATAGTAAATAGGTTAAGTCAGGCAACCTAGCGGATAACAATCACGTTCAGGGGTTAGGGTATTGTTAAGAGCTGTTTTGCTCAGATAAGATTCCTGACATCCATCACTGCTTCTGTCAAACCCAAGATGTTGTGAGCATGGTGAGAAGTTGTCGTGGTTTCGCTTTGTTAAAAGGCTTTCTGGAGTTTAGCAAAGAGATTTTAGCAAAGATTGATTTTGCAGTGGTGATAATTCCCTGCAAATGGGCAGTGTGCCCTATAGCATCTTAAATCACTGACGCACCGACTATTTTGGGAGACAAACCTCGGAGTTGTTTAACTATTTGTGTCTATTATATATTTATCTTTTTATCTATTTGTCTCTCTATTTTTATCCCAAACCGGCACTCGGTCCAGGCATGTAGATATTTCTCCTCCTGTAGTTCAGCTGAGTTTCATGGGAGCCACCACTTCCCAGAAGTCACTTTAGGGCTCGTGGTCAACAGCCTAATGAGGATTTACCAACTTACTACTCGTTAGCAGAGCTGCATCAGGTTACCATAAACAGGGTAATTCAGCCCAAACCTCCCTTCCTGAAGGCTTTACCCCTCACTGGGGCTCTTCATCACTCTGGGCCTCCGCATCCTCTCTGGGATGGAGGCAACCTCCCTCTCCAAAGAGTTCAGATCACCTGGGTAAAACCACATGGAGGGATCTCAGTGTACAAATGTGCGGCTCCTCTTCAAAGCTCCAGCACCGGAGCTGTTTACACCATAAATAAACAGACACAAGCAGCGGGTGCAACGCTTTTCCTCACGCTCCACTCCTCTGGGGAAGGAAGGCAGCTCCAGAGGTGCTGTGCCAGAGCGCTATGGCAGCTAAACCTCCCTTTCTTTGTCTTTGGGGTGGTGATGGAATGGGTCCTGTGAACTAAACGGGGCAAAAATGGGCCAAGGAGGCTTGAAACGTTGAAATAGAAGGAACTCATTTTAAACAGCATGCAGGGGAGGCACACAAAGGTGAGCGCGGATTTGTGCTGCCCATCCTGTGCCCTGTCAGCATGGTCAGCCATCAGAAGTGCTGGGAAACAGGGGCAGTTCAGGGCTGGCTGGCTCTGTCCATTCCTTCCCAAAGTACTGGTTTCCAGGAGGGGAAAAAGCAAACTTCAGATGGGCAATGAGTGAATCATTTACTCCTGTCTGATTACTAAAAGAAAATCTGGACTGGGATGACAGACTTAGTCAGTATGAGAAGTACTGCTGCAGGTACCAGCCTGCAGCTCACTCGCATGGGTTACAGCTTTTACATAGGCTACTGCAGGGGATTCTGCATGCAGGACCCCCAAAAGCAGCCGTGAGCAAGCTGTAGTGGGGAGGGATGTTTGTCCCCAGATTGGGTGGGGAGAAGAGGAAGGAAGAGAAGAAAAGAGCTGTGACTTAGTGGTGGGGAATGTGGAAGCAGGGCAGAGCAGCATCCACCCCTGGCGAGGGCAAACGGGTGCCCACTGAGTGCCCTGAGCACCCAGCATTTGATAAAGCAAGGACGGGAGCACCATTGACTGTGCTCTGAGAAGATGCTCAGCAGAGGTGTGTAGAGGATCTCCCATGGGTGACACTTTCAGCCACGGGACAGCTCTGTAACACTTCCCACAGCTTTCAGACCTACCAGTCCCTTTGACATGGCCACCCATCACCCTGGCATCAGGCGCCAGAGGAGGGAAGCAGAGTCATGAGAGCAGCATGAGTCCTTCATACAATCAAGGCTGCACAGCAGCCATCAGAGCCCTGAGTAAGGTGTGGATCAGCAATGCAGGGCCCAACAGCACCAGCTGTGTTGGGTGGCACTGGCTGCAGCAGCATCTTTGCAGCACCATTGGCTTTTGGACACCAAATGCACTTTCTCCTCCTGTCCAGCCCTGTGGGATTAAACTTTCCTCCGCCAGGTGCTCTGTGGTTGGGCAGGGCTTGGAGAGACTGGTGGTGATGGGTGAGAGCTTTAAAATAACCCAGGGTGTGGACACCTCTCCGGCAGTCATGTTATAGGAGGGCCTGGCTTGCCCAAACAGGTATGTGCTGCGTGTCCTCAGCCCTCAGTGATGGAGTCAGCTGAAGGTGCCCTCATGGTGGCCAAGGCTTTGAGGCTCATGAAGGGCCAGCACTCTTGATGGTGTATGGCAAAGCTGTCCTTTGCACATCTCCAAATAGAGTTGTGGAAGGGACCTCAAAGATCATCTGTTCCAACCTTAAAGCAAGTTTTGGGTCAGGCTGCCCCAGGGCTTGCTGCCAGGCCTTGGAGAGCTGAGGCTGGACTAGATGAGCACCTGAACTATCCCATGGTCTGAGGAACAACCCTGTGACTGCAGGAGCAGAGAGATGCACATCATGTGCTGCTCTGTCATGAAGCCATATCCAAAGCTCCTTCAGACAGAGCTTGGGTCATACTGTCTCTTGATATAACAACACTACGGTCTCAACCAGTGCACTAGTATCCCATGATAAAACAAATGTTAGATGATGGAAGTATGGGAGAGTTAATGCCCAGGTCCATGGATGGGCTTTCACCAGGAGTCAAGCACCTTTATGTTTCCAGGCACAAGAACTTGGTTCCGCTGCATCCTGAGGGTGTACATCCAAGCAAGCAGGACACCACACAGGTCTGCCCTCAGCCTGCCTATGCAACAGCTGTCCTCCGAACCAGGCTCCAACCATCCCCACCTTTGGGTGTTTATTTCCCCTTGTCTGATATCTCGTAATTCTCTTGCTCTTGCCCCAAATCATTTCTATCATGGAGCTGGTTTACAACATCTCAGTTGGGCAACCAAAACCGGCCAGAGGATGGGGTAGGTTGAGGCTGTGTGCTCCTGCTTTGGGAGGAATAGGGCAGGATGATGGCAGAATGGAGGTGGCTGTTCCTGCTGCTCCTGGATTGATGAGACAATTAGGGATGGGCAGATAGAGCTACCAATGGAGGGGGTCCCCACTCCACAGCTCCCATGTGCCATCAGCACAGCACCGTGGACTTCACAGCTGCAGGTTGGAGGCTTTTCACCACCTGAGAACTGAACGGCTCACCTTGCTGATGCCTGTGTCTCACAATGCCATCCTTAGCACCCCCTTCCCCACTGAGAAGGGAGCACCAGGTATGAGATCCCATGTGTTTGTATTCGTGCTCGCTTTGCCTGGGTAATTGCCGGCAAACACTTCAGCTTGATAAGCAAAACATTGGCAACCTGCAATTTCTGAAGCATCTTTAGCTAAATTTGTAGTGGTTGTCTCCAATTTGCAGTCCTGTTTGTGTCTGTGCAGAAGACACACACTTTCTCAGCTCCCTCCTCATGTTCCCACTTGCCTCGCGCAGCCATGGAGGTAGAAGGAGGATTCCCCTTGCTTTATGCAGCTTGGCTTTGACTGAATAGCTTCCAGTTACCTTGAAACCTAATCTTCTTTTGAACTCTTTTTAAGTCAGTTGCATTCTTGGAAGGAGATGAGCCTGCGAACTTGTATCATCTGATGAGAGAGATAACAGCCCTGCAGAACCTACGCCCGGTGGCAGGCACAAGCCAGAAAACATCTGCACCTGCTCACATGGAAAAAGCACCCGGGTATTGGAGGAGGTGATTTGCCTTTCATGGGTTTGGGGATGTTTATTGCATCGGGGAGCTTCTCGGAGATGTCCTGCAGCCTGCTTTGGGCCCCATTGGTCCTATGTGAGCTGTGGGATGTGCTGCAAGACAGACTGGTACCTGAATATGTTCAGATGAAGATGGTCTTCATAATTTGTTTTCTGGGGTGGTCTGGGTATGGCTCATAGCAGATTAAATGGGCTTATGGAAAGAAGCTGAGAGGCCTGTACCTCCTTAGATCTAGGATTCCCATGTTTTGCTCTTCTTGCTCTAAAATAAGGACTGAGCAACATGGTGTGCTCAAAATTAAGCTCTTTCTTGCCAGTCTAGTTCCCAATGGCAGCCGCTACCCATGGCCACCAATGGCCATAGAGGGAGACTAAAGATCACACAGTTTCTAAGATCCCATGATGGTGACCCTTCTTCTATGGGAGTCTATAGTGCTCTTCGTGTAGTTGTCCCCATACCCTCGTCATTGTGTTAAGGTAGGACTTTTGGGTAGTCTGCCCAGTTTCCTACACCATAGGGTCCAAATGTCTCTGATAAGTGTGTGATCTTCCACTTGCAGGTTTGGTATTCAGCTCTTCTTCACATGGAGCCAGCCTGGGGCAGCCTTGCTCTGCTCTTGGCTTTGCATTAGTAGAACTATTGCTGCTAAGAAATCAACCCGAGGACACGAGCAAGGAAAGGCAGGAACTACAGGATAGAGGCCATTCCTCCACCCAAACTGGCCAGGAGACAATATAGTGGCCATCACCTTTGGCCCCTGCCATGGAGCAGAGGATCATCAAAGGAGAGGAGGGACAGAGGGACAAAAGCCGCTGCATGGAACATCGGGAGGCAGGGCTGGATGCTGAGCATGGAGCAACCAACATACCCAAGGGCAAAGATCTGAGCCCTCAGGACTCCTGCGGGGAGCTGGGATGACGCCACCTTTTTCATGTGCCTTCTGCTCTCCTCCATGGCTCCTTGGATCCTCAGCTTTAAACACAGCTGCTTATCTACCTGCATTACTCAGTGCTTCCCTACGTGTTCTCTAATGCATCTTCAAAGCACAGCACTCACCACAGTGAACAGACCGGTTGATGAAATTAGAGTGACTTCTAATAGTCAATGGTAGTGACTGCAAGGGCTGTGGAGATGTTTTGGGGTAGCTGGGATTAAAATTGCCCTAAAATTGCTCATTGTCAGAACCATCCATGGCGATACCTATAACAAATCAGGAGCCTTCTGTAAGGTCTCACCTTCACAGGAGCAGAGGAGCCTCTGCAAGAGCAGACGTGTACTAATGGGTTTTCCTTTTTTAGTAGTGTTATTCCCATTGGGATATTAAAGAGCTACCCCAGAGCATTTGGGCAAACAGCTAATTCCCCCGAAACCCAGGGCGGTTCATCAGCTCTATCCATTGGCTCTGAGCTGTTCCCAACTCTTTGAATGCCAGATGAGGGTTTCAAACTGTAACAGCGAGGGAGAGTGAGAGGAAACAACCAGCCCTTTTCCCCTTCGGAATTCCTTTGTTTGTTAAGAAAATGGTTAAAAAGTGGTGAAAGTCTAAATTTTGGTTCCAAGCTCTCAGATTGAGCAGAACTGGGTTCTTTACAGCAGGCTTTTGATCCTGGGCACCTCTTGGTAATGGTCAGGAATGATTTTTATTCATTATACATGTTTTTGGAGCCATGGGATCACTGTTTATTTTCACCTTACCCTAATAGAGCAGTGCCTGCCCTCTTGGATGTGGTGGGACAGCATCGGGACCCCTTAATGATGAGACAGAAGCCTCTTTGTCAAGCAAGCCAGCTGTAGTCCTCCCACTGTGCGATGGCCACATGCTGCTTACGGGTCTATGGGAAAGGAGGCGAGCGGGACCGCCGTCTGCCAGAGCAGTTCATCCATCCCACAGCGTGCTGCTGCCCACATCTGAGGAGCAGCCGGGAAGGAGGGAGCCACGGACCAGATGCATTGCTCTGGTGGGCCGCCTCCAGCCTGCAGGCCATGGGGAAGGCACGCCTGTGCACCACCACCGCTCCCGGCGGCTGCTCTTTGATAGGTGCCGTGGAGCGAGATGGTGCATGGGTGAAGGGAGAGCGGTGGTGGGGTGATCCAGTCCGGGAAGTCGTGTCTATCTTTGTTCTCCTCCTACCTGATTGCGGGATGACTCATCCCCTTCAAACCAGCGAGGCTATTTCTGACACGAGGTGCTACTTGGCGTGAGTAAAGATGCAAAAGCCTGCCCCATAACTTGGATGATAAAAAGGATAATAATTATGCTTTATATAGCAGACTTACAAATAATGGCTTGCTTCTTGCCGTTCAAGACCACACACGCTTTTTTTTTCGCAGGGGGAGAGGTGTGGGGGGTTAATTTGGGACTTTTTTAGCTGGAACAGGAGATCTGTGTGGTCCCGTAGGCTCCTGTATAATAATTCTTTTAGCTTAATATCTTTTGATCTCGCTCTAAGTTATTCATCAGCCCTGAGTAACACACTGCTTGACAGTCAGAACTTTTTATTGGTGAAATGGTGCTTCGTTTCACCTTCAAACAAAAGCAGGCTCAGTGCTGTGCTTCCCCGGTTACTGCAGGAGCCCATGGGCAGGTGTTGGGTACGTTAGGAGAAATGGGATACTACCGTGGAGACAGGAAGGATGGGGAGAAAATAAAAAAGAGAGAGGTCAACAAAGAAAGGTACAACTTAAAGGAACAGAAAGGCAAAAAAACAGGCTAAAAATATGAGAGGTGCTGGAAATGTAACAACCAGTAACATTTTGAGGTGTTTTTTTAATCTATTTAAATGAAAATAGAAGGGAAAGAAGGGCTGACGTAAGAGACAGGTAAAGGGAAGTTAGCTCAAGTCATCCCGAGGCATCCAGTGACTCTTCACTCCAAGTCCCCAGAGGGATCAGACTTTGGGCACAGGGAACAAAGGGAGTCTGGAGGAGAAAGTGGCCACGTCTGAGGAAGTCTTTGATGTGCTCAAGTGCAGAGAACCAGGCTGTCTCATCCTGCAAAGCCTGTCAAGCTGGGGAAGGCACAAGTGAAGACCACCTTCAATTGAAGAACAGCCCACAATCCCTATATTAGAGCACATAGGAAAGTCTGTCCAGCCAAGTCCTCTGGCCTGGGATCAACAGCGTGGTGAGTGCCAGACCATCTTCCAGCCACCAGCAGGGACAGTACAAAGTATAAATGTATATAGTACACGGTATTTTAAGGTATTTTAAAGTATAAATGTTTTGGAGACTTGACGAATGTTGTAGGACTTTGGGATGACACACGGGTCATGTTCCTCTGGAGGAGATGGGTGCTGACATGAGCTGGAGGGGAGCAGGGACCCAGCTGAGAGCAAGTGAGCAGTGACCTGTGCAGGAAAAGATTGGCCTGAAAAGAAGGGAAATCATGAATGGGGATCCCCAAGGATCAGTGTTGGAAATCATCTCACATCCTCCCTGTGACTTCAGCACAAAAGACAACAGCGTGTTGATAAATCAGCTGATCTCCAAAAATGGGGGAAGAAGGAAAAGCATAACCAGTGTAGAAAGAGGCATGAATAGTGGTCCAGAAAAGCCATGTAACTCCAACAAAAGGGACACCCAAAGAGGGTGACAGAAGAACACAGAAGGCAAGCTGGCACATTTAGGGTGGCATTCATCTGACCTTGTGTACATTTAGGGTGGCATACGTGTGAAAGCAGTCCAAACCCACTACATATAGTACAGAGAGAAAGGCAGTTCCATAGTGTAATCCTCTCCAACTAGGACATGCATCTGACTTTTCTATGGCTGATAATCTTAGAAATGAAGCTCTCCCATAGGAAGCAGCAATAATAAGCTGTTAACATACAAACACCATGCATAAGAGCATCATGCAAGCTAGTGTAGAAGGAAAAAAAAACAGATTCTTGCTTTAATGCATGGTTTCCCCTATGGAGAGGCACAAGTGGTGAAGGACAGGGCACATGGCAGGGTGCAATCACAAAGACACGGAGCCTTGATGACATTGCTGACATCTCTGCAATAATCCTCTTCAGGAAGAGATGGTCACACAACGGTGCTTGCCAGCACTGGGACATGGAACTGAGGGAGACCGCAGCAACACTGAGGAGCTGGCTACCCCAGGTGGTGGTAGGACATGGCTAACCAGCTTGAGGTTGGCTGCTGGCAAGTCCCCAGCTCACAGCAGTAGGGATTTTGAGTTTCATCATTGAGTCCAGTTGGGATGAAGTGGTGATAACCCACTTCAGGCTTCCTACTAGTGCTGCTGGAGTGTCCGGGGACCATTTATTCTCTGGCAAAGGGAGAGCTGGGAGAGGGAATGACTCTTCCAAATCTGGAAGAGGGAATGACTCTTCCAAGGCCTCTGCACCTCATGGAATACTGTAGCCCCTACTTCACTCATCCCAGCCAGGAAGGATTTCAACTCCATTACAGATGAAGGATGACGTTTTTCTTCCTTCCCCCTGGTTGCCCACGTTTATACTGTGGGGTACAAAGAGATCAAAGTGAAATCAAGGGCATCTCAAGGCATCTGTAACTGGGTCATCTTGGTTCTGATCAGGGGAACCTGCTGCTGCCAGGCTGGAAATGCCCTCTCATAAAAGCAGAGACATTGGGATAGACCACTTTGGTGTCCACCACGTGTCTGTCCATGTCAAGACCTATCTCCAACGAGAGTTTTGGGCTAACATCAGAAAGCAGCAAGCAATTTCTGATGTCTGGGAAGCAAGAGAACAGATACAGAGGTCAGAAACCCAGTCCCAGTGAACTGTGTCCGCTGTTGGCGAGCTACCCAAATCAGTGCTTCTCTCTCCAGGTTTTAACTCCATCCTTGCAGCACAGTAGGCAGGTCAAAGCCTGCTTTGAAGCGAAACCCAGGCTGTAACCTATATGCCCAGACAGGCACAGGGCCAGGTTCACACCGTGCATTAACCCTGGCTCTCAGGGCTTGTGTGTGGACAGTCTGGGTGAAAGCTTTGGTGGAAGGCTGCGTGGGAAGCGCGCTGCTCAGGAAAGGGGCCAGAGGAGCAGCCAGGTGGCAAACGCTGGCAAGAGAACTGACGAGAGCAAAAGTGGTCCAGCACTGAGATCAGGGCTGCTGGGGAGGAACCAGGACTGAGATCCTGCATGGGGATGGACCTAAACCAAGCCCCTGTGTTGCACCCCCTGGATGTGGTGCTTTGGCATTGCCAACCCACGCTGACACTGGGACAAAGCCAACACTGGGCAAGACAGTCACAGCACCCAGGTGCCAGCAAGAGGCCATGCTCTACCTTTCCTGCATGTACTACCCCATCCTAGGGCTACCCAAGAGCAAAGTCTTTTTATGAGGGAGAAGGCAGAAAGGCAGAGCTGCTCATGCACAGTCTGGAGATGGGAAATCTGCAAGTTTATTGCTATTAATAATTTGGTTTGACCTGGAAAAATAAGATGAATAGCAAAGCATGCTGTTTAGGTGTGGATTAGAAAGGAACAGTGAATAATGGGCAAGAATGTAGCCAGGAACAGGATGATATACTATGACAAGTGACAAAGGCAGCTGAAGGCTGAGAGAGCCGTGGGTCTGGGACTGGGCAGTGGATGGAGGGATGCAAAGTAAAGCCAGGGTACATCTAAATGTGTTTGTGCCCTTCAAATGCAACAAGCCGCAGATGAGATCCTGATGCTCAAAGGTGATGTTGGGGTGTGGGAGTTTGAACTGGGGGTGTCTGCACCTGTAAGGATTAAAGATAAACTAACTGATGGGTGTCAGGGACAGTCCTAGCTCAGCATCCCTGAGACTCTTGAAAGCACTAGAAATACACACAGGGAAGTTGAAGCTATGGCTAAAATCTGCCCCTTCTGTCATCATCAGGGACTACATGACAGTCATTTTATGCTCAGCTGAGAAGCAGACTGGCTAAAACTCTGCTGCCTTAAGAGAGGTTATTGACATGCACCCAAGTATCCTCCCCAGCTCCAAGATGTGGGTCCAGAAGAGCACCAGTCTCCCATGGACACATAGGCCAGCCCTTAAAGATGCCTCAGGCACCGAGCACCTCTCAAATGCCCTCAGGTGCCACATGGCTGGCAAAATTTGGTCCTCAGTGTCAGTAGAGATGCTTGAGAGAACTCTTGTGGCCCAGACAGCTCTGTTATAGAAACGTCCACAAACATAGGGATTGGTTACTCAGGATCTGAGCAACTCCATGTTCCAATCTGGGGAACCTTTTACCTGCCCCTTACAGAGCCACAAGTTGTCTTGGCCATAGCAGTGGCTGGTAGCAACTGGCTCTTGCACAGGCAAGACACAAGGCTCTTAAGCAAAGCAGAATTCATATATTCAACACTGATAAATCCTCACGAGACAACAATTGAGTCGACGGGTCAGACAAGTCACATTTCCATGTGCTGTAAATCACTGCATGCAAATGAAGGTAGTTACATCAATTCACACCTGGAGAAGTGGGCCCAAGAAATTTGACAGGAAAGCTATTTCATCTGTCATGACTTCACTTTGCAAAGCAGGTTGTGAGGCAGTTTATTGAGTGCAGTGTTCAGATGCAATATGATAAAGCCCTGCCATGCCTGGAAGAGACACCTGTATAGAGAAATTTTAATGCCTGCCTTGCAGAAGGGTCGTACTGCTGGGCAGCAAATGCCCTCGTTCAGCCCATGAAGATCTGCATTTAATCCTGGTGCAGCAGTTTTCCTGTTAAACCAGACTCCTAGGAAAGGCTAATGCGGAAGAAGATGCAATCAAGGCAAGCCAGTGGAAAGATAACCCATCAATTACCCAGCGGCTTGGGATATTCCTTCAAAGGCCCATTCAATTAGACATCTGATTTGCATGTCTTTCCCATTTGCTGTAGGTACTCATTAGGGGCATTTAAATACAACCCTGACTGCAGCCCCACAAAGCCTTGGGTGGATGCTTTTGGGAACCTCATTTTAGTTTATCAGAGTTGTCAGAAGTTGCAATTACTGTAGAGCAAGAAACAAAGTGCTTTATCACCCCTTTGAATCTGCTGGGATTAACATTCCCCCTCACAAAAATAAGTGTCTTTGCAGTCATTAAAGATCCCAAAGATCAAGATCTCCTAAGTGCCATCAGAAAGACAAGCAGGGTGACCCCCAAACACCAGATTGATGTATGGCTCAGCTCAACAGCACCTTTACCCCTGTTGTTAGTAGATTTGTGCCCAAGTAACTGGTTGCCAGCCTAGTCCATGTGAGCTCATGCCACAGGTCAGACTAAGCATGGGACAGCTCTTCTCCATTCAGCAAGAGACAAGGGCTAGATCTTGGCTGCAGTACCTCAGGTTTTCACGCAACAAGTCTGTCCTGTCCTTCTGTCCTCCATCCCTGACCTTTGCTGCTCTGACCAAGCCTTGTTCTCTCCGTCATGGCTTTTTAGGCTGAGCTGCTATTTCAACATCATCTGAGCTGAATCAGGACCAGAGTGATAGGAGGACCCCCATCTGTCTACAGTCAGATGCTCGACTGAGAGTTTGGATTCTCAGATAGGCAGCACACCCCCACCACGTTTTGACCCATGTTTGGGACATTTACACTGTCTCTCTCCCATGTGTCCACTGATCTCTACTGAGGTCAAATCTACCTGGAAACTACCCAGGAGTCTATTTTCATATAAGAAGTATCAACTGAATGTCCTCAAACCCGCCTTCCCTGCTGAAGGTTTGTATGAAGTTGGCCCAAAGCTTCAAAGATTGCTGTTAGAGGAGAGGGTTGAGAACTGATGGATCCTGGAGGAAAACAACTAAAAGCAAATCACCCCTCCCTTTCTCCTTCCCCACTTTGGCAGCGCAACACAAGCAGACGTGGTGTAGACACAGCTGTACCCGCACACGAGGGCTTTGGTCAACGTAGCTTGTGTTATCGTGGGAGGCAGTGCAGAGAAACACGCTCCGGCAGGATAAATCCTTGCAGCATTGGCCCGGCCTCGGTCAGTTTTTGTCCTGAGTTTGCAGGGAGCCAGCCCCAGGGTCAGTGAGGATGGTTTCATGTCCCCACACGGCCTGCGGCAGACAAAAGGGCTGTGCATCTCCCCCAAACACAGCAGTACCACATCCCTGCAGGGCAGGATGGATGCTGGAAGAGGCACGGCCCCAAAACCCCATGCAGAGTGACCTCACCAAACCCTTCATGCTCCCCTTGTGCACCAGCATCCCAAACACAAGCAAGAAAGCAGGACAGTGTTTTAAAAGAAGAAAACCTTGTTAGCCTTATCCCAGCCTTTGATTTCTGCTTGGATGTTCTTGTACGAGGTATAAAGGTAGTGTCTCTAATGAGATTACATATTATAGTCAGTCAGGAGCTGTTAAAGGGCTGTTTCTAATGGGATTAAAATGTATAGCACCCAGTTATAGCTGTAATTGCATTACACCCCTAAGGAGAGCCTGTAGTGTAAACTGAAGGCAGGTCAGGGATTCGGCGCACACTGCTTCGCTTCAATATCTTCTGAGTTGCTTCCCTGTTTTTCCTTTTTTCCCCTGTCTTGGATGAAGAACAAAGAAGGAGAAGATTTAGCAGAGTGTCAGGAAGTGACTGGAGGCTAATCCCTCCACTGACACTCCCCAGCACCAGGGGGAAGTAACTGAGATCAGCCAAATTGGCATATCAAAAGCCTTCTAATTATGTCACTGGTGGTTTAAGCCAATTCCTAACATTCTTATTCATGGAGTTTCCAGCACAAGAAAACCCTTCCTAATCCGAGCTGCTGTTGTGCAGGACGTAATGTCATGGATGGGTTTCTCTTTGTTGGTACTGGGGACACCAGGAGGGCTCCCTGCTTGCAGGCTGAAGCCCGATGTGACAGTAGGACATGGTGGGGCATCTCCCATCTGCTTTCGTGCAGCAGAGTTTTGTCAGTGTAGGTGACAAATCAAATCAAATCCTTCATCCCAATGCACTTGCACATTGGTCCGGGATTGTTCAGCCCAGCATTTTCCAAGCAGCAATAGGAGAGATCCTGCCTCCTTACTTTTCCACCCAAGGCCATCCTGCTTAACACTATCATGCTACCAAACCCCACTTACACACCTTCTGGTGTTAAACCCACCGAAGCCAACACTGAAGTAGCTTCTTTAGCTCCAGTTCACAACCTAGCTCTTAAAAAGGTGCTCTTCAGCAGCTTCCTGCCCCACGTTTGCATTCCTTGCTACCACCCCAGTGCAAACAATGGTGAGGGTCCATGCACCCACGGCCATTGAGCAGTCAGTAGTGAGGACAAGCCAAGAACCCAGGGCATCCTGGCAGCCGGTGTCTGTCCTACCTGTTTGGCCACACGCCTCCCTTTAAACAGGGACAGCCAGCTGGCTTGAAGGGTGTGAGTTTAAAGCAGTAATAATACTCGGTCCGTAGGTAGCACTTTTCATCTGCAGCCTCAAATCTCTTGATAAATATTGCTCGCAGTAGCAGAGATCTGAAAAGAACAAAGGAATTGGGTCCGTGCCCATCTTGCTCCTTTGTAATATGCAAAGAGGGCCAGAAATCACTTTGTTCATGTTGGATTTTATTATTTTTTTTTTCCTAAGGTATTAGAAATGCAGATCTTCACTGCTCAAGAGAAAACAACACATCTGTATCACAGGGCAGATCCTGAGCAGGTGACACTCGGGCAAACAGGGAAGTGATTTGTTCTCAAGCTACTTAAATCACCACCTTTTGTACCTTTCTGTTGGTACTGTTGTTACAACTGGAGAGTCTGCAAAACACTTGGGAGCAAAGAGTAAGACTTTGGCATAGCATTGTCACTGCTTGGCAGAGCTGAGATGCTCCAGCCCTGGCTTAGATGCAGATGCTGTGTCCAGCAGTGCCCTAGTGGTCTGTGCAGGGTATCAACCATGACGCAGGGACACCATGGCTTTGAAGAGCTTTGTGCCCTTTATCTTTAGCTCCTCTGAGAGGCTGGGGTTTGAGTCCATGTTTTGAAAGTAGCACATGGAGGCTTCATGTTTATTGCTCTGGAAAACCCCCTTTTTAACATTATTTTAACGATGCAGGAAAGCATCAGCCCATGAGGGACCAGCACTCAGCTCCTCAAATGGTATCTGCCCTCATCATCAGGCACTTCTGGCTCCAAAGCCACCTTCCTTTAACCCTTCTGAGACACATCCCTGGGAAACACCTCTCACTGGCTCTGGCATTCCCAGTGCTGCACGGGAACACCGATGCAGTGGGGAAAGGGGTGATGATTCACACACCAAGAGCCTGTTGGACCCATAGCCGGCCCAGCAGACATCGAGATGCAGGTGGCATCTCCAGGCTCCCTCTGCCCTCCCCAGGCCCTGAATGGGAAGGCAAAGCTCTCCCAACCTACGCAAGGCAGGGCAAAAGTCTGGCACCCATTTACTGCCCCGCAGGGCTCGATCAAAGGGGCTCGGTCAAGGAAAACGTGCAGAGCAGAGCATAGTCCTGAGGTGGGAGTGAAACAGGGGCTGCAGCCATCAGTGGGGCATTTGGGCTGGAGAGGACCTGCTAGTGTTAGGGGGATGCTAATGCCTTCCTTGGTGGTAGGAGCAGGGATGGTCCTGGGGAGATCACAGTGGGGAAAGACGTCTCCTAAAGACACCAGTGAGGTGACCAGACCAGGGACCAGGTTTTTTAGCACAGGACAGCATGGATGATGGCTCATCCACATCCTCATTTTTGTCCAGTTAATGCTGGCAGGCTTTCTAGCCTAGGTACTTGGGATGATTATAGGATAAATAAATAACATATCCCCTCTTTCACTGCACAGCTGGTGAGAAGGGAGGAGATAAGTTCCTACCTGTCCCAAATCCCATCAGTGCTTCACTGCAGGGACATTAGAGCCAGGAGCAGGGCTGGTGACACTGGGGACATGCAGACCCTTTTCCCCAGGCACTTCGTGGCTAACAGGGCAAGACAGGGATGGGAGAGGAAAACAGGGTTCAGAAGCAGGAAGCAAAGCATGTTGAGCACTGAGCTGCACTGTCAGCCCCATCCATCCATCTGTCTGCCTGGCCTCCCAGCAGTGGCAAGCCGATGGGGGGACATCCCCTTCCCAGCACAAGGCCTCCCTCCTCAACCAGAGCCCAACTGGAGATGCTGGGGCAGGAGGACCCATTCTGGATAAGCAGAAAGGAGCCACGCTGGCTCCCAAGAACCAGCTTCCTTGAGATGCCGATGGGCAGAGCCGGGAGCCTGGCCAGGGGCTGCGTGCGCCAGATGCACACTCCATCCCCTACCCCAGGCTCCGTGTCTGACTCTCCTCCCCCAGCTACAGCATCACCTGCCTGTTTATACGGGAGATTTGAAAGCTGTTACCTCCAACTCTTTTTATACCTTGGTCTAATCTAGATACTGTTAATGATATTTACTTTCAAGACGCTCACCTTAGATTGGCTTTTCAACATCTAAATTAAGCGTTCCATCCCAGTCTTTGATATCATGACGGCACTTCAGCTACCTTTGATCATATCTACTAAGTATTCTCATTAGTAATCAACATCACTTACTTAAAATAAACACATGTTTTCTTGAAGCTTTGTGGTTACGCTTAATCAGCCGCAAAAATTCCCCTTAAGACGGTTTGTATCATTCAAGGGCATTTGCGTCCATAACCCTGTAAATAGCTGTTGTTTTCCGTGTGCTCTCCAAAATGCCGTCTGCTGAGATCTGACTTTCCATTAAAAGGATGTGATATCCATAACATCCATCCCCCCTCCACTAAACCGCTGTTCGATACTGCCGTGTAAACTGAATCGTGGGGAGAATCACTGCCAGCAAACTCCATCTTTCTCATCCTGGACCATTGGCTTTGGCAGAGGTGATGCTGAGCCTGACCCCTGACTTCCCAGCACCACTGAAACCACCTGAATCATTGCAGAGCTTGTAAGAGGCTGGTGGTGCTTTGAATGGGAGGCAGGTACCTACTGCTGGTGCCCTCAGACCACGCTGTGTGATTTAGACAATACAGGTCCCTACAATAAATGTCCCTCTGAGATGCAGAAAATGATGAGAAAGCTGTGTGTTTTGGGTAAGCTGTGTGTGAATCAGCTGCTATTGCTGCACGCTGGGCAGATAAACCCTACCTGGCTCAGGGTCCTGCATCCAACATGCTTCACATTGCTAATGAGTAGCTTTGTGCATGAGCAGCCCTGACTCATCCCGGACTGCATCTAAGGAAGCCTCCAGGGGAGGCAGATAGCTGTCTCCCTTCTTCCCCCAGCCCTGAATGTATTCCCGTCTCCCCTTACCTCTACTCTTGTTCCCCCCTGTTCCTCAGCTAGGAATACCTATCCTGGATTGCAGCATCTTGGGGTGGCCCCACATCCCCAAATCCACCTGCAGCCACTCACAGTGGGGTGGCAAAGGTGATGGACCCCAGGAGGCAGTGATGGTGATGCAGGACCTCTCCAGCCCGCCTGTCTCCAATGGGAGAGGACCACGCTGCCTCCCTGCCCAGTGGGTACAGAGGGATTAGGGACACAAAACCCCTGCTGGGGGGGATTTCACAGGGTCTAAATCTTTCCTGCTGCTGCTTCACCCCAACCCCTCCACCCTTTGATGTCAACTGGAGGCACCAGGTCTAAAACAGCCACTCCTGTTGATTAGACCTAATTAGTCCCTAATGCCTTCTTAAATCCCATTTTAAAAGGGAGCCATTCAGCACATTCAGGGCTGAGACAGCCCTGACTGAAGGCAAAGTTAAGGGGTGCTCCCTCAAAAGGAGGGAGAATGCTGGCCGGGTCATTCAAAAGGGCCGGGGGACTGAGTAGATACCGGCTTTCACAGCATCGGCTCATGTGGGATGGGCAGGAGGGCAGGCAACATTTCCACAAAGCTGGGGGCACCCCAAACCCGTGGCTTCTCCATGGAGGAATCTCTGGTGCCAGGGACTGCTTGTTTCACCCCTGAGAGGAGACGTTGATTTCTAATGAAGGCAGGAGCTGTTAGCGAGGTGAGGAGGAGGAAAGGGGATGAAGGCTTCGGCAGTGCATCAGGTTTGACTCTCAATAGCAGTGTTTTTCTAAACAGATGTACTTTTAGATGTTGGTTCAATTGACCTGTTCAATCAACACCCCTTGTGGGCCAATCCTTGTCTGGGGAGAGGAAAGCATCACCCCTTCTACCCAGCTCCTCTCCCACCAGCACAAGACATATGAACACAGCACAAGACATATCAACACAGAAAGCCCTGGGTGACTGAGGCTTTGGTTTAGGAAGACACAACAGGGACAAGGTCCCACTTATCACACACTCCAGTGCCACTAACCTCAGTGGCTCCTCTGCTCCATCCCCATCCCATCTCCTCCATGAGGCTCAAGAGCTGGGAAAGAGCTATTCCCCGTGCTGGGCCTTTGCCTCAGCCACACGACCAACCTCCTGCCTTTAGGTCCAACTTTCTCTAGAAACCAGGCCCGTGTCCAAATTAATTTTCTGTATGTGTTGTTGGAGCGATTAGATCTGCAAATCAACATAGCCACAACCTGAATAATGCACCAGCACCTAGCGCTGTCGGGGCAGAGCCCCAAGTTCCTCGTCAAGTTCAGTCCTGCAGAGCCTGTAACTAATGATTTTCCTCGCTTGGCCGGGAGTCAGAGCTCTGTCTCTCACATGCACACACAAACATTGTACGTGTGCCTCGTTAGCATAGCGTGATGTGCAGATAAAGGGAGAGCAGAGCACCAGCACTGGGACACTCGCACGGCACCTCATCCTCCACGCCTGGCAGGAGATGCTCAAAGCAGGAGAGATGGGGAGATGCTGGGAGAAGCATCCCATCACCTGGCTCTGGTTGCATTGTTGCCCTTCTCCCTTGCTGGGATATTCTGCAGCCCTGCTGTTATTGAGGGCTGGCCCAAAGTCCATAGATGTCAATGGAAGCCAAGGATGAGTTCAGTGGTCTGTTAGATCTCAGGCCTGGACACCACCACCCTGGCCACACAGGCATGGAAGTAGAGGATGATGTAACTCCCCAAGTGTCATCTGGCTGGATCCAGGGAGAAAAACCACCAGGGAGAACCAGGTATAAGATGCCTTCTACAGGCCTGCACTGGTCCCCAAGGTTTCTTTATTGGAGATGTTGGACCCTCCCAACAAGTTAGGCTATATCTCCCCATATTCACACCCTTCTCCAAGCCACAAGCTTCATTTCTGCAGGTGGGCTTTCCCATGGCCAGAGACATAGCCCTGTTTGGGATACACCAAGCGTGCTGGTGGGACACAGGAACCACCTGCAATGTGCAACTCTGGACCACTCTGCAGTCATCCTCTTGCAGCCATAGTGATGGGCCCACACTCACAAGCTTTTCAGCAGCCTGGTGGGAGGTGGCAAGCTTAGACTAAAGGAAAGGAGGATGCTCATCTCCTAACTTACCTCCTAGAAGCTATCTGTGGCACATCTACACTCCACAGCAAGTGACAGGATGCTACAGAGGACCATCCTGCTCCATCTGAGATGTATCTAGGGCAGGTAGGCTGAGCTGCCATATGGACATGGGTGTTTACTCTCTCCTGGAGGAGCCCAGGCAGACAAGTGGGACCAGGGTGGCATTCACATCACTCACCAGTCTCTGCAGCATTGACTTGTGGAGCTAAGTGGGTACCTCAGCACCCTTTGTCATCACCAAAGGCCCTCTGGAGGTGCAGTTCACCCAGCCTGATTGCAACTGCTTTAATACAAGATGAACTGCACCCTAAATTCCCCTGGCTGTACAGATCAGATCTCCATCGATTATAAAGGGAGCATAGCAAGACCTCTAGGCCTTTTAGCTGTCTGCATTTAGTCATATAGTTCCCACCCCTAGTGACTGAAGCTGGGTGACATAAGGATTTGTCTTAATGGAGAAGAAACCAAGGTAGGTGAGAGCCCCATGGCTGGAACAAGGAGAAAGATCAGCAAAATGGGCTTTGGGGTGAAAAAGTTGATCTGGTTCACAGGCATGTCCCTGCTTGGATGGGATCTGTGCTGATGACTGCTCGGGGCAGACAGGACTACCATGACATTTGCTGGAGAAGTATCTTTGTGAGTGACTTGGTCATCCAGCCTGGAATCTCTGTGTTGCAGACACATGATGCTTAATGCAAAGCAGATCAGCAAACCTTCCCTTCCAGTACTGAACAGCATGCTCTTGCTGCCAGCTATATGTTTAGCTGCAGTTGGGAGTTGTATTACCCCCTCCATTACCCTGTTCATTCAATTTCCTTGTGATGAAATGACAATTTAGACATTTTATCATTTATGTTTGGTTGTCAGTTAGGTGAGGCCACTGCAGAGGAGGTTCTTCTTTATATTGCACCTCCTAAACAGACTGGGGCCTCCTAATCTCAGGAAGTGTTCAAGCCCAGGTTGGATAGGGATTGGAGCAACCTGCTCTAGTGGAAGGTGTCCCTGCCTGTGACAGGGGCTTGGAACTGAACGAGCTTTAAGGTCCCTTCCAACCCAAATCAGTTTGGGATTCTATAATAATCTGATACCAGCAGGAGCAGATCTACCTCCATCAGTCCCTTTTCCCCCCCTCACATGAGCTGGCTGCCACTGAAAAGGAGCCCCTCAGAACTCCTGTTTCTATTGTAGCTCTTCTAAACACATTACTTTAAGGTCCTTTCAAAGGATATCACCTTAGCTTGAGCCTTGAGAAGGTTGTGTGCTCAACCCAAGTTCATCTGTCCCCTGCCCTATCCATACTCTCTTGTCCCCTTCCTTGTGACCATGCAGAGGCTCATCCAACTGAACTCTAACCTGGCAGGGCTTGGTCCCAGCTGAGTTGGAAAAGGTTGTTTCTACAAGGTTGGGATCTTGGCGGGCTGCAAACATGACCCCTGAGCCCATACAACAAGCCACCAGTGCCAGATAATGGTAGAGGAGCAGCACCACGTTGCTGTCCCCCCATCACCTGCCTTTTGCCAGCATGGACCTTCTGAGCTAGACCTAGCTCACACCAGCAGGAAGGGAAAGGAGACCTGCAGGTGTAGCTTGTACCAGCTTGCCAGGCAGAAGATCAGTGCAAAAGAATGTACCTACAAGTCTAACTTCATGGGTTTACCTTGGGGCCTCTGTCATTGCAGAACTATCGTCCCGGCTCACACCCCACTCAGATGTTGCCACACAGCAGAGGTTTCGGGTGAAGTCACCCTCAGAAGAGGAGAAGACAAGCTCTGGCCTGGCTGTGCACCGTTCACATAGCATATGAGGGACAGCCTGGGCTGACCACCCAGCAGAGACCATCCACCCTTCCCTACGGCATCCATTGGTCACCATTCTGCTGCAGGAACCTACTCTGGACCTTTTCTTCTTTCCATGGTTATCCTTTGGGAAGCAAAGCTATGGAGCTGGCCAGACAGAAGCCTGGGAAGGGCATGGCTTACACCCGCTGCTTGGTTTGGGTTCCTTCAAGGAGGATAAGTTGAAATTGATGTCTATCAGCAGCAAGTCTTGCACAGACATCCCCTTTCTTCAGGAAACAGAGGAATGGTCATCCCTAGAGGTCCCCATTTCTTGTGTGGCATCCAAGCAGTCTTATGGATATGCCCACAAGCCCCCAGTGTGCACCAGGACATGGCAAAAGGGTGATGTAGGATCCTGACACAAGGGGCTCAATGTAGGAGACACAGCTCTAGGCTGGTCTCTGCCACCCACTGGCGCAGCATCACTAGGTACCCCACCATGAGTCTTCTCCTCACAGCGCCTTTGCTCCTCAACGAGATCAAAAGGCATCCAACCCACTGATCACTCGGGTTTGTGTCAAAAGGCTCCCTGATTACCTCACCATTAGCTGCACCCATTAAACAAAATCCTGAAGGTTTTAGACAAAGCTGAGGTTTCAGATGAGAGGGCGAAGGAATGACTCAGTGCCTTTAAACGCCAAAGCCTTCTCCTCCGTCCTGTTTGTACAGCACCTAGCACGAGGGGTCCAGGTGCATGCCTAGGGCTCTGAAACAGCACCACAATTAAATAATAGGTGTAATAGCAGCTGTACTCCCACCAGCGGGGTTTCGTTTTAGTATTCAAATATTCAGTCGTGCTCTGTAGCACCTCTTCGAGATGCAGTTCACTTCAGTGAGGTGGAGAATGACTCCTGAATGGCCAATGGTTGCAACACGAATATGGCCAAGAGCCCATTGGCACCCATGGGAGCAGCTCTGGTGCTGATGGATGAGGCAGGAGTTAGCAGCCCTATGGTTCAGCTGATATTAGAAGCTTATAGGGACTATAAAGGGAGTGGTACCCTTTAGAGACATGTTTGAATGAGACCCCTGGCTGAATGGGACTGCTGCAGCTGAGAGCATCCGGGGATGGTGATCACAATGGTGTCACCTGGAGCAGGGAGAGATGCAGAAGCTGTTGTCTCCTCTCTCTCCACCTGGCAAATCAGCAGCAAACACTGCATTTCAACCCTAAAAACAGACCCCATACAAAACAAGCAGCGCCGTGGTTTGGCAGCACTGCCTGAGGTTTGGGCTGATGATCATCGACTCGCTGTTGGGCACCGAACCCAATGGGAAGGTGACCTACAGGAGGACAGATCTCTGCAGGGACCTTGGAGACTCTGCCCAGTTGCCAGTATCATCCCGCTACAGCCCCTATGGAGACCACCACTGGCTCCTGGGGCTCTTGGGAAGCAGCTTGCCCTCAGCCTGGTACTTCTCCTGCCAGGTCCAGCTCCCGGCTCAGAGCAGTGGTGGGAACCACCTCCATTTATCGCAGAAGAAATAGTGCCATCTACTGACATTAAGAACTCTGTTCCTAGAAAGCGAGGGGCGGGTGCTTATCTCCCTGATGCTCACGGGCATTCGGGGTCATGCCAGCTCAAGAAACACTCACAAAGGGCCATGGTGGTGGGGCAACCCCATGAGTGACCCACACACAGGGCTGGGGCATGCAGTACCCTGAGACCCCTGCAGACATCCATGGTGGGTAATAGAGATGCAGACCCTGAGCACCCCTGATGGAGTGGAAGGTGGTGGTCACTGCCACCCAACAGGGTTGTCCCCTTCACTATAATTAATGAACATAGATAAGCCCCTCCAACAGGCTGCTCTTTGACAGTCGTCTCCCATCCCATACAATTCTTTAGTGTAGCTTTTTCCTCCCTGATCTCTGGTCCTTCCTCTTCTGATCCTGTGCAGTGATGCTCCTGGAGGAGTTTTTGGAACAAGTCCCTTGGATTGTATGGTAAGGGCTGAGATTTATTTTACTGGTCTTCCCCAGCCTCATGAAAGCCTCAGCACCCATACTAGTCCCTGGGAGGTAACTACAGTCAGCATTATGGTTCCTATAGGAGTTTCAAACTAGATATAAGTGAGAACTTGTTATGATGGGGATGGTGAAACACTGGAACAGATTGTCTAGAGAGGTGTGGATGCATGAGGTTGCATGAAGGTCAGGTTGGACGAGGCTCTAAGCAGCCTGATCTAGTTGAAGATGTTCTTGCTCATTGTAAGGGGGACTGGACTATGTGACCTGTAAAGGCCCTTTCCAACCTAAACTATTCCATGATTCTATTATATATGTATTTATATATATACTATATAAATAGTATATATATTACGCAGGAACTATGGCAGGACATGCTACCAGTCTCAGACACTGGAAAAGCAGAAGTCCAAAACTGCAGGAAAAATCCCTTCCCTGGGAGTATCCTTTCCCATTCAGGGAAGCACCAAGACCCAGCTGGGAAGACCCCAGTGACAGGGAGCTGATCCCACCCTCCCACCTCCTTAGGGACACGCAAGTCACAGGAGACTGGGTCAAAAGGAGGTGGCACCAGCTGCAACGAGTGCCTGACTCCTGGTGGAGCTGGGCTTGGGAACTGCCCATGGAAAGCAAAGCTGCTGATTTTCTGACTCTCCGAGCTGACCTTCCAATGGAAACCATCAAAGCAGGAGGCGCATTCCTGAGGTCTGACCCAGCACGGAAAAAGTCAAGGAAAGGTTCACACTGAACTCAACAGACACTGGACCGTGGCCACAACACTTACAGAGAGCCAAGATTTACGTGTTATTCCCCCCCCCAGGTTTTATCCAAGGCTTCATCCTGCCAGGGCTCTGTCTCATCCTGCAACAAGGAAGTCAAATTTAACCTACAGGGTCATTTTAACACAATAGATAACCAAATATATATATAGCTAGGAACATTACTGTGTATGCATATATATAGAAAACACACATACATACATACAAATAATCTCTTAAGTGAGAGGCCAGCATAAAAAACAATCGGAGTAAACACTGTAATAATTCTAATTATGCAACATATTCTGCCTTACATATTTATTTTTAATGATAGTTCATTTTAATAGCTCTAAGGCCCTGAATTAGCCCAATATGTTCTTAACTACCTTCACTTTACATACAAATGTTAATGACTTTTCCAGAGGGTCCAGCGCCCTGAATGAGCTTGCTGCACACCAGTATATTCCCCTTTACATGTTTACTTTTAATAACAGGTTTAATGATGCACTTGGGGCCTAATAACCATGTTTAGTCACAAAGAGAATAACCAGCTACAAAATACTTTCTCTAAAAACTAGGCTACAGGGGATTGCTGCACCATTTCAAAGCCACACTGCCCATCCTTTAATGTGCCTCTATGTGTTTTGGCTCTGCCTGCATCTGAGATGGAGACCCTGGTCACGGATGAGCATCCCGGGTTTTGGAGGCTGTGTTAGGGTGACTCGGTGCAGCAGCAGAGCTGTCTGGGGTGATGGATGGCCGCTGAATGTGGCCTCGCCTCCTCCCACCAGCAATTCCTGGTGGTTGGATGTGGGGAGACGCGCAGGGCGGGTTTCAAAGGAAGGTGCTCCTGGGTTTTGGCAGAGGCATCCCGGGGCTTTCACTGACGTCGCCGGTAGAGATGTGCCAAAGAGGAGCGCGTTTGAAAAATCACACCCACCATCAACCCAAAAACCCCAACAACAACAGCAGCAAAACCCCAACTCCTACCTGCAGCTTTCCAGCAGCTAGGAATACACCCAACCTAAGAGGCAGCAGGCAGCTGCTCTCTGCTTTTGTGCCCACAACCCACCCAGCCACTCTTGTGTCTCTTGGGACAGGGGTTGGGAGCAGGCAGGACCCTTTGGGCACATCCAATCTGGCCGAGAGGTGCTTTCGGCTCCCCAAAAGAGAGGTTCTCATTGTGGTGCATCTGGCAGGGGTTCATTCTCCCCAGCCATGTCCAGACCTGTCCAAACCCAGACCTGTGTCCAGACCTGTGAGATCTCACGCGCCGGGGAAGATGCTCGGAGCCGCCTCCGTGACCTACAGGGGTAGGAGCAGCCCAACCCATCCCTTTCCATGCACAGTTTGAAGGGTCACCCCATGGGGTTTCACCAATGTCCCTAATGGATGGCAGCTTTGCAGCAGCATGTGCTGGTGGGGCTGAAGCTACCCCAGCAGCAACACTTTTTCCCCTGCATTGGAGCATCCTTAGACATGTATGTTACACTAAAAAGCCTTATGGATGGTCCTAAATATAACTGCGGCAGACCTCGCCTAACTTCAGCTCTGCCTGCATGAAAAACACAAGGCTTGAACCAGCTCTAATTTGTATACCGTCTGCCCCAGGGCCCGAGAGAAAGGGGAGGGTGGAATCCAGTAGCATGTTGTGCATAAAAAGATGATGCCAAAGATAACCTTATTGCTAATAATAACCCTGGAATCCGATCCTGTGAATAGGCCCTATTGAATGTTTGAACACAGGCATTCCTCGGTTAGGGTTTTTTTCTGCCTCCAAATATTTCGCTCGAGTCCTTAAATACTAATCACAGAATTCAGGCGAAGGCTTTTTATCTTCAAAGTGCTGCAGCAAAAAAAAAAAAAAAAAAAGAAGAAATACATTAATTCATTAATCAAAGATAATTAAAGGGCACAAAATATGCCTTTTGCAAGCGCAGGGAGCCAACCAACCCAGCATGAAGCCATCACGGGGACTCCGAGCATCATTCCCACCGTGAACGTGATTCCCCCGGAGCGGCGCCCAGGCAGTAGCTTTGCTTGTTCCCAGCAGCTCCGCTCAAGCTGTCTTCCTGACATGTGTTAGGCTGTATGTCTGCCACGCAGGAAATAGGGTTTGAAGCTCACAGCCAGGAGCAAAAGCTGAGATTGAGGCTTTAATGAAGCTGGGATTGAGCGGCTAGGGTGGTTCAGTGAAGCAGTAAATGCAAACACATTATCACCTGAGAACTTGCTCCAATTTCACACCAATTAACTAGGAATGAGAGAGGAGGGCTGGGGCTGGCTGCAGAGATGGCTGATAATCCTGTGAATGGGCAGAAATGGCTCGTAGGAGCCGTGCTTGTGCCAAAAGGAGTTTGTTAGATAAGGCCAGTCCCGGCAATTTTGTCTTGGGAAGAGAGCATGTCACTACTGGAGCTGCTTTTATTAGCAAATATTAAAAACATTTGCAGAAATACAGATGCCCGGGAGGGAAGTAGGGGTGGAAAGTAATAATGCAATAGCTGGTTGTTTTATTTCACTGCCAATGCATCATATCACAGGGGGAGGGAAGGGGCAAGGGGAGAGGGAGAAGAGGGTTGGAATGCGAGGAACTGCTGGTGCAAAGCCAGCAGCTCATGGAGGGGAATATCCCATCCTCAAAGAGCCCCTTTGGATGCTCATCTCTGGGTATGGCATGGGTTTGACACATAGAGCACTACCTGCAGATGTTTGTATGAAGTCCACAACGGGGGCAAGAATACATCCCAATGAAGGACCCATCCATCCCCTCCATCTGCACCCAGGAGCCATCTCACCCTCACTGCATTTTCATGTTTGAGCTATTCCCCTTCTTTCCTGCTGGGATCATTTCCAGGTTAGGAGTTCAGGTGGGAAAGGATCAGTAATTTAGGAGAAGCGCTATTAAATGGGTTTCTATGGGTTAGATACTAAACTAAATCCTGCCTTCAGTGTGTTGGGCTCCACATTACCCCTTCATTAACTGCTGGTTTCGATGTGAGTGACCAGCCTGATCCTGCAAACCACACCGGCCATGAGACATCCTGCAGGTTGAACTAGAGCAACTTCTTGTGTTTAGATGAAATCTTGTCTTCATTTTAAAATACATCAGTGGCAAAGAGATTACTACAAATGCAAGGACAAGGACACCTTGCAGGGTTTCATGGTGAGGCACTGGGCTGTGCTTGAGAAAAAGTGGGATTTTGGGGTTGTTTTCTCACTTGTATTTGAGAAGTTTCCCATGTCCTGCTGGAGAAGGTGCCAGGACAAGGCAGCGCTCCTCATCCTCTTCAGCACAAAGTCAGATGGATGTGCATCATGCACCACCATTGCTGCTCAACTACCAGGCTCATCCCACTCATCAGAGGGATGTGAATGAACCATTCATGAGCAGCAGCACTTTAAACCATGGCAAAGCAACAGCCTGGCTAGCAAAACACAGTGATGTCCTTGGGCATGTGTGTCTACATGGATTGGCTTGGATGCTCTGAGGGGTGTCAGTGGCCTGTCAGCACCCGGGAAGTCATGTTAACCCTGAGAACTGGCCTATTCTGCTCCCTGGTGGGGAGCTCCCACAAAATAATTGAAAGGAAGCTGCACACAGGGGAAAAGCAGTCACAGCGCTCCTCTCATTCAAAACTGAATTACTCCAGGCTACAGCAGACTGAGACATCTCCCTTTAAAATCAGCAGGATGTTTTCTCTGGCAATAGAGGATGGATAATGGCCAGTGATGGACAAGGACAAACCACAGTATCCTAAAGAAACCCCAACTACGGCCCATCTCACTAACAGCCAAGGAGAGTGCTGGGGCTGGGTGAAGTTAATGCCTCATTTCTGGGCAAGGGGTGCTCCTTGCCTCTCTGTGAGTCTGATTTTGGCATCCTGCTTGCTTTAGGTGTCCATTCCCTTCTGAATGGGCTTGTGAAGGAGGAAAAAGCTGTGGATTCAATGAGCAAGAGTCAGTGTCTACGGAGCCAGGTGCTGGGGGATGCTCTCCCAGTGGGATGCAGGAGAATTGCTTGCTCCAGTTGTTCCAACCCTGGGGAGTGGAGTACTGTGGTCCTTCCTCCTTGTGGTGTGCAAACTGCTCTCACAAGGAGGAAAACCACTGCTAAGAGGCAAATCTCCCATGTGTACCATACACAACAGTGCGCCCAAGCCCCAGTGCAAATCCACAGGGCTCTTCCTGGCTGCTCTCTCCAGCCTGTAATTATCTTAAAGGCAACAATTAAAACTATTGAAACGCATGTGATGGGTTTAGGGAGCATAGCCTGGTTAATCCTCACAAGCATCCTGCAGGAGCGGAAGTGAGGAGATCCCAGGGGCTGGATGCTGGTGCTTTGCTGGGCAGGTAGGGACCAGATGGATCTGCAGAGGTCCAAGCTTGCAGTGAGGAGGTGGCAGCAGCCTGGTCCACAGACAGTGTTCGACCACAGGAGATGCCCATAGGCAGCACACAGGCTGGTGCCAAGGGCTGGGTGGGCTGTGGGAGAGTTTCCCTGGTCCTCACTCCATCTTGATGCTCCTCAGGGTCATGCAGAGTCAGCAACAGAGAAGGCCCATCCTCAAAAAATCATTGCTTAAAGCTCTGATTGCAAACTTCAATGGCAAAAGCATCATCCTTCTGTTTCCATGTTGGTCCAGCACTGTGAGTCCTGCTCTATTCCATATGTCAGATACCAAAAGAATGATGTCTGCATACACTGCCCCTTCTGCCTTTCCCATCCTTCCCTGCAGCATCCCACTGTTATATCATAGTAGTATGCAAAAGGTGCAAACATCCACCCTGCTGTCTGCTCAAGAAGTTCCAAAGCAAGAGCAAGTAGATGAATAATAAAGAATTGCATCAACATCACTTTCCTCCTGTGCTCATCACTTATTAATTACCTTTTTTCCCCCAGAAATAGTTATTTTTGCTGTTTTTCTGATAACATCACATTATATGTGATTTTCCATGCTGCTTTCTTTAAGAAGCAGTTTCTAACCTGCCCTAAAAATGCTGAAGAGCTTTGGGAGCCCCCAAAGTGTGAAATTAAAGAGTAAAAAAGAGAACACAAACTCTTTGTTCTCAGTATCTCATGATCTTAAAGTGCTCGGGGTGATCTCAGGGGTGTCAGGACAAGGACAGAGCCACGCAGGGCAGCCACTGGCTCTCTTCTTTCTTAGCAAGGCAACACTTCTCCTTTCCCCTATATCAGTTTTTTTTTTGCTCTAAAGTTTTGTTTTAAAGTTTTTTAAAATTTCCAAAATCTCTAAATTTCCTTCTCAAAACTCAAACACAATTTTAACTATTTGGTCAAAAAATGATTAAATTTGGCTTCAAAATATCCTCCTTTTTTTAGCTTAAAATAGTTTTTTAAAGTTTCTGCTCCAAGTCAGCTCATTTTTTGATGGAACAAACATTTTTTTTAAAATCCAAAGAAATTCAAATTCATTTTCAAATCAATATTTAATTTTTGAATGCAAGCTTTGTTTTTTCATTTCCCCCTTTTCCCTTCTTATTTGTCTCCCCCATTTCTGAAATACAAATAATTAGGAATAATCTTCTTCTGAGCTAATTCTGCTGCTGCTAACATCAACAGCCCCAAGGATGCTCCCAGCTCTGTGCTCCCTTCACCACGGAAGGAGCCTGCAGAGAGTCCAGGACACTGTTCCTTGTTCCCCATTCCCTGTGGGTACCCATTGGGCTGCACCAAAACCACAAGACAGGCCCAGACATGGGGCTGGGAGGACAGGAAAAGCCCATGGCAAATCCAGCCTTGAGCTGATAGGAGCCTCAGGGATCATCAAGGCAAAGAAGCATCACTTAGGGTGCCTTAAGGGCTGCACTGCCCCAAACTGAGGACCCCCTGCAGGCAGGCAATGCATGTCTTATATTCTGCATATATTTATTACATGTACTCTACAGATCTAGGGTTATAAAATACACAAATGCATCCTTAAATGTTTCCATTCAAAATAAAACATATGTGTAGCTGCTGAACACAGTTCCTGCTGTCTTTGCCATGGTGAAGCTCTTCATTGTCACTATTTGACAGGCTGATGTGTGGATCTGGGGACCAGCAGGAGCTGGCCCTGTTTCCCCTACACCTCCTCTCATGCTCTCTGGGCTCCCTGCAGTGATTGCAGGATAGAAACGTGTCTCTCATGGTCCAGCTCTGAAATGGGCATCATTTGAATGAGCTGCATCTTCCCTTACCACTCTTATAAGTTGTACAGCAGCCAGCCAGAGTCTCTTCATGTATTTATTGATTAGAAGGAGCATTGTAGATAAGTGAAGCCCTGTTGCCTTTGAGGGCAGGAATAACATTGGGTATAGGTGTCATTCAGCATTGCAGGCATGTAATAAATTTCATTTGGGGTTGTTTTCCATCACGTGAGCATCTGACTTCTTTATTTGCATAGGGGGCTTTAGTGCTGAGTTTCTATTTGAAACCAGAGAGAAGAGAGGGCAGCAAGGTTGGTGGGAGCTCAGGTCTACCCAGGAAGCGCATCCTACACTGGGTATTGACCGCAGGAGCACATGGGGATGGGGATTTACAGCAATGCATGCTTTTTCACAGCAAGGGTGAGAAAAACTGAGGATACCAGGAAGCAAGTGAGAGGGATGGACTCCTATCTCCAGATCTTCAGACTGAGGTGCTCATAAGCCAGCAAGTTGCTGGGCTCGATGAACATGGCAAAGTGATGCTCAACACCCTGTGTTGCACGGGAGATCAAACAAAATGATCTCCTCTGCCTTTCAAATGTATGCAGCTGGAAGGACTTAAGGGCATACAAACTTACTTTGATTGCAGGGCCGGGATCTTGGAAGTCACATTCTTTTAATTTCCTTTAGCTGGTTGCTTTCCCCGGGAAGGACATGCACAGAGAGGTGAGTTTCCAATGGAAACTGGTTTTGCTTCATTTTCCACTTCTCTCCTGTTACAAGGAAAGGAGTGCAGAGCTCCGGAGGCCTGCCTGCCTCTTTCTATGCAGACAGAAAGGGCTGGGTGTCTGTGTTTAATTACAGCCTGAAAGAACTGCATTTAAAAGACAACAGCAAGCTATTTAATTAATACTTATCATTAGCACACATAGGAATGCCCAGCAGCAAATTGCAACAACAAAGCAAGTCCTGGGTTTTTTTCCTTGCACTTGGGATAAATTAATTTAAAGAAAAGAGAGTAAACAGATGATTTACACCAGATTTAAGATGACTTTATATGGAGGGAGAGTATTGGGGTAGCAGGTATTACCCTAGGAGAGCAGAGATCTATAAGAGCAGGCTTTTCAATCTCCAGCTTTCCTGGCCAAGAAGCTTATCTTCATCTATCCATCTATCTTTCTATCTCGGCATTTACACTGGGCTCATCCCCACGTCTGAGCGCCTACTTGTCTTCATACCTGTCCATAAATTACACAGTGCCCCCAGGGCATTATAAATAATAATTCAATTCCCAAACCTCCTGTTTAAAACACTGTTTTAAAGCATTGGCTTATAATTCACCATGTCATGGACTTCTCCTTCCCATAAAGGTAGAGGCTGCAGCAGAAGGATGTGACACCACGGTCAGTGGAGTAAATGCCCCCAAATCAGTTCTTTAGGTTGGAGGGCTGGGGTGGGTGGAAGCTGGAAGATGGGGATGGACATCACGGCAAAGCATGGGGGAAGGCTGGACCGTTCTGCTCATGGGAAATAGCATCCTCATCTGTAGGACTGGGGATTTCTATATCCCTCTGGATTTTAGCTCAGCCAGTGTTGCAGCCAGCCAGCCATGTCCCCCTTAAATTAATAGCACTATTAATGGTTGGGGTGATGAACCACATCAAGGTTCTGCTGCTAATGTCTCCAAGGGCTGCAATGCTGGAAGGTGGTCACTGGCTCATGGCCATCGCTGTCTCCTGGATCATGTGGGTTGGATCTGCCTGGGGTGAGGGCCCTGAAATTGGGCTTTTTGCTGGAGAAAAGCCTAAGCAGTGTTGTACGAGATGAATTACTTCACAAGCCTGTCCCAGGTTTGTGATCAGTTCTGGAAGGTGCAGGGCTAATACATCATTAACCCTGGGAGCACGTCAAGCTGACAGGGCCCGCAGCCACCCATCGAAGTGCCAGGTGAGGAGGTACTGCCTTTCTGCATGACTTTCCTTTCCCTCTTTTCCATCTTTGCATCAAACAAAGCAGTTTCTGTCTCAGCTGGAGACCTGAGGAGAAGCAGGAAGAGCCCTGAGCACCTCAGGCCTGCAACATAAGAAGGATGTGGAGCTGTTGGAGTGAGTCCAGAGGAGACTGAGACAATGCTCAAAGGGCTGGAGCAGCTCTGCTCTGGAGACAGACTGGGAGGGCTGGAGTTGTTCAGCCTGGAGAAATCTCTGGGGAGACCTCAGAGCAGCTCCAGTGCCTAAAGGGGCTCCAGGAAGCCTGGAGAGGGGCTTGGGACAAGGGCCTGTAGGGACAGGCCAAGGGGAATGGCTTTAACCTGCCAGAGGGGAGACTGAGATGAGCTCTTAGGCAGAAGCTCTTCCCTGTGAGGGTGCTGAGGCGCTGGCACAGGGTGCCCAGAGAAGCTGTGGCTGCCCCATCCCTGGCAGTGTTCAAGGCCAGGTTGGACACAGGGGCTTGGAGCAAGCTGCTCTAGTGGAAGGTGTCCCTGCCTGTGCAGGGGTTGAGCTGGGTGAACCATTCCCATGCTCATCCCGGAGCATCCAGGCTGCCACGCGTGGCCGTGCATTGCCCTCTGCGGGAGCACGGCCGCCCTGCAAGCCGAGCCTGTCTGTGCTCCCTCTGCCTCCGCTCCAGGCATGGAACAGGCTTTTCCTGCTGTTCCTTTGCCCCAGCAGTCACAGAGAGAGCTTTTGTAGCGTCCTGCCCAGAGAGCATCTGGTTTGGAGAAGCAGCACATTCACTCCTTAGGGATAGATGAGAATTAAACCCTTTTCACTTTATATGGGCATCATCTGCGGTAAAGCTGGACCCTTTACCCATCCTACTGCTTCAGGGCACTGGGATGGGAGAGTGGGAGGTATTTGCATGCTTTCTGCTTGCAAAACACACCAGGGCTCTGGTGGGCTGCAGGTCCAGCACCCTTACCCCATCCTTCCCAGTGCTTTCCAGCCAGGGGGTCTAGGTCTGGGTCTGCCCCCTCACCATCCCTTTCTACTCTGGTCTCAGCCAACAAGCCAGATTTGCAACCTCTCACTTGGATGCAGAGCTGGGTGCAATTTCAGGCCTCTCCCCCTTCATAGGGTGTCTAAAGCTATGATTAAGAGCTAAATTACAACTGGGCAGCCATCCCTGACCGGGAACCACAAGGTCTGGGGAGGCAGCTATTAAAGGTAATTGAGTCTAACAAGTATAACGTGTGCATCAACCAAAGGGGAGGCCCATGGTGGGGGTTATATGGGATCAGGGGTTCTCTTATGGGCACCACCACTGACTTCCTGCACTGCTCCCAGCGCAAAGCTACCCTTTGGGACAAGGTGATTGCTGAGGATGAGGCTGTGTTACTGCTTAAATGTATTTTGCTGCGTGGTCTGGCTTTTAAAATGAGGCGGACAATGGCCTTGTGAAGCATCAGACCACAGACATCACCATCATTTTCTTCCCAACTGCTCAACCCATGCTGATAGTGTTAAAAAGCATCCAGCATCCAAGCGCTGTGGGTTTTCGCATCACTTTCAACTAAGCTGTTTCCATCATCCCTGTTAATCGTGATGGAGCCACCTCGGAGGAGGCACAGGACCCTCCTCTCCCGCAGGGTTTTGGTGGGATGGAAGGAGGTGGCACGGGGCCACTGCACTGGGGGGAACTGAGGAAAAGGCTGCCGAGGTGCCAGCAAGGTGGCTGGAAGCCCAGGCAAAGCTTCCCACACATTCTGCAGCATCCCATGCTGATTCACCTCACGTTTACCCTGCTGAATGCCACTAAACCTTCAAGTTAATCCTCCCATCACAGGACTTCCTTTGATGTCAAAGGGGGAATTTTATTTGATGGCAAAGGAGGATTTTTTCCCCCTATGTAATTATTCCTTTTTTAAATTCCCCCCTTTTTAGGCACAAGAGATCCCTGCCAGATTCATGACTTGTGGAGGCAGCTCCCACACAAGGTATTTATATATTTATATGTACATGATGCAAACGTGGTACTGAAAGACCTGAAGTTTCAGGCAGAAGATAAGGGGAATTTCCCATTTCCTATTTGTTTCAGTGGAAACTGCCCAGGAAGAGTCTGCAGCAGGATCAGGACCAAAAGCTGTGAGATATGGCACTGGGAAGTAGCTCTTTAATATAAACACGTTCAGGGAAAACATCTTGTATTTAAGACTGAGCAAGTATTGATGCCTGGGAATGATTCCTGCCACTACTTAAATTACAGGCATGGATAAAACAGATCCACTCCAATTCTGCACGCATTTCCCGTTGAGCATCCCTGATGCTGCTGGGATTGCTGGGCTTGAACATCCCAGCATGGATGGGATCACTGAATAACCTTCAAGAAGCTGCCAACTGTGGGTAGCACTAAAGAAGCTTTCTGTAGTAGCCAGTAATGATGGAATAGGTGAGTTTATTCAGAGTTTCAATCAGTTTTTATGAACTACTAGGAAAAAGAGGATACAACTGCAGAGCTCTACTGAAAATGTTATGAAATAGTCTATATATGTCAATAATTAAGTGTGTCCTTGCTAATAATTCATTGCATAGACAGAGCATAAAACATGGTTCTCCTGGGAATGGAAAATGAGCCCTATGAGGCATTGGCCTTGCCCTGGTATCTCAGGCCTGTGTGACCCCCTGCCTGGTGATCTCCTGCTGTCCTGGGGATCCCAACCGACTGCTCCGTGCCTCCCACTGCTTTGCTGCAGCTTCAATCCGCTCCCTGAGCGCCTGTGCCCAGTCCTGTCCCCGCTGCAGGAGGATTGACCTGGTCTCCATCGCTGTTAAGGCAGTGATTTCAGGGGGGATCTGGGGAACCAGGCCAGCACGGAGCAGGGCATCCTGGAATTTGACTGCAGAGGCTGGAGCTAAGCAACACCGGTGCGTTCTGAAAGGGAAAGGAAAGGAAGAAAATGATTGATGTGAACGAGTCCTGAGCTGGAGATGCTGCAGGAGCAAGTGGTGCTTCTGCTCCCGGTGCTCCCAGTGACCACTGTTCTTACCTGTCTGGGTGTGAGTAGTGATAGTGAGCAGCCACAGCAGAGTGAGGACACAGCTGGTAGTGATTCTCCTCCCAGCAGCGCCGCATGGCTCGCACGATGTCCTCATCTGAGGCTGAGCATGAGCGCAAGGTCTCAGAGAGCTGTGGACCCAAGGGAAATGGGGAGGCTGGCACAGGGCATCACCATCCCAAGTGTTCCCAGTGGGGCTGGTGCTATGGGAACTCAGCAAAGCAGTCTGAGGTGGGGTTCCACAGGGACTGAAGGAAAAGGGGTTGCTGCTGGAGCTGGGGAATGAGGCACTGCTGGGAATGGATGGGGTGCAAGCAGGGGCTTTCCATCCCCAGGTGCTCAGAGCACGAACTAAGCTCCTCAGCTCTGCTTTGTGTTTACATGCTCGGAGGGAGTCTCTGAGGGCTTGTAAAACCCACCTCAGTTCATAAGCTCTTATTTCTTTTAATAATGCAGCTTTTCAGTATTTATCTTGTTGCTGCACAAGCAGGAGTGGGCACTGGGCAAAGGATGCTCAGTGTGAACAGTGTGTGTTGGATGGGAAGAGGCAGAGCTTTGCATCTGGCCCAAAAGCCTCCCAGTTTAAAAGTTCGACTTCCACCTCTATTCCTGCTTTGTGCTTGTGCTCCCTTGTGCTGTAACACCGAGGCTGGATTGCAGCACCAAACCCATCACTTAAAGCATTACACAGGCGACTCCCAAACAGCACCCTCAGTTTGTGCTGGCTCCTGCTCCGTGATGCCTCCGTGCTGGCGCTGCAGTGGCCAAGGACAGCGTGGTTTCATATCTTACTTAAATACTTGTAGGTCTTTTTCATTAGTTTTTCAAAGAAGAAAGATGTTTCTTTAGAAAAATATAATTAAATGGGTTTTTAACATCTCCATGCACATACATAGAAAACTTCTGCTCTCGTCTCACATTATGTTTTTGGTTGGAAACTCTCTGCTATGATTTTTTTAATCCAAAAATAAGTTGAGAACAAGTGGTGGCAGTAGATCTCCTCATACACACACATAGAGTGCTGTGTGAATCTAGAGTTTTTAGTCTAGAGAAGAGCAGACTGAGAGGGGATCCCATCAATGCAGATCAATAGTTCAAAAGTGGGCGTCAGGAGGATGGTGCCAGACTCTTTCCAGTGATGCCCAGCAACAGGACGAGGAGCAATGGCCATAAACTAAAACGCAACAATTTCCACCTCAACATGAGGTGGACCAGCAAAGGAGGTGATACTGCCCCTCTACTCTGCTCCCGTGAGACCTCACTTGGGAGTACTGGTGTCCTCAACATAAAAGGGACATGGAACTGTTGGAACAAGTCCAGAGGAGGCCACGAGGATGATCAGGGGACTGGAGCACTTCCTGTATGAAGACAGGCTGAGGAAGTTGGGGCTGTTCAGCCTGGAGAAGAGAAGGCTGTGTGGAGACCTCATAGCAGCCTTCCAGTATCTGAAGGGGGCCTATAGGGATGCTAGAGAGGGGCTCTTCATTAGGGACTGTAGTGATAGGACAAGGGGTAACGGGTTAAAACTTAAACAGGGGAAGTTTAGATTGGATATAAGGAAGAAGTTCTTTACTGTCAGGGTGGTGAGGCACTGGAATGGGTTGCCCAGGGAGGTTGTGAATGCTCCATCCCTGGCAGTGTTCAAGGCCAGGTTGGACAGAGCCTTGGGTGACATGGTTTAGTGTGAGGTGTCCCTGCCCATGGCAGGGGGTTGGAACTGGATGATCTTAAGGTCCTTTCCAACCCAAAGTATTCTATGATCCTATGAGGAAGAACTTCTTCATGTTGAGGGTGTCAGAGCGCTGCCCAGGGAGTTGTGGAGTCCCCCTCTCTGAAGCCATCCCAAACCCCCCTGGACGTGCTCCTGTGTAACCCGCTCTGGGTGTCCCTGCCTTGGCAGAGGGGTTGGACTGGATGATCTCCAGAGTCCTTTCCAACCCCAGTGGTTCTGTGTGATTCTGTGAGTGAGGAACTGACCTTCCTGTGCAAATCCTCCGGCAGCTTCAGGCTTTTCGATGCGCTGAATTGCTCCATCAGCGTTTTTATCAGGCAGCTGTCGGAGCCTGAGAGCAGCCAGAGGACCCTCTCCACGTTGTAAGGCTCCTGGGACAACAAGGCAAGAGGTGAGCAGTGGAAATCCAAGCGCTTGTCTCAATGGCAGAGCACCTGTGTGGATTCTATGATGTCTGATGAGGGTTGAGGTCCTGCCGATGCATTTGTCTTGGTGGAAGCGGCAGTGGGCTTTGTGTCTTTCCCCCTGCACATTTATATTCCAAGACAAGTCTTTGGGAACACAATGTCTTTCAGACCTCTGACCTGTCAGAGCAGTCTGGCAGTGACCATCAGATTGAGAATAAAACTAATAAAGGGACTACTGATAAATCTAAGGAGTGACCACATCAGTGCAATCACCTTGAGGAACGCAGTCTAATAACACACTGTATTTGAGAACCCGAAATATCCAGCTGTTTACTCAATGCTGCAGCATTGCAGCTCCCTGAAGGGCTGACCCACGATCTTTATGAACACACGAGGCACATATAGGACTTGACTGGCCTGTATGGAGCAATGGGTGTTGCAACACTGCAACAAAACTCGGTGCAAGACCATACAAGAGGGTCTCAATTCACTGCTCGCTGTCTCATTCTTGCATGCTCACACACACCAAGAAACATTAACCCAGGTGAATGTTGACCTTGGCCAGGAAACCTTCTAAGGATAAACAGGACAAGGGGTACCAATACCAAGTCCTCATCACATCTCCTGGGTCCAAGCATTGGTCTTGGTTCAGTTCTTTACACCTCTTAGCAGCTGGCAATGCCTATGACCTTTTGTCTCTTCATCCTGACCTACCTTAGTGAGTCATCAGGACTTACTCAGCCTTTCGTGTCCTTATCTGGATGGCTTATGGCCCCAGTCCTGTTCTTTATCTTCCCATCATCATATCCCAGAGCCTCCAGCCTGTAATCTTCAGTCTAGTTTGGCTGAGCCCTCTCCTTTAGGCTGTCCCCTGGTTTAGGCTGTCCTGAGAAGCTACGTGTCAGAGTGCTTGGACTGCAATGAACTGCTACTGGAGGTGCCTCCAGCACCCTCCTGACACCCTTCCTCCCATCCTTCCTTCTGCTGCTCCCACATCCAGACCTGTCCCTTTCCCCTCCATTCATACCAGCCTCATGGTTTCCACTGCAGAGCATTACATAGACATAGACACCAGGAAGTTGAACTGGGCCAGGACACTGGTACAAGCATTGGCCGTGCCGTTTAAGTTATGAACCAGCTCTCTGGTCTGATTTTGTCCTATGCCTCTGGAGTTGCGTAGGAGAGCACTGGGGCCCAGTCTGGAGGGCAGGTCATGGTGGGGACTGCTCCCAAGGAACGTTTTGGCATGTACATATAAGCTGTGTGGTACTTTCTGACCTCAAGGCCAGAGAACAGCCCTTGGTTAGTTTAAAGTAACGCAAAGAAACAGCATCTGCTGTGATTCTCCTGGGATAGCTCCTTACAAGGCTCATTCACGCTGGACTTTCTGCTTCACCTTCATCTCTTCAGCTAGCATCTAATTGGAAAGTTTTCTCTGCTTTAGCTTAGTCTGCAGAAGAGGCAACCTAAAGAGGTTGTGCACTCTCCATCCTTGAAGGTTTCCAACACCCAACTGGCCAAAGCCCAGAGCAACCCAGTCTGACCTCCGGCCTGACCCTGCTTTGAGCAGGTCCCAGCTAGAAAAGCCCTGAATTCCAGCATGAATGAACTGTTGAACTGTGGAAATATTTGCATGGATGCTTCAGATGTGAGCTGAACCATGACGGGTGGAGAGGGATGTGCAGACGGGTCCACCCATCCAGCTCCTCAGGAATCTCTGGGCATCACCCCACTCAGCTGCCTTCCCTCATGATCCCAAAGTCTGGAATATAGTTAGTGCCCCAGGGACATGGGTTGAGAGGAGCCCAGCTACCCTTTGAGCTTTGAAGAGCTCCATAAATCCATGCCTCAGGAGGAAAGTCAAGCTGCAGACCACAACAGCCTGGTGATAGGGGCGTAATGACTTTTTGACTGCAAAGTATGGCAGCTCCTCCAGGCTCCCAGGTCCTCCCTGGCTGTTTGAACAGCTCTTGGAAAATCCAGGTAGCCTAAGGCCACAGTGATACAACACCAAGTCTTTGTCTTTCACACTTTGATCACTTGTTTGGAAGCAGGTCCAATCCCTGTGGATCACAGGGTAGGTATGAAAAGGGAGGTATTTGCTTCCAGGTGTTTGGTTTCTGTACCTCCATGACTTTTCATTTCTGAGGCCTTTGCCTGCCTGCTCAGACTTGTTTTGCTCTGAGCAAGCTGCACATGGCCATAGAGGAGGCATCTCTGGGCTTCCTTACCTTCTTCCTGGTCTCTTCCTTTCAGAAGCATCAACAAAGCCCTTGAGACATAATGGGATTTACAGCTTTCCAAGTGCTACATTCTGAGGAAACATCCCTCTCTTGCTAACCTTGCACCAGTGAAACCCCAGAACCAGCATTCCAGAATGAAGACTACAAAGTCAAGCACTGAGAAGCGAGGAAGAAGGCATTTGATCAATCTCAGCTCAGCAGTCCGCAGCATAAATGCTCATATGAGTCACACCTCTTCATGCATCACTGAGAGGCATTGCCAGTGGCAGAATTCTGCTCTCATAAACCAGGTAGAACGAAGTACAAGGGGAAAAACATATCATATTGGATATTTTCCCATTTTGGTCAGTTCATTCCATACCTGAATATCCATGGCTGATGCTAAGGTAGGCTTCACGCTCTCTGACAGTGAGAAATCTCCATGTTGGACAGTCCTGTGAATGATGTCGTTGCTGTTCACCACAGCAACAAGGCGAATTGGGAGACCCATTTTCTGGGCAATGCATCCAGCTCAGGGAAAAAGAAGTGAAAACAAACACTTGATGAAGAAACATTCAGAGGAGATTTAGCAAGAAGTCATTGTACAGATTCATTGGGCATATAGTTCCCAAGCAGATGCAAATGGCATTCCCTAGTGCAGGGGGTTGGAACTGCATGATCTTAAGGTCCTTTCCAACCCAAACTATTCCATGATTCTATGACTCTGAGATACCTGGTTTTAATGTTTTGGTAGAGCACCAGATTATAAAGCCCAGGGATGCAATGCTTCACCTGCCATTGAACACTGACCCTTGGGCATCTCCGCCTTTGAAGGTGGATGGGAAGAGGACTGAGAGGTCAGGCAGTTGCTATTCAAACAAGAGAGATGAAGCTTTTGGGCTCTTGCAGCTCATTAATGGGCAGCGCTGCTCTCATAAGACACTTTTACTGCTCTCATAAGACACTTCTAGGTCCATTTTCTATTGTGAGGTGTCCCTGCCCATGGCAGGAGGGTTGGAACTGGCTGATTTTAAGATCCTTTCCAACCCAAACCATTCTGTGATTCTATGTTTTTGGGATTGAGGCAATCAAGGACTCACATTTAGAAGGCCAGATTATGCAATAAAGAGTGGTTCTCTTGAGTGTACTCTATGCAAACCAGAGCAGGACTAGGCAGGACTCCACACAAAACAGAGCTGCAGTATTTTCCCTCCTTTCTGGATCAGACACATTCTATCCTTTTCCAATGTGCCCATCTTCAAGATAGCTACAGTCACCAAAGGGTGGTGTGGCTTTCCTGCACCTTCCAAATCCTCAGTGACCCCTGAATGACTAATAACCATCCATGAGTAATAAAACAGAAGTGGTGCTGAAGAAACCCTACCAGAGAGTGGGTGTATAAACAGCAATACACAGCATCTGCAATGTGCTTTTAGTCCATAGGTCAAGCACTCTCTTCGTTATCTAACCTATCTTTTTCCCTCTTTACCTGTGATATTTCCTCCTCCTCCTGTTGGCACAACAATTTCCACCACTGGCAGCGGGGTGGTATCCAGGGATGGGGCGCATTGGAAGTAAGCATAGAAATGGTGAGCAATCTGCACCATGATCCTGGACCAGTTGACTGAATTCAAGCTCATCAGATTGTATTTTTGGGCAAAATCTACATCGGCGAACAGTTCCTTGATGGGCACATCAATTTCATCGCTGTTCCCATGAGCTGGCGGAGGGAGAAAGGGAAGATTAGATCTGCCAACATCAGTGCATCAGGCACAAGGTATTTCTGCTCAGAAATGGGGTCAGCCTCAAGCCCTGCTGTGTGCTGCAGCTAAGGATGACCTGAGATGCCCACCCGCCTTGGGAGCCAGCGGTTGAGCCATCCACTGCATGGATGCTGCATGGTTTCTGCAGACGTTGCACTCTAGGCTCTTGCTTATCCCAAGTATGTCTTAGCCAGGAAGGCAAATACCTGCATCCCCTATGAGATGACAAGGTGAGACCTGGCTGAGCAGAGGCATCCATGGGACAGCAAAGAGCCCAGAGGTAATTCCTAACCATGGGGACAGCATGGTGGTAAGGGATGAGCCACCATGAAGATGAGGGGACGGGAGAAGGGGTGACCTTCAATCCTTCTAGTACCAAGAAACGGTCCTAATTCAGTGCAGCTAAACACCAGTCACCTGCATAGAAGCAGCTCTGATCTATGGCCAGGAGAAAAGGAAGCCTTGAAACACTTGGTGATCAAACTGAGGATATGTGCTACAGGCTCCAGTTAGCCAGATATCTGGGCATAGTGACCATGGTGGCAATGACCTGGATGGCTGCAGCTACTAAAACTGCAACTCCCTGAGACTTCTAGAGTCATGGTTTGACACAGAAGAGCCATAAACTGGGCATTCCAACAGTAACACCAACCAGCAAAGATGTGGATGTTGTCTTCAATGACGGTGGTCATCTGAAGCTCTTGTATCTGGGTGCACAACCCCTTGGGCAGCAGAACAAAGATGTCTGTGTTCTTCTGCCCTCTCACGCTCTCAATGGCTGAGCTCCCAGTGTCCCCTGAAGTCCCTGTTTCGAGTGAGGGAGAACCAAGAAGAGCAAAAAGAATTGATGTGTCAGTCAAACCTGCATCACTGCACTTGAAGAATAAGATGCAGAGATGTTCCTGAGATGCTTTTGGCTGGAGCAGCCACCCTGCCGTTGCCCACAGGCCATTCACCAGCCACCTATGAGGCAACACCACCCAGGGCTTCTATGGAGAGGGTCATGAGATGATGGCAATCAAGGTAAAGACCTCCCCTACACAAAGAGGCATACTCACCCACCAAAACAGTGACGTGCTTCTGCCTTTTCTCCAAGAAGTACTGTAAAAGCTGCCCTGTACAGGACAAGGACAGGTCCTTAAACGCATAAGTAACCCCGTGCCAGAGCTCCAAAACATTCAGCCCATCTTTCAGCCTGGATAGATGGATGACATCCTTGTGTCTGAACCTGCTGAAGGCCCTGTCGACCAGGTCTGTAGGGAAGATGGTTAAAGGAGCTTAGATTGGGTAGAGGAGCGTTTTTCTGACCCATGCCTTCCTGCACCATTCACACACAACAAAGACTCTGTTGCTGGAGAGGTGATAGATACCCAACAAGTTATTCCTAGCTATTGGGAGTAAACCAGCCCATGTTCATTGTGTTGGACAGCTGTATACAAGTAACCCCAGCCGATACCTGACACAATCAAAGCTGTGTTACAATATAAAACACAGGAAACCAGGATTTGCCATAAGGTGCTATTGCAGCAGAGGTTGTAGCTGCCCTCTGGTGCAGTGATAGCTGTTAAATGCCAAAACCACTAAAAACCAGTCTCAGTGGGAGTGTGCAACACCAGAAAGCCCTGGTGGAGGGCAGGTCTGGAGCACCCCGCAGCAAGCAGGGCCACAGCATCAGCTATCACTGTTATAGTCACCAGAATCCCTATTTGCACAGACAGGACACCTTTTCCACAAGGTAGCAATTCCCAGCAAGGGGAGATTCTCCTCCCAGACAGAGAATAGGGTACAGAAAGCAGCAGGGAGTGATGCAGCAGGCTCCAAACTCCAGTGGCTGTGAAGAGGATGGAGCGAAGGCAGGCAGATGCATTGATCACCCCAAACCCCTGCTGCACATCCCTGTGAGCAGCCGGTTGAGGCTCACCACTGAGTGTGCTCCGTGGGACCAGGTCAGCAGTGATGAAGAGGGAGCACAGCTCCTTCACCAGCTCTGGGTAGGAGAGGCTGCTCCATCTCCGCAGGGTGTCCCGATCCAGAGAGGGGATGCGCTTGGGCATGAAGAGGCCCCCATCGGATGCGAAGCCGGAGAAGAGGGTCCTCTCGAAGTCGACGGTCCCTGCGCCTCCCCGTGTGCTGATGTACTCCATGGTGGTGCTGGGGAGACACCGCAATCACTGCCAAGGCCCTGAGCACCCCTAACTCGGAACAGTCCCGCATCCCAACCTATGGGATGCTGTGAGGGGTCCCTGCCCATGGCAGGGGGTGGAACTGCATGGTCCTTTCCATCCCAAACCATCCTATGGTTCTATAGAACTTCCCACGTGGACAGACAAATATCCTCAGGGAGGAAACCGCCTCCTCCCCCCAACAGCCACAGGTTGCTGGAGTAGCCGGGGCTGGCAGAGGGCACACATCGTTTTGCAGGCACTGGAAACGCTGCCTGAGGTTTGCACGGAGCCTCCTGATCCCGCTTTCCCTGCGCCATTCCCACCATGCCCCGGACACACTCCCCGGCTTAAGCAAAGCCCTCATGGCGCTGAAGTCGCTGTGCAAGCACGTCATGTCCCCTGCGGGCTACTTGCAAAACCTGGAGCTTTAAAAGTAGGTAGATAAAGGGAAGGGAACGACTTGGGGGTTTTGAGCCTGCATTTTGCCAAAGGGGTTACACTAAAGATGGGATTTAACTCAGTGTAGGAAAGGCCGAGCGAAACCTCTGGATTCATGCAAATCCCACTGAGCAGCCTCCGGCGTTGCCGCTAGAAGCCCCTTTTAACCCCCTGCATCCCATGAATCTCCATAGCTATTCCCACCTCGGACACTCAAGCAGCCCCTCGGCACGGCCACAACCTTCCTGACCCCAACGCAGAGGCAGGGAAAGCAGCCACGAAACTCACCCCCAGCACTTGTAACCGGGCAGCCTCTGCCTGCACTTGTGCTCACGGGAAACTTCCCCTCGTTGCCACAGGTCAATGTTCTCCTCGGCGCACTCGGTCCTCCCACACCGCTTCTGGGAATGGGAATATGTGGGAAAGATGGAGCTGAGCTGCTCCTGGTGCGGCCGGGCAGGAGGCACAGGCTGCAGCAGGGGAGAAAGCTGGTTCAGTGTTAGGAGTTAGGTTTTAACCATGAGGGCGATCAAACAGGGCACAAGGAGCTTGTGGTCAGCGTGACCCCATTAGAGCTCAAAATACAGCTGGAGAAGCACTGAGATACACCTGATTTAACCGTGAGGTTGGGTTTGAAGCTGAGATTGAACCTGCTTAAAGCAGGGTTTGGGTGGGAAACCTCCAGAGGTCCCTTCCAACCAAAACCAGTCTGTATTCAGCTGAGACGGTGAGGTTGGGATGTGATAACAGCTCTATCCCACCGTTGGGGAAACTGAGGCACAGGACAAAGAGGGGGCATACGCAGGGCTGTGTAAAAAACTCAGTTCTCCTTTGCAGGGAAGGGCTGTGCATCCTTTTTCTTACCTTTTAGCTTAATAAAGAAGTGTTGTTTGAAGGAGAAGGACCACAGGACTGGTGACTGCGTGGACCCAGGGTGCAGGAAGGTAAGATGCTGAGGTACAAAGCATGGCTGGTAACAGCCAGATGTGACTCAGGAAGCCCACATCTGCAGTGAGGGGTACATGACTACCACAGCATCAAAGTCCAGCCCAACACACAATCCTTCTTTTACTCCCATGAGTAACCAGAGCCATGAGAAAAGTCTCTGGTAGAGAGTGATCCAGTCCTTTCCCTGGGCACTGATATGGAAACTGGCTTTTCTAAGCCCAACACATAAAAAGCTTGCTCATTTTCTGACCACCTCTAAGAAATCAGCTAGAAATGGAGCTACTTGCCTGTACTTCTATGTATTCTATCTCCCAGCCAGCCCATATCTCCCCATTGCAGGGAGATCTCTGTGCTCAGTGTTTCTGATCGCATTGCAAGGATGAAGCCTGAACCACCCAAACCTGCTGTAACACCAGGGTCCTCTCTGCACACACAGCCACCAGGTCCTCTTGGCACACTGGCATGTAGTGGGATGCTGAACCTGTAACGGGGGTCACTTCTCATTCCAGATGTGCATCCAAGTCCTTTCACAGGGCACTAGAAAGCACAGGCAGCAGAGCTGGACCTTGTTCTTCACAGATGATGTTTAGATCAATGGTGAAACCTCACCAGATCTATCCTTGGAGTCACCAAAAGCCTCCAGGGTCACTGGGCAATGTCCCCAGGATGGAGCCTTAGCTCCACGTCATGCTCCAGTGGCAGCTGACACAATACTCTTCAAGTAGCATCTCTGGAAAAGAAACAGTGAAATACAAGAAAATACAAAATAGAAATGAATATAATCAACTAGAAATACACTAAAAGCTGCAGGATACAGCACTTTGCTTCTTCTAACCTCTCCCATGCCAAGGTGAAGTCAGGATCTTCTTCCTTTGCAGCAGTCTCTGCCCATGCAGAGGCAAAGCAGGCTTTGAACCCAGCTCAAATTTAGGCTTGAACAAGGAAAGGATCAAATCCATGGGGAAAGCTGCACAAGCTGATAGCTTTTATTATTAATGTAATACTTTAATATCACCAATGAGCATCTGATTGTCTCCACAAGGGTTTCACAGCGCATCCTCCCTACTCCCACCACCATGAGACTTTATGCCTCTGGGTATTCATTTACCCTACATCTAACACTTTCAATGTGTACACTACCTGTGTGAGACCACTGATTCATCTAATGTATGTATTTATTTCATGTCAAGAGCTTATAATGAAACTTAGGAACCCTTTAGCATTAGAACCCTGCAGGGTGCATATGGGAACCCTGCAATAGGAAAATGGGTTAAATCAGGTCACTCGTTGCTTCCCATTGACAGAAGGAAATGGTAGCAGGTCTGTTGCCCCAGCTTTATCTATGTCCTGGGCCGATCAGCAGTGATAGCCCTTGCTAATGAGGTCATTGATCGTGCTTTGATGCTAGGGATTGCTTGTTGGCAGCTATGAGTGAGTATAGAACACAGGGTGAGCACACACGACATGTACTGGGATGACAGCTATTCACTGGGAGGGCTTTTCCTATGTTTAGCCCTGCAATTTCCATGCATTTGTGTTTAAAGTCCTATTTCTTTAATATTATCTGGATCTGTAAAAGGAAGGACGGGAATGGAGGCCCTGTGCTGCTGCTGCACACCAGCCTGTCAGGGCTCATCCACTGCAGCAACAGATCCAGAGCTGGAAAACGTAATAGCCTTTAATTAACCTGGTCTTACTCAATGCCTCCATATTCCTGCTGGGATTTGCACTTCCACTTTGGACCTTGCCTCTTCCTGAGCAGTTCTGACTCTTTGGACTCGCATGTCAGGAATCGGCTGTATTTGCAAACCTTAGCTAAGGCTGCTCTCAGACTTTGCCAGCTCTTTTAGTTGTACTGCGTCAGTTTTCATCCCTCCAGGTGGAATTTCCTCAGCCTTTCCCTGCACAAAAGGCATGGTAAGGACCAAGGAAGCAGAAGGGCACATAGAGCACATGTTCCTGCACACCTCACCCCCGTATTTCAGGTCTCACCCAGAGCATTGTAGCACTCACAGGAGAGCACTGAAACACTCGGCTCCGTGTTTGCTGAGCAGCCTTCTCTCCTCTCCAGCAATGGCCCCCTTCTATGTCCCAGGCACAAGCAGTGCGTTGGGTTTGGGTTCCCTCTGCACACACTCAGCAGTGCATCCCCAGGGATGGGTCCAGAGAAGGGCACGGAGCTGGTGCAGGGCCTGGAGCACAAGTGTGATGGGGAACGGCTGAGGGACCTGGGGGGTTCACTCTGGAGAAGAGAAGGCTCGGGGGGGGACCCGATGGCTTCCTACAAGTGCCTGACAGGAGGATGGAGCCAGGAGGGGCTGGGCTCTGCTCCCAAGGAACAAGGGATGGGACAAGAGGAAACGGCCTCAAGCTGCACCAGGGCAGGTTTAGGTGGAGCTGAGGAACAATTCCTTCCCCAGAGGGTGCTCAGGCATTGGAACAGGCTGCCCAGGGCAGGGCTGGAGTCACCGTCCCTGTGAGTGTTCACACCGTGGAGATGAGGCCTCAGTGCCATGGGTTAGTGGTGGCCTCAGCAGTGCTGGGCAATGGTTGGACTGGATGAGTTTGAAGGGCTTTTCCAACCTGTTTGATCCTCTGATTCTACGGGGACCGCAGGCTCTGGCAGCGCCGCCAGTGCATCCCCATGTCACTAGATGGCGGCAGCGCCTCGCATCCACCAAGGAATGTTGTCCTTCCATCAGCCCGCCCTCCCCTCCCTCCCTCCCTCCAACTTCCCGGCCATGGATGCACAGCATCCCACCGGGATTTCAGGCAACAGCCAGGAAACCCCTCTCCGAAGAGCCCCATTTGGGAGCCGAGGAAGAGGAGGACCAGGCAATGTCCTGCAGCAGGCAGCCAGGCTATGGAGCGGGGTGAACCAATGCAAAAGCTTGTCGGGGTGAGAAAGAGATTGCTTATGTTCACCCCATCTTCTCCCTGGGGTCTATCACCCCCCTTCCAGGAGGGTCGCTCATCCCCTGGGTGTCTCTAGAGCCTAATTCTATGGAGAGACTCAGAAAGGGGCACATGGAAAGACCCCCGGACAAGAATGCACCCAGTTTAGTACAAGAGCATCACATGAGATCAGTCAGCACAAAAATCTCCTCATATCTCCCTGTTCTGTCTCTGCCCATGAGTTGTCTGAAAACCATGCACGAACAGAAGCTTTCAGACCTATAAGGGAGCCAAGCAATGCCAGGCAGGTCCGGTAAGCAATAAGGATGTTCGGGGTTTTGCAATGCCCTTTACCACCCCGTACGGACTGCTTCCAGTGGGAATTGTGTTATGTTGTCTGAGAGAAAACACATAAGCTTGTCACAAGGGGTTGCTGAAGAAAATCTGTATCTCCTGCCTTCTGATGCACAGAAGTATGAACTTTTACAGTGAAAACAGAGAGATTCCAGGGACAAACTGTAGGGGTTTGGCCAGAAATCAAAGTATTTCAGTTCTGCCTTTCTCAGAGGCAGACCCACACGTAGGTGAGGTTCCTAGATCTATAGCAGGAAGGGGGCTGTCTGCATCTGCACAGGCAAACATGCACCCAGAATCATTTGTCTGAGCCTCGTGTCAAGGAGCTATAAGGCAGAAATGTACAGTTGTAGATGAATTAACGTGCACAGAACTGCCCCGTGGTTACAGCGAATGGGGCTCTTTCCCCCTCTTTCTAGCTGACCTGAGATAGTTCTACGTGGGACAACACCTTTTCTCACCTACAAACATACACACACGCTTCTCCGCCTCCACTTGTGGTGATTTTGCAGGGCAAGGAGCTGCCAGCACATCGGCTGGGTTCAGTGCTCTTTCCTCACCCCGAAGTCTTTCACAACAGCCTCAAGGACATCCCTGTTGTGGTTTGGGTCTTGGAGACCAAAGTGCAGGACACACTTGTAAAGGCAGAGCAGAAAGGGAGCGTGAGGGTGGGATAGTGCAGTGCTGGCTCCTCTGTTGGGACATTGAAGACTCCGTTACCTGGAGCAGGTTGTGCAATCTGCTCGTGCTGCATCAAAGTTTGCATTAAACCTCAGGGATAAATTTTATCTCAATGTTTGCAATCCCATAGGATGTGGGCTCTGTGACAGCTCATTAGGGACCCAGTAAGGAAGAGGCTGTGGAGGCTGAGCAGTTACAGCTCATTTGCTTTATCACCTTCTCAGGTGACTTTGGGAAAGTCAGTGTCTATGTGCTCCATTATATGGAAAGCAGGGATACCCGCGCTCAGGGAGGTGCTTGAACTAAAGCAAACACAGCAGCAGCATCAAGTGGGACATGCACAGTGGCAATCTAGACTTTGTCCACAGCTCTGGCCTTGCTGGCACTGTGCTTGTTTCCCATGGAGCATCCCCCTGGCCCTGGACCTGCTGAAATCTCAGACCTCATTCAACCTCAAAGCAGTGTTCTGCCTCTGCATTGCACCTGTGCCATTGCTTTCCCCAGCCAAGGAGCACCATCTGGTAGGGAAACTCTTGGGGGTTTTGTTTGGACTTTCCCTTATGTTTAAACACAAACTGTGGTTGTATATTTGGCTCAAAGAGAGAGGAACAGTGGTCTGTGGCACAGAGCATCCTCACATTCAGTCTGGAGTGGTGAACGTAGAAGAGTGATGATCACCCCTGAGGCTCCACTGGGTATCATGGGTCTGGCACACCAAGTCAACTGCTTTGACAGTGATATTACATTAATGAAAAGCCATTTCAGGGAACAAGACATCCATACAGTGCGTGTGTGTGGTGAGATGGGTTGTGCGTCAGGACTCACGTGCAAACAGCAGGGCACGCAGACGCACAGGCTCCTCCTCATGTCTGTATGGGCCTGAGAAGCTCTCCTTGACTAATTAGCCGCAATCTGCTGGTAGCAGTTATTAAGTGAGCTGCTGTGATTGATAAATGAAGACTGGAGAGAGCACGGGCCAGCTGGAGAGGTGACAGCCAGGACTTGAGTTCATCCGGCCTCTTGGAGGCTGCTGCTCTTTGTGTCCCATCATGCAAGTGTACACTTGGCCACATGAAGGTTTATGTATCCCCACTGCGTATCCATGCACCTGGGTCAGATGGAGGCATCTGCACTGCAGCCATGTGGTGGGGTGAGATGAAACCCATTTGCATTGGTTAAATGTTCAATGCTGTGCTTTGTGGGGCTCTTCCAAACCTCCCTTTATTCAAGAACATTAACTGAAAATGGCTCCATTTCTTCCCCTGCCCTGGTTCAACCTAATTCCATAAGCAGTGAGCACCATTTCCAGTTCCATAAGCTGGACAGTGGCATGGAAGACATCATCCCACCAAAGCTGCAAGGAGAGAACAACAAGGCAAAGCTCCATGTGCCTGGGAAGAGGCAACAGCACCACGGCACATGTGTTTGAGGCAAGAACATGGCACAACCAGCAGCTTTATTCCTGCAGCAGGACAAGACCCCATCAGTAAAGGCCAGCTCTTCTGCAGGCTCTGCTCCCCACATGATCATTGGTAAGCAAAGCTAAGCCAGTGATAGGTCTCATGCTATCAGTGAAACCATTGCCTTGCCCTTGGAGAAGCAGTACTAAGCCTTTGCTCCTTTTCGGACCTTTGTAATCAGATGACAAGGGCTGATTCCTCTGCTGGATTTCGGCATTCATGGAAAGCTTTATCAAGCAGCAGCTCTCTGTACAAGCAGCTGCTTTCGGCACTCTTATCAAGGCTCTGATAGTGGAATATCTAATCTAAGCCAACATGAACTGGCGCTTGCATGTCTACGGCTTGGAAGTTACAGCTTGGAGGCAGCCAGGAGACTGTGATGGCCATTTCAAATGGAGAAACGTAATGGGAAAGGTGCTGAATTTCATCTCAGTGCTGTCTTGGTAATGCAGCACAGTGAAAACATGGTTAAACCAAGATGATCAGGGGGATCTCAGCGTCAGCACCATCTTCCCCATCCCATCCAACCTTTCCAAGCAATGCCATCATTTGGCCCGCTGAAGAAACCTTTGTTCCTCAAGGTTAAAAATAACCTGATCAAAGATGTGAACCCTGGGCAGGAGACCAAGTTCCCAGGTACAAGTAGAGCAGAAATAGGAACAACCAAGCAATAATACAGGTTTAGACAGAAGGAAGTCCACCTGGGGATCTCTGATTGGCAAGGATGTGACCAAGCTCTTAAAATAACTGGGTAGGAGTTCTGGGGTGTTCAGCTGCACCTGTATTAGGGAAATCCATGACTGAATCAGCAAAAGCCCTGGCTTGTAGCCTGTCACATTTGGGCTAAGAATATCCTAGTGTAGAGCCCTGCCTCAGCTTCCCAAAGCACTAATCTGAAATCAAAGTCTGGGAAGTCACTGGTGGAACACCGTTCACTATACCAGGTTGTTCCAAGCCCCGTCCAACCTGGCCTTGAACACTTCCAGAGATGGGCCAAGTCCTTCTCGTAGTTCAGAACTTGAGAGTTCTACTTCAACCTGGAGGATGCAGAGAAGGATTTTTGCTGCAGGAGCCCTGAGACTCAAAATCCTGTTCCCCAACACAACATCCAAGTTGTCAGGAAGCAGTGCATGCAGGAGGGTGGTTTCCCAGTGCGCTGCAGACACTGAGTGAAAGTGGGAGCCAGGACCAGGAATCCCAGGGAAGGGTTGAGGGAAGAAGGTGATAACAGCTTCCAACTGCTCCACGGGCAGCTGAACAGATGACGGGGTCAAACAGTTCTTGATAATGGCAGATGTAATAACACGAGTGCACTTTGGGAGGTTTGGATTAAGCATCTCCTTCAAGAGGGGGGGTACAGCCCCAAGATGGGTACCCAGAGAGGTAGAGCAGGTGGGGTTTGAGATACAGCCAAAGCCATGGCTGAGCTGACCTGGTGTTGGTGATGCTCTTGCTTTGAGCCAGAGGTTGAATCAGTGGCATTCAGAGGGCTCTCCCAACCAGCATTTCCCTGATTCATCACCTTGGGATGTAAAGCAGAAATGATCCTACACTGTATTTCCAAAGCAACTTAAGCACAAAAGTACCTGCTGGCTTCCCACAAGACCTTCCTCATTTCTCTTTCTACAAACCGGGTCCATGATTTGGGGTAGGTATTTAGTTTTAACCAAATGGTCAATTAACATGGCCTCGTGTTAATGCAAATCAGGCACACGTTCTTCTTCCTAGAAAGATAAATTGATGTCATGTTTGAAGAGATCCTGGTGGGGAGATGTACAAGTATTCTGAACTTTGCTGTTGAGATTAAGGTTGTCTCACCTGCTGTTTGCTCATCAGGCCTGCCTAGATAATCATTACCTTGGCCAAATTTCATTCTGTGAGGGCTTCTTCTAAGAACTTCTGCATTTCTTTACTGGGGGATGTACCAGAACATGAGTCCAACAGAGCAGACAAACCAGAGAGGTTTTATCTTTGATCATTGATTGAAAAATCAGTTGATTGCAATTCTAAACTCGCCAGCAGTGATCCATAGTCCACATTTATCCAACCCACCAAAGCTGGGAACATGGATATGTCATAAGTAGAAGAGGATACCTGAGGAAAGCAGCTTTGATCTCAGATGTGTGTGGGGCTGTTCAGCCTGGAGAAGAGAAGGCTGCTTGGAGACCTCATAGCAGCCTTCCAGCATCTGAAGGGGGCCTATAGGGATGCTGGGGAGGGACTCTTCATTAGGGACTGTAGTGACAGGACAAGGGGTGATGGGTTAAAATTTAAACAGGGGAAGTTTAGATTGGATATAAGGAAGAAGTTCTTTCCTGTGAGGGTGGTGAGGCACTGGAATGGGTTGCCCAAGGAAGTTGTGAATGCTCCATCCCTGGCAGTGTTCAAGGCCAGGCTGGACAGAGCCTTGAGTGAGATGGTTTAGTGTGAGGTGTCCCTGCCCATGGCAGGGGGTTGGAATTGGATAAGCTTAAGGTGATAGAATAATATTCAGGTGTTTTTCAAGTCTGAACCTCCTTATCCATCATGTGAAGAGAGGGGACCTGAACTGCCTGGAGGAGCAGCAAGAGGTCCAGGGCAGGAATGCCTGGGAGGCACACATGTGCTTCCAAATGGCTCATGGCCAGAGGACATGGTGAGGGGCAGGGAGCTGCCAGCTCCATATGCTGCCAGGACCCAGCCTTAGAGGTCAGTCACCTCCAGCCCTATGAAGAAGCTGAAAAGGGATGTGTGGCCCCACATGACCCCAGGTCATTCACCCAGCACAGGGAAAACATGTCATGCAGTTCCCAAGGTGATGTCATTCCTGTTGGAACGTGAGGGATAAAAGGGATGTTTGGGAAACTGCTGAATCAACCCACCCTCCATGTGTGCCTCTGAGCCTGCCTGGCCCCCTCCATGGTGCGCAGGGGTGATGTTCCCTATGGATACCCTCCAGCAGAGGTTTTTCTTCTCCTGCCTCATCAGACTGATGCTGCCTGTACTAATTAACCAGAAACTGAGGCTGAATGAAGCCCAGCACTGTGCAGCACAGAGAGATGAGGTGGCAGCAGCCCTGGGCTAAGCCTGCTCCTGCAGGATGTGTGGCTGCAAAAGGCTCTGACAGCATCTCTGAACTGGAAGGAAACAGAGGGGTTTTTGCATTTATCCATGATTTCAAAAGGCCAAAGGTGCTGTGAGAAGGTGGAATGGAAGAGTTGCCAAGGGGAGAAGGAATGTGAGTGAAAAGGGGGGAAATCCCTGAGCTGGTGACTTTGGGAGGGAGGAGGAGTTCATTGGAGCAGAGCATGAGGTGGGAGCAAGAAGCACAGACCCAGAGAATGGATGCTCTGAAGTCGCTCAGCAACCCAGGATGCTCAGCCAAGGGGACCACACTGGATTGGAGCCCAGCTCTGAGCCCTTCTTTGGAGGAAGGAATGAGGCTCAGCTTGAAGGCTGCTGCTGGCCCTGCTTTGATGATGTGGCTTTTGGCAGAACCATGGCTCTGAGGGCCAGAATGATCCTTCTGTACACGACCGACTGTGGTTCCTGTGGGGAAAGGAGAGGGAATGGGGGTTATAGTGGTGATTCCTGGCAATAGCCTCAGTAGGTCACTAATGGCACCAGTCCATCTAATCCACATGAAACCCCTTTCTTTGAGGCAAGGCCATTAGTGATGCAGTCTGAATCAACCTGCAGCCTTCAGGATGAACCAGGTGAAGCCCAGGATTTGGTTTTGAGTCCTGTTTGTTCCTTAGGAGACAATGATGAGTGGTAAATGCTCCATCCCTGGCAGTGTTCAAGGCCAGGTTGGAAGGAGTCTTGGGCAACATGGTCTAGTGTGAGGTGTCCCTGCCCATGGCAGGAGGGCTGGAACTGGATGAATTTAAGGTGGTTCCCAACCCAAACCATTGTATGATTCTCTGATTGTAATGGCGACTTTGTGACTACTGCTGCATCTGGGTTACACCAAAACCCACTGCTACAGTGGACCGCGAGGCACGTGAAGGAGTGAGCAAGCCAGTGTGCAGCCACTACTCCTCATGCCAGTGCTAAAGACCCAGCATGTCAGTGAATAGAAACCCCCTGGAGCCATAACCCTAATCTTCCATCACTTTCTCCCCTTCCAGAGGTGTGCTCCCAGGTGATCTGGCTTGTTCTTCTGATAATCAAGCTCTTTGAACACTTTATTCCCCATTTGTTTATGGATGCCACGTTGCTGCCTCCATAAAATGGGCTCATGGGATTTCCCCTGCCCCCACGTTGTAAATCGAGGTCCGTCAAATGTACAACAGTTTATCACTGACCATTGCCCAGTCTTATGTTAATGTTTGAACATGGCCATAAAACAAATACATCATCTTACCTCTGACCAGCCTTTAAGGCAGAAGGACCTTATAAAACCAAGCTCTGCTCACCAGCAAGGCACCTCCTCTTGTGTTGGGAGCACAGCGAGCCTTTCCATCATGAGCTTCACTGGGAAGTATGAGCTCCAGTCCCAGGAAAACTTTGAGCCCTTTATGAAAGCCATAGGTAAGTGCCTGCATGTGCTAAGTGCTGCTTTGCCTCTTCAGGTCCCACTGGTGTTTGGGAGTCCCACTGATGCACTGATGATGCAGATTGAAACCATCTCTCAGATTTCCTATTTCTGATTGTCTTCTTGCAGTTGTTGGGGGGTTTTTTAATGGGTGTGCATGGAGATGTGATCTCAAGATAGAAGAGAAAGCATCTCCCTGGCTGGTGGCTGGAGGCCAAAGATGCTGTGTGAAATACATGGCTTGCAAGAAAATGGTCCTAGCAGGGTCTGCAGCCACAGCAGAATGCTGCATCCATGGGATAACCCAGTAGGACCTGGGTGGGTCAGGGAGACTCCATCAAGCTGTGATATTTCCTTTCCAATCCTAACTCTTCTATGATTCTATGGTTCTATATTTGAAGGCCAGCAGGGCATCGCTCAGCCCGTCATGCTGCTGCTCAGAGATGCCACAAAGCACCAGATTCCACCATTCATCAGAAAAAGCATAGCATCACCATCGAATGGTTTGGGTTGGAAGGGACCTTAAAGCTCATCCAGTTCCAACCCCCTGCTGCTACAGCAGGTTGCTCCAAGCCCCATCCAACCTGGCCTTGAACACTGCCAGGGAAGGAGCATTTGCCACTTCTTTGGGTACCCTGTGCCAGTGCCTCAGCACCCTCACAAGGAAGAGCTTCTGCCTAGGGTCCAGCCTGAACTTCCCCCTTTTCAGTTTGAGTCCATCACCCCTTGTCCTGTCGCTACGGACCCTGATGAAGAGATTGATAAAGAGACAAAAATAGTTGGGGTTTTTAAATGCTTAATGCTGAATGTGTGTGACTACATTTCCACCCATGTCCATGCCAGGGAATGTGTTCCCACAGGGATTCAGGAGACTGCACTATTTCTGCACAGTTACGTGCTGGAGGGGCTCTACCTCTCAGACCAGATTCAGGCTTTTGGAGAAGACTTCAGTGAACTGGTTCTGAGGGACACTGAATCAAAACCCGCTTGGTTCTCTTATCCTGCCTCTATTTATTCCATTTTCTCTGTTTGGCAGAGGAATGAAGAAAATCAGGATTCTTTCTATCCGATGCTTAGGCAGGGAAGAATCTGCTCTGCTCCCAGCCAGGTCAGTGAGACAAGGGAGACGTCTTGCTGCCCTCACATCAGGATGACAGTATTTGTTATTCTTCTTCTCCATCAGACTCAGGGCTATGTGACCTTTGGGAATCATCATCATCATTGCAAGGTTTTTCCACACTGGAATAGAAATCCTCCCAGCTGTGCATCCCCAAATCCTGCCACATTCATTCATTCACTCAGAGGGATTGGAACTGGATGATCTTAAGGTCCTTTCCATCCCAAGCCATTCTATGATTCTATGGTTCAGCAGTAGCGATGTGCTTACTGATGGCTCCAAGGTTGACTTAATGTCTCTTGTTCTTGGGCAGGGCTTCCCGATGAACAGATCCAGAAAGGGAAGGACATCAAGAGCATCTCAGAAATCGTGCAGGATGGGAAGAAGTTCAAAATCACAGTGACCACCGGCTCCAAAGTGATGCACCAGGAGTTCACCATCGGGGAGGAGTGCGAGCTGGAGATGCTGTCGGGGGAGAAAGTCAAGGTGGGTGGTGAGCTCCTCCTCTGCCAGGGCTCAGGGACATTAAATTCCCTTGCCAGCCATTCCCTCTGCACTTGAGCAAAGGGAATGACCAGACTATGGGTGTTAAAGCTGACACAGGGAGAAGACCTGAGTAGCTCCGCAGCCTGGTTCTCTCTCTCACAGTTTGCACGCATGATTTCATGTAATGGGAAGGGGCTAATAGCTGAAACCAGGTCTGCAGATGTGACACCACTGCCCTGCTCCCTGCAGGTCCTCAGCAAGCCTCTTAGGGACTCATTCCTGAAAGTGACAGCACATTTCTGAGCCACCCTCCTGAGAACCTCAGAGCCTGAGACTCCAAAGTTGCCACCTCTTTGCTTTTACATCGCAAGCTCCCCAGGCAGCGCTTCTGCAGATGAATCCCTGCCTTTCTAAATTCAGTTTCTTGCATTTCTCCTTCAATTGCCAGTTTGGAAGTCAGTGCTTTAACAACCCATTTGTAATGGGGGGAGGGCCTTTTGTTTTTTTTCTGACAGCAAAAGGTCTGCAAGATTCAAGGTAGTGAAGGGCTGACTTTCTGTCATGTTGCAACACAAAATACACCCCCGCCTTTTTGTTGACTTAAAGGTAGTGCAGGAAAGTCAGCCAAGAAACCATAAACCAATAAATCTCTCCCTTGACATCCCAGTTGCTGGTCTCTGCTAGCTTTTTCCATTGCTTCTGCTGACACTGGGTGAGAGGATTTGGCAAGGTGAGGAGTTATCACCCTTGAAATCAGGCCAGCTCCCATTCATTAGTTTGCAATGGCTCCTAAAACATCAAGACAGCGCCGCCAGCATTATTGCCTCTCACCTCTACCTCAGGAGGAGATGATATTGCAGGGATAGATGAAATCAGGAGGGATGATCATCAAGGAAATACCCCAGGGGTCTCTGAGAGCCGTACCGGCTTTGTGTACCGTATCACAACTTCCAGCATCATTGAAGTCCCTTGGGGATAAACTAGGGGGAAACAGCTATTAGAAGAGTTTCACCCTCCATCAATCAGCAGCTCAAGGGCAGATGAACAACCCTTATAGCTGGACAGGCAGAGGAACAGAAATGGGTTTGCTGGGTTATTTATCTGAGTCATATCAATGATTGCTGCCCTGGAGGTGCTGGTGCTTTTATACGTGCAGCTCCTGAGCGCTATAGACCCAGCAGATGTGCCTGTCCTTCCAAGAGCTTTCCAGCCATGAGTGAGTCTCTTAAAGCTCATTAAACAGTTTCCTACCTTGATCAAGACTCCCCCCATTGCCATGCTGTCACCCAGTTCCCTGTCACCCCATCCCAAAGGAGGTTGCTGCAATAGGTGGGTGATGGACAGGAGATGACATGTCCCAGTGTCCCAATTCTTTCCTTGGAGGTGTGCAGCTCCTCTTAGTCTGGGTGTTGCGTGAGGAGCTGCCCCAAGGAGCATCAGGGCAGCATCAGCAGGGTGAAGATCCTTCCTTGTTCTGCCCCAAAGCTCATGAGTTTGTGTGATGCTAAGGGATGCCAAGGATCTCTGCTCTGGCATATAACAGTACGTGAGTGAGTCGCAATTAGAAGGGGAGACAAGTAGGTACGATGCCAAAACCACATCCCAAAGTAAAGATCCACACTCCTGTTGCATTGCAGTCACCATCAGCACAACCCTCTCTCCTCCTCCTCTCAGGAAAGCCAGAATCACCTGGAAGCAGCTTTCCCCAGGCAATCTGCAGTAGGAATGGTGGCAGCTCAGTGCAGAAGGAGCAGGATAGGACCATAGAATCATAGTTTTGGGTTGGAACTGAGATGGTCTCCAGCAATAACATGAACACCTCTGTCTCCTCCTAACCAGGCTGTTGTTCAGATGGAAGGTAACAACAGACTGATTGCAAACCTGAAAGGGATCAAATCCGTCACCGAACTCAACGGAGACACCATCACCCTTGTAAGTGTAGAAGAGGACAATGGCTGATGTAATGGTGCATACAGATGCCTTTAGTGTCTGGCCCTGGGAAGCCTATAGAGACACTGGGGACCTTAGGGAGGTGTGGAGATGAGCATGCAGGCTCTGCAGCCAAAGTTATCGGTTGGCCAGGCACTGAAGGCAGTTTTCCATTATAATCTGATCCAAAAAGTCCTCTTCAAGATGCCAGTATCCATTGATTAACAAAGTTACATGTAATGAGGGCACATTTTCACCCACACAGAGGAAGAGATATGTGTGTGGACCTGGGACTTCTAAAGGAGAGGTGCAGCAGACTGGTCCCAGTTGAAGGATGCCAGCTTATCTCTACCTGCTTTGGGGTACTCATGAAGAAATCCAAAGCTTTAATAATTCAGTTTATAGGAGATAGACTGGGAGCCAGTCCTGGTTTGATTTGTAAGACCAGACCCTTTCCAAGTAGAGTTTGGAGGCAAGCACCATGATGATCCTTATGGGTTGTTTCCAATGATTCTATGAAAAGCTGACACTCTCCATCTGTTTTTCAGACTATGAACATGGGAGACATCACCTACAAGAGGGTCAGCAAGAGAATCTAGAACACACACCCCCCCCCGATCATTTTACTGTGTAAAATGTGTCCATTAAAGTAAAATTTGTATTAAAGGCCTTTTCTTTATCATCAACCTCTTCACTGTCGCTATAAAGAGATGCAACACTGAAACTCACACAAGCCTTGGTAGAAATCAGGCAACAGGCTGAGCCAAGGCTGTGCTGATGTTGGTGAATGGAGCTTGACAAGGGCATAGGTTCAGAGCCATTGAGTGACCCGCTGAGATGTGCTCTGTGATGATGGGCACTCTTCCTGGTGCTGGCATCCTGCTGGGAACATCCCGGGGGGTCACCACTGTCTGGGTGGATGGAGGAGAACTGGGCAGGGAAAGGGCTCTGTTCCCTTTCCTTACAAACGTGGATAAAGTGACAAGATGAATGGCAGGGCCAAAGGATGGGGCAGGTGAAGTGGGCTCAAGGAAATGTTGGTGGTCCTGCCTGGAAAAATGCCTTGGAAAAACAACCAGCATGGAGACAGTTCAGGTGTCCAAACCACCATTTCCTACTGCAACAGGATCTGGACACTCCATCCCCATCACCTCCCCACACCTTCTCACCAGACAGCGCTCAGGTGTCCAATGTGTGTCTCACCCCAAACCACGCCTGATAAGTTGGGCTGAACTGGAATTGAACACTTCTTCCAGGGAGAAATGCAGGTTATTTTTGTCCTGGTGGGGATGGACACTGGTTGTTCACAGGGTAGACACAGAAGGAGCATCAAAGTCACCCCCACACTCTTGATTGGTGCTGCAGGTTGGATGGAGATGTGGTTTTCTGATGCACGTAGGAGAAGAAACTCTCTTCTCAACTGTGCTTGGATGATGACTGGGAATTGGCACTGGGAAATGGGTGTATGACTTGTGTGATAGCTGGGAATATGTTCTTACAACAGCTCAAAGCTAATCAGGGTATTAGGGAAACACAAGTGCTTCCTCACCTCCTCCTGCAACCCCAATATGTGCCATTAAAGCACCAATTTGTCCTCAGCTGCATCTCTACCATGACTCCTCTCTCCTCAGTCTTTGTGTTTCACTTTGACATAGGCCAAGGGGAATGGCTTTAACCTGCCAGAGGGGAGACTGAGATGAGCTCTTAGGCAGAAGCTCTTCCCTGTGAGGGTGCTGAGGCGCTGGCACAGGGTGCCCAGAGAAGCTGTGGCTGCCCCATCCCTGGCAGTGTTCAAGGACAGGTTGGAAACAGGGGCTTGGAGCAAGCTGCTCTAGTGGAAGGTGTCCCTGCCCGTGGCAGGGGTTGGAACTGGATGAGCTTTAAGGTTCCTTCCAACACAAATCATGTTGTGATTCTATGACTGATTCTCATACTGAGAACTGAACCAATACAGATTGTCACACTGGACATCAGATGGGCACCTCATGGACAAATGGAAGAGCTTAGCTCAATCACACCTAAAAAGCAGATGTTGTCTCCAGCAAATTTATCTCAGATCTGGAGAAACATCAGTAAAACCACTGAGACATTTCACAAAGGAAAAGCCCTGGGTCTGTTTTCTTGCTGTTCTGCTGAGGAACAGGTAGGGGATTCTTGAACAAACCCATCCCTTTCCATCTCTTGGCTGTCACTGAAGGTGTGGAGCCAACCAGTTGGATTTTGAGATAGACAGGCAGCAAAGACGTTTTTATCTAGAAATGTAAGCATTGCCCTTAGACTGTTCCTTCACTGCATTGGCTGCCCACTGGCAGCTGGTCCATGGACTGTCTGTATTTTGCCTAGTGCAAAATGGATTAAACAACCGTCTAAGCTGAAAGGCAGCACTGGAAGGCATTGGAGTCCCCAGCTCACTGCTTCTTCAGTTAGAGCAATGAACACAGTGCACCACACCAGTGCAACTGGCTTCTGGCACGGAGTCATCCCCTGACCATCCCCTGCCATCACTGCAGTCATTTCCTGGTTTTTAACTAAGGAGACTCATATACGCTTATTAATTTATGTGATGTAGGAATTGCAGTAAGTCTCACATACAAAGTGCCCACAGTTTGATGTGGCACCAGTATCAGCTATAGATGGATTTGTCAGCAGTTCTTCATCAGAAAAACACCACTTTTCACCAAGCACCATCTGTGGGTCTTATTCAGTTTGCACTCACTGCCCACAGGCATACAAGACACATTTCAGAATCACCTTCCCACTTATACCATCCCTCGGGCAACCACCCATGGACATCATGGAAAGAAATGATGTTATCACAAGGAAGTAATGGGAAACCCCCCAAAAAAATCTCTTAGGAAAGAATCCATTAAAATTTAACCAAGGATTTCAGGATCAGGACTTGTGCAGAGAGAAACAGGCCTCCAATGTGAATGTAAATCATTTTATAACGGGTTTTTGCTTTGATTTTTAATGCTAATGGTAGAAAAAAGATGTTGTTTCTGCCAAGATCTCTTCTGCTTTGAGCCCTCAGAAGATGTTTCGGGACTCTCTCCCAGCAGCCCATGCTGTCAGACTGGTGCCACTGGAAACAATCCTTATGGATATATCACATATCACATTCCCAAAGATTGCAGGTGCCACAGGTGATGTTGTGCCACAAGCATGAATCTGTGTCAAGCTCAGGGTTTATTCCTTCTTGTGGAAGAGGCCTGGTGAGGTCTCATTGCTGGGTTCAGGCATGACTTGAATCTTTTGGTTTTTGAGGGCAGCTTCCCTCATCTTGTAGTACATGAACTCATTCTGCTGGAACATGCGCAGCTCCATCTCCGTCTGGACACGCATGACCTGAGGGACACAGGAGGTAACAATCTGTGATCACAAAGCAACTGAATAACACACTGTCTAAAAATGGGGACCATCCAGGGGGGTTGGAACTGGATGATCTTAAGGTCCTTTCCAACCCAAACCATTCTGTGATTCTATGTCGTAGGCCATGTAATGACTGATGCCCTTTAAGTGTCCCACCAACGAGACCAAAGCTAAACAGACACAGATACCCAGTTCCGTTCTCCAACCTGGTTGCCTGTGTAATGTGAAAGTACCTGCACCCAGCTATTCCATAGGCTGCTGGGAAGCCTTATGGTCCCAAACATGATGCAGGACCTAGAGGTGATGCTGTGCTGAGACAAAGAGTGAATGTGCTTCCCATTCATTTCATGGGGCTGACCCTTGGCATGACTCAGCACCGGAGTGGGAGGCATCTCATGTGGTGGAGGAGGAGGAGGATGCTCAGCCCCTCTTCAAACACATTTGCACCCTCTGGATTCACCATAAGCAGAGTCACTCCTAGGGCTGCATCAGAGCAGAGGCTCAGAAGGGATTTTAGGAAATCTTCTTATATTTGTTTGAGTTTATTCAACCCTCAGTTTGGGAGCATAGACATAAGTGCCATATATCCACTACCTTCCAGTGGGAAGGGAAATACAGAAATGGAGGTGCTGGGGTCTCACCCTCTGCTATGCATAGGAAACAGTCAACAGACAGGTTGGCTTTAGGTACTAGATACTCATTTTTCTGCTGATATAAAATTGCTCTAATACAGGTTATAACTCTACTCTAATGGTGAGTAAGACACCAATAAAAGATTTCATTTGGTATTGTGTAATTTTTTGGCTAATAAAAGAGAATGCTGTAGAGCAAAGAGGTCACATTGGGCGAGTTAAAGGCTGAGGAAATGATAGATCCCCAGCTGCAATTACAAACAGTCCCTCATATCTGAGCAGATGCAGTTCCCTGGGATCTGCAGCTCTTGATCTAAGCTAGGAAATACACCTGTCAGTCGTTTGAGGGAAAAATACATTGCAGCTTAGAAGGACTGGGGAGTGGTAAATAAAGAAGAATAGACTCTGATAAAGAAAATCAGTTGTTAAACTGGGAACCTCTACCGTATGTACTTTGATATAGTCAGAGTGCAATGCCATTCATCTGAGAGCAGTGAAATCAGGTTGTTTGAAGAATGGGAGGCTCTGTTCTTGGGCACAGCAGTTTCAAGGGAGATTCAGAAGCTGAGCGGTCATTTTTAATGCAAGTCCTGGTGCAGGATTAAAGCTATTTTTCAGGGGTGAAAACAGACACATATTTCTCATCAAACTGTGACACAATCTAGAGAAAACCACAGCGTTAGTAAGAAGTGGCCATTATTGATACATCTCTCAGCTCTTACGGATGGATTGTTCCTATAGCTTGAATGTAATTTTACCCAGGTAGACAGCAGAGACAACACAGAGATGACACCTACCTCCAGGTCTTTGGTAATTGGGTGGGAAGGCCCGTGGGTTATTAGGAGAATGGCATAGGCTTTACAGATCAAGCCATGCCCGGCCTCAATGAGGCCAGCATGCCAGTGGGTGACTCCTGCCCGCATCACGGCCATCCCCAGCTGCGCGTTGTTGGGATGGTATATTTTCCTGGAAAAACATTGAGTAATTTGAGTTCACGAAAGATCCCGGTTCCCAAGTGTTTGTCAGGGACATATTTGCCAAAAAGAACTCACTGTTTACTCAAGTGAAGAGCCTGTTGCATTTGGTGCCACTGAAATGTGCTGCCCTGCTTAGAAAGGGGCAAGCACGAGTTATATGAGGACACAAGTTATATGAGGACATGAGCTGTTGTGGAAGAGGGTGAACAACCTGCAAACAGGGAAGCTGGAACCTAGGTTGGAGAATGCCAAGCTCTTTCATTCCATATTATTTTGGCAGAAACAAAACCTAGATCTGACCAAAACCTAGATCTACAGCCCAAATGGCACAAACCTCACTTCAGTCACTCAATGCAGTCCCTAAACTGATTATGCAACAACCACCAGCTTCTCATTAAAAGTGGGGAGAGAAATAGGTGGTTCCAAACCTACAGAAATACTCATTTCATGCCCTGGAGATGCATCTTTGACTCTGGAGACTGTCAGATCACTCCCCTATGGTCAGCACCTGAGGTGGGAAAAATGAAACCTGCCCTCTACATTCAACATTAGAAGCTGACAGGAGCTGCTTGGACTTACCTGCAAACCTGCCTTCAAGGGCTTATTTGGCATATTGAACTGGCAGGTCTTAAAGCAAGGAAGGGAACTGGGAGGGAGGCAATTTCCTCTGCCATTCAATTAGCTCAGTGCCAGGGCTGGGGCATGAAGTGGCTTGTCAGGCCTGCAAGCCAGGGAGGTGACTCTGTCACCCCTCTGAAACAGAACAAAATATCACAGGCCTTTTGGGGTACAACTGACCAAAATAACAATCTATGGATATGAGGTGCTTTTTCTATTTAATACTCATCAGTCCTGTAGTAAAACTTCGTTAATAATAAAGCACATCACTTTTATTGCGAGGTTTGCTCTGGATCTACTGGAACTTAGACTGAATTTCTTTATTCTCAGAGAGCTTGTACCATAGGACCTGTGTATACTAATGAGCCAAGCCAAAAATCCGTGTATCATTCAAGAGTGAAGGGGTATCTTGAGTGACAGCCATGTGAAACAGCTTTTCTTTTCTCTGCAACTTCTCCTTCCTGCAGGGTGCAGGGGGGCAGATTATCCCCGGCACTGACAACCTCTGTTCTGCCCCCAGGCTCATGTCTTGCTACCAGGGCAGCCCTGAGATGCTTCCAAGACAAAACAGAAGATGTACCAAAGCCATTTGTCAATTACAGTTTAGTAAATGAAGGTGGTTGGAAGCTCTTGTGCATTTAAAAAGGGGTCTTCTTCAGTCTAGTGATATAATCAGGTCCCAATGCAAATGTCAGAACTGCTGCCCTAATGGGACGAGACTAAGAAATTCATTCCTCTAACACACTGCCTAACATTGTATAACCACAGAGAGCTGCCAAAACCAAGGCACAGACATACATGTAGCCATCCACCATCTTCTTGGCATAGTCAGCTGCTTCCTCAAACATCTGGAGGTAGGAGAGCACCTCGGAGGCAATGCTGAGGATCCTCAGCAGGTAGATGTTCGTGTCCCCCAGCACAGGCTCCTGTTTCTTCAGGCACTCACGGCACATCTTCACAACCTGCGCCCAGAGGAAGCAGGGAGAGGAAGGGCAACTTTAGTCTCAAAGCTTTCACACCAAAGCCCTGTGGATTGCATGGTCCATACCACTCCTAGAGGCCAAGTCAGTCTCTGTGAAGGCTGGGGAAGATAGCACGTGCTTTGATTTGTTGAAACATCAATCTGTCAAAGTGATTCGTGCTCAAAGCTTTGTCTCTCAGGGTTGCATTCATAAAACTGGTGAGGAAAAAGCCTTTTCCCAAAGTAAATTCAAACCCAGAGGCTGTTGCTCAACCTGAAGCTGTTACACTCTCAAGAGAACAATTAAATATTTCCTAGGTAAGCAAAAGAGGGAAAAAGGACAAAGGCCCTCTTGGCCTGTGCTCGGGCAGGATGTGAGTCTCTCACACCACACACCTATTCTCATCACCCAACAGATAAGCAAGATGCAGGAGACAGGAGATGAAAAGGACATCAACACAGGCAAACATGGCCCACAGCTCAATGCGGTAAGTCTCATGAGTGTCCTGTCTCTCTCCCAGACCCACTGTCCTCCTTTTTATGAGGCCACCTAACAGAGCTGACTCATTACACTCACCCTTTAAGTCCTGTTTTTTGCCTGGAAGGCACTTGGTTTAACACCTGTGTCAATTGGAGGTGCTGAAGTCATTTGAATCTCCTTGCATCATCACTACAATATAAATCAATCAGCCTGGGATGCTGTCTCAGGCACGGTAGTGCTTTACACAAGACAGAAACCAGCATCAGCTTTTGCAATTTGAGCTGCCAAGAGGGCAGGAAGCACATGGGGATGTTCAGGTAACAACAGTGAGGGTTTGTTTCATCCTTAAATCATTGACATAGAGGAGCAAGACCTGCTTTCCCTGGTAGTGCATGTAAAGCAAGAGAACAAAAGCACTGGGACTCACCTCGTGGTAAAGGCCCTCTATGCGGGCCTTGTTGATCTTCTCCAGCGTGTCCTTGGAGAACTGGACCACTTCCTTCACTGTCTCTGCAGAGGGCTGGGGACGACGTTAGGAAAGCCAGTGAGGAAAATGCACTGCCTCACACATGCTAAAATAACCTGGTCGAAGGGATGCTTGGTCTGGGAACCCAATGCAGCTCAGCGGGACACTTCCCAAATCACCTTCCTATCACTGGTTGTGCATACCAGTGTGCCTCTCAGATCCCTCCAAGACAAGGCTGAAATGGTCCTGCAAGAGGATATTACCATGCTGCTTGTCATAATAATATCCATGAACATCTGACATGCATAACTGGGTTCCTCAACTCTTTCCCCCACTTCTCTCCCTTGGAAAAGGGACAGAATTCACCTTGGACCTCGGATGTCTCTAAAGATGCCAAAGAGGCTATGAAAGCCATCAGCTGGTCTGTATCAGGCGCTCACAGTGCTGCTGTCTTAGAGAAATGAGGGCCTTGAATGGGTGGAATAAGGATAGGAAAGATAACTACATTTTACCCACTCTGAGAAATACTGCCATTAGGTCCAAACATCATAAAAGAGTTGACCTCAGATTTCAGTTGCACCCTGAGAGTGAAATGTGTCTTCCCACACACCCCACCATGTATTTGAAGACGTGATGCACATCTAGGCATGCCTGGCAAAACACTAACCAGCTCCTCGTTAGCTGCCTCCTCCTCCTTCATTCGATGCTGAAATGTAACATTACGATAACCAGCTCCATCATTCATCTTCGTCTTTTCTAAGCCTTTCAGATTTGCATTTTCAGACTATTCTTGCTACCATGACCTTCCTTTTTGTAACCAGGAAACCTGAAATCAGCCCAGGACTGACCCCAAGGGCTTGCAGGAAAAGCCTGGTCTGGAGACATGCAACAGAGCCAGAGCACAGGGAGGACCCAGCAGCTCAGGAAGGACCTTTGGGTGCATATCAAAAGCAGAGACCCAGCGTAGCAGCAAAGGATGCAAAGATTTGGAGGCAGGACCACAGGACTGTCCTGTTGGCTTTTAACACATCTGGTCTATTAGATTTTTGAGGAATCTGTGAAATTCATCTATATGGGATAACATCTTGGAAGTTGAGCATGAAAGGAAAACCAGCAGCTTTCCAGAGCCATATACCCCCCATCTATTTATGGGTACATATGTCTGTGTTATGATGTATTATTCTGTATTATTAGACTGAAGTTGTCATAGCTAACCAGATTTTGGCAGCTGTTTGAGCAGCACACAGGGTCTCCTAGAGCACAGAGCACACTCAAAGGCAACGTTAACATCAGTGCAAACCACATCGCTATGCTGTGTGAGTAAAGACTCCCAGAACAGGTACTTTAAACAGCACTTCCATTGTGGCTTTGCCTAATAAAGATCCTTGCACTTGCTAGGTCCCTAAGTCTGTTGCCCTTATAAACGATAGGAATGTTCTCCCAAGTTACAGGGGATAGCACAAGAGGAAACAGGCACAAGGTGCACCATGGGGGGTTTAGACTGGAGATTAGGAACAATTTCTTCACTGAGAGGGTGCTCAGGCATTGGAACAGGCTGCCCAGGGCAGTGCTGGAATCCCCATCCCCGAAAGTGCTCACACACTGTAGATGAGGCCCTCAGTGACATGGGTTAGTGGTGGTCTTGGCAGTGCTGGTGTAAAGGTTGGACTTGATCTTACAGGTCTTTTTTAGCCTATTTGATTCTGTGATTCCTTTTGGAAGGGGTGAAGGCCCAGAGGTCAGAGCAGCTGTTGAGGATGTAAGCTGTCAATCCTGCATGTATTCATAGCATTGTTTCCATGCAGCTGTGAGTGTTGCTGCTCCCAGGCACGTGAGCCTGGATTCAGACAATGTGATACAGCCATGCTCTGCAGATGAGGTCAGCCTGGATACTCACTGTCTGTGCAAGGAGTGTATTTTTAATAGCTGAACTCATGCACCTTGCATAAATACAGGCTTTTCCTGCATGAGCACTTCAGATGGTGGAGGACATTTGCCCACTGCGTGCTGCAGAGCATCTCTAATGCTCACAAAAAGGGGATGGTGCATCTTACAGCTCAGTCAGGGCTTGATAGCAAGCGTTCTGTGAGAGCTGGGATTTCTTTATGCCATCCATTGGAGGAGGTGGTAGAAAATACTTGTACAGAAAGTCAGATAAAAATGCTTCTGCATCATAAGACTGAGCTCTGGAACAGCTTTAAATTGCAAGTGAGGCATTTCAGTAGTCAGGGTTAGCTGTAAAATGAATGCTTGGTCATTTAGTATTGGGATTAAAAAGCAGGGTCTTCTACACTAAAAGAGAACCTGATCAGCAAATAAAGAGTCTCCTCTAGTCCCATGTTCTGTGTCCTATGGGAGCCTCCTGATATCCATTTGATCCTGTTTCTCCAAACCTTTATCAAGTAAAGACTTACACTCTGCAATATATATTGAGAAACTAAGCATGAGCCAGCAGTGAGCGCTTGCAGCCCAGAAAGCCAACCGTATCCTGGGCTGCATCAAAAGCAGCGTGACCAGCAGGTCGAAGGAGGTGATCCTGCCCCTCTGCTCTGCTCTCGTGAGACCTCACCTGGAGCACTGTGTGCAGTTCTGGTGTCCTCAACATAAAAAGGACATGGAACTGTTGGAACAAGTCCAGAGGAGGCCACGAGGATGATCAGGGGACTGGAGCACCTCCTGTATGAAGACAGGCTGAGAAAGTTGGGGCTGTTCAGCCTGGAGAAGGGGACTGTAGTGATAGGACAAGGGGTAACAGGTTAAAACTTAAACAGGGGAAGTTTAGATTGGACATAAGGAAGAAGTTCTTTACTGTAAGGGTGGTGAGGCACTGCAATGGATTGTCCAGGGAAGTTGTGAATGCTCCATCCCTGGCGGTGTTCAAGGCCAGGCTGGACAGAGCCTTGGGTGACATGGTTTAGTGTGAGGTGTCCCTGCCCATGGCAGGGGGGTTGGAACTGGATGAACTTAAGGTCCTTTCTGACTCTAACTATTCTATGATTCTAGTCTATGATTCTATATCCATCCTGACTGACACCTATATGAAAGAAATCACATGGGACTGAGCTCGGCTTTCTGGTAACTGTTGAGCTGGAGGCTGATGCTTTTGCACTCCTCTCCTGCTGGCAGTGCTGGTGTGAGGTGATGGTTGCTCATCCCGCCTTTGCTGTTTGATCCTGCCTCACAGCATCCCCTAAGCAGTACTCTGATTCATTATGTGACTACTCAATCATGCAGATCAATGACTTGATAATAGACTAAATTACCCTGCCTTGCTTTGCCTGCCCTTATACACTTCATAAAGCTTCCAGGAGTAGAAACCCCCTGAGGTAACACTCCCACAGTGGACAAAAAGATACCAGCAATTACATCCTTGGGCAAAGGATGGTTCCAAGAGGAACCAAAAAGTAACTCTCAGAGCTACCAGGATGCTCATAAACTGGAGCTGGTGGCCAAGCAACACATCCCACTGCCACCAGCAAGGCACAGCCTTACAGCCTCCCACTCTGTGGCTTGTGAGACCTCCAAGGAAGACACAGCTTACTTAAAAATGAACAGTCAAACATGGCAATTTTTCACAGTCTGCCCACAGCAACCATGCACAAATGTCAAGTGATGGTGCCTGTACCTGTGACAGGCTTTTGCAAGGAAGGACTGGAAGCTGAGGGTTCCCACCTTCCTGTGATGGTACATGTGTTACAAACCATACAGCTTCAGCAGCGCTGATTGGCACTGACACCATGAATCACCTGCATCACATTTTCCCTCCTGCTGTTCAAAGCTTTGATTCCTCTTTAGATCCTAAAAACCCACCCCAAAATCTAATCCGGCATTTTTCTCAGCTCTACCCCTAATTTCTAATATTTTAGCATTCTGCCCAGTGATGGACTTTTAGGTTAGAGCCAAAGTCAACTTTTGTGGGCTTTTTTAATGTAAAAACTGCACTTACAAGTTTAAATCCATCACCCCTTGTCCTATCACCACAGTCCCCAAGGAAGAGTCCATCTCCAGCATCCATGTAGGCCCCCTTTAGATACAGGAAGGGTGTTCTGAGGTCTCCATGCAGCCTTCTCTTTTCCAGGCTTGGCTGTGCATGGTGGGTTTGAACTGTTGTGCTCAATGGAGGTTCAGTTCCATTCTCACTTTTTTACATTGGCACTAGTCAGGCTTCTACTAAAATCTGATTCTGTTCCTATTGGGTGTCTCCCTGGGCTGAGGGACCACGGCCACAGAGACATACAGAGACACAGCCAGCTCTGGGTTTGGACACAGGAAGACAACCCATACCTTGCTTTCTCCCTGCTTCACCGCCAGCATCAGGTCATCCTTGACCTGCTTCTTGCAGTGCTCGCAGGCGCAGTCGAAGTAATACTGCTTCTTGAGCTGCTTCCGCCGCTCCTCGCTCACGTTGAGGAAATCCACATAGGAAACAGACAGCTCATCCCCTGGAGAAATCTTGCTCAGCGCCCGCAGCTCGATCCTGAGTGCAAAGGAGATGAGATGTGCACTGGGAAACGCAACAGAAGCAAGGGTGCAGCCATAGAGTTGTCAGGGACAAATCCTGCCCCAGCCTTGCAGAGTTCTTGCCCTTGGGTGTGCTTTAGCTCTTCAAGGAGGCAATGCAGAGATGGACAGCAGTTCGGTGAACTGAATGCAGAGGAAAAATATGGTCGCACCATTTTCTCCTGCCCCTCTGCAAGTCCCTGGCTGGGATACGTAAGGATCTGAGCTATAAACAGATTATGGTCCATTACTGGGCTGAACATAGACATAAACTTCTGCAGGAGATCAGCAGAAGAAATCGCTAGGATCAGGAATACCCAACAAGCCTTGTAAAATGCTGAGTTTGGACTCGAGGTCTTTTTTTAAGTACAGCTTTGCACATTCCTGGCCAGACTCCCAAATCCCAGGCTGTGCTGCCTTTGGGATCGTTTTCACTCCCAAAAGTTAAGACAAATTCCCTCTAGGTGCTGTGTAAGAGATGCCCTCACCCTGTTCGTGCTTTTCTACATAAAAGCGTATAAGCAATTCCCTGGAAATTGTCTATTTTTGAATAGCTCATTTGATCTGATGCTACTATAAACCACAACTCAGTTGCCAGTCTGTGATACTAAGCCAAAATCCATGCCAAGCCCTTGATGACAAGCTTTTGGAAGGACAGACCTTTACACCTAAGTTTCTCTCATGTCATTCTCTGCAAAGGTCTTAAAAAATGTGGATACTTGTTGTTCCATTCCCAGTTACTCTGGGCCACCTCTCAGCAATTTGGCCGTAATGGGAAGAAACTCCATCAAATACAACTGTGAGGTGTTACTTCTGTATCCATCTACTCCCCCATTTACTAGTGACTCTACCCATGGTTAGAAATAATTCACTGCACTTGAGATCAGTGATTTCGGGCTCTCTGCTCAATCCCATTAGTTGGTTACACAGATTTTTGCAGGTAGGAATACTTACAGGTTATCAAAATGAAGGCAGTCCCATGGTCTGATCTCCCACCCTACCATGTGCTCCATCAGTCCTGGGACTCCCTCACTGTGGACAGCACGACTTGTTCTTCCTCCTGCTGAGCTCAGCAGCGTGTTTGATGTACACACCTGCTATGAGATGTACCTGGGGGGACCTGCTGTCTTCCACTTGAACATGAGGTGCTTTAGACGGGACCCAATGAAGGTCTCACCAAAGGCATAAGTGGCATAGCACTCGAAGGTCTCACCGCGTGCATTAAACATAAGTCTCTTTTGGAAGGACACGACTTTTTCTGTGTGATCATATTTCTGCATAGGAATTGGTAATTCTCTTGTAGTTCCCTTTTCACTCCCTTGTAATTCCTATTACAAGCTCTTAGCTCCAAGGGCTTAACTCTGAGCTCTTCAGCTGTGCTAAAGCTGCTGTGAAAACTACTCTCTGAGGCTGGTCTTACCCTTCTGTGGGTGTTAGATCATACCAAGAGCATATTTCATACAAAACTTATCACTAAACCTGCCATCGTCGCGAAGGACAGCCTTTAGTTATGTCACAGCCACAGGAAAATGACAGCTGGAGAAAGAAGCAACCTGCTACTCAAGGATAAAGTGCATGGAAAAGAGCAATTGCCATCAGAAAGGTTGATACATACACACATTCCTGTTCACACTCGACGGGATCCTCGTTAAAGTGAGTCATGCAACCAGAGAAGCAGAATCAAGCCTCTGACTTTTATGATGCCCCTGATAGCCTAAGCACTGTAGGTATATTTTAAGCAGCCACCCCTTGTGTGGAGGAGATTGACAGCGTTTGGGATAAGCCTGGAAACGCATGGCATATTTTAAATGCTATAGTTAAAGAGACACTGTCAGCCAAGGGCACCCCACCACACTGATGCTGTGCTTTCCCCAGTGCCTGCCCCAAGCACTAAGGACCTTGAGAGACACACACAGATAGAGTGTGCCTGATTGATAGCTCAAAACTCAAACTGCCCCAAAATAGCAGCTCTAAACTGAAACTCATTTGCTCCTTTTTATCCTACCTATAGTGCACCAAGAAAGTGTCAGTGGTATTTCATGTCTTATTTGAGGAAAGACAGGTTTGCTTGAAATGAATGTTTAAAGGCAACAGTGTCCCTTTAACAGGGCTAACTAAAATATACCACGTGCAGTGAGCTAAGCAGAGAATTTTTCTTTCTTTGCACATAGTTTTGTGATTTCTTTAGTTTGGATCAGGTAACAGTGGCATCATTAAAAGGTGAAACATTAATCAGGTATTATGATAAAAGAGGATTGAGACCTACATCTCATAGTACTGCTACTGTAGGCAACGGATTGAACAGGCACCGCTTGTCACAGAAGAAACGTGGACTATTTAGTATGTCAGTAATGCAACCATTTCTCATCTCCTAACACACAAGGGTTTATTTTGGGCTGTACAAGATTAGCGAGACCTTGTTCTGACTTTCACGCTCTTGCTGTAGTCAGGGGAGGAGAAATGAGAGGTGAAGAGGGGAAATACTGACAAGGAGGAAGCCAAGGGAGAAGGGTTGAAAGGCAGAAGGGGAATTCACCATAGGGGAGACAGTCAGAGGATTACCACTATGGTTTTAGGGTACTACAAAATGCAGAGTTAAGTGAGGTTTGGGTTTAGTGGGGCTTTACACGGGGGAGAAGTGAACCCCCTCGGGCTGTTTGCAGCTTTTCCATTAAACACAGGACATGAGGGGTACAGGGCAAGGGGGGAGGACGATGCTTTCGAGACCGACCCACCTCATCTGTGTGTGGAACATTGATCTTACAGCCTCATGACTGAAAGACAAAACAAACATCTGCAATTTACACAGGCGCAAGTACATCAAAAATATGGGTGCACGGTATAGGGCATCAGGAGATCAAGGGGTTCCCCGTGCCTGGCTCATGTTTCATTGAATGAGAGCTTCACTTCTGCTGTGCAGCAGCCATCACTGAATTGTCCATCATTGGGCCATGGAGAATTGTCCCATGCTGTGATTTTAGGAGGGGTTTTGGCCAGGGGTTGTGCAGAACCCGCTTCTGAGGTTTACAGGCACAAAGGGGGTAGTTCTGCACATAAATATCTCCACTGACATTAGTACTGCTCTCTAAAACACAGCTTGAAATGGAAATCAGACTGGGATAGCAAGGACTATGCACTACATGATGAGTTTAGTGGGTCCTCAAGTCTGGTGTTGTGCCTTGATAGACACAACAGGGGCTTATCATCAGGCTTGCACAGGAAGGCAAGAAACCTTCATAATTCACTTTGCCAATAACCAGATGGTCAAGTTTAAAGTCAGTAACAGGATACATGTGGGAGCTTCGACAAGCTGCCGGGCGAACAAAATGCCATTCCTCTACTTACCACCCAGAAATTCAGACTTATCACTGCTAGTTCCTCCTCCACTTCCCAGGCTGGCTGGAGAGGCGCTTCATCATCCCACTAAGGATCTGATCCAGAGCAATTGGCTATCAGAGCACAGACTCCAAGCTGACTTTGGATCAGACCCTGTTTCCCAACATAAGTCATCCTAATGCAGCTTTGTTTTCGCTTTGCTCATTTATCAGCTGCTTGATAAACGCTTGTATAGTTTTATCAGGTAAAACCAGCAGCAATAACTTGAGTGCGCAAGCAATGTGTTAGTTCAAGAAGGAGAGGCTGAGGGGTTAACTTGTAGCACTAAACGTTGGTGAGCATGGGAATTTGTACAACATTAGTGGAAAATCTGGATGAAATACTGTGGCTGTGCAGCTTTTGGCAAGCAGATCCCTAACAGTTAACGTCTTTCATGTGATGCAACTTGATGGATCAGATGCAGTTCGTACCTGGAGGCTGGGAAGGGCCAAGGCATCCATCCTATGGGCTGCCCCAAGCTCTGAGAGCAGCAGCCTCCACTCCCAGCTCTGTTGAAACATTCCTGCATTTCCCACTTAATCTCTTTCCATCTCATATATCCCACAGAAGTTTTCTTACAGCACTTGGGTGGGAATGAAGAATGCCCTGCAGCTTCGGGCATCCTGCACTCTTAAGTGACTCGGTTTGAGGATAACAGTAACAATTGTCATTAAGATCCCCCCGTTGCTAAAGAGTTAATCAGTGATTAATAAAGATGGAACACTCACAAAGATGAGGGTTGTGCTAGAAATGATTATAAACACATCAGCAGATAGTGATACACAGCTGATTGCAAGCTTTGGTTATGAAAAACTCTTGAACTGTGGACCTGATACAATCTTTAATAATTTATTAACCATAACTGTTCCTTAAATAAAGCCTTAATATAAGGGGTGATCTAGGCAGCTTCTTAGTACTTTATCTGCCTATCTTAAGTCTGGTTTCAAACCTCACAGAAATCAGGGGAAAATCCAGTTCACTGGATTTGGGGTCAAACCTTGTGTATTTGTTTAGTGCATGGGACAATAATGAGAGAGAAAAGAGTTCCTCTTTAAAAAGAAAATCCTGATATATCTTTTTCTGAGCTAGAGAAGGGACCAAGAATGGGATTTGACACTGCGCAGTTAGCCAAGTCTGCTGAGTTGCTTGTTAGGATGCATCCTCACTGTGCCTGAGGAAAGAGATCCACTCACTTGCCATTGTTGAAGATGACGGTGCAGTTGGGCCAGCAGTCATGGTTGACCTGGCAGAGATTGGGGAAGATTCCCACACCAACAGCCTGCAGTCCTCTTTGGTCACTGAGGGTGAAGCCGTTGCAGCTGATCTAGTCCCAGAACATAGGAAGGAAGAAGCATTAAAGGAGGAAAAGCTGAACTTGGCTACATTAAGGATTTCTCAATTCCCACTGATGCTTTAGAAAAGGTGTATCTCCAGCATCCCATCTCCAAACTTTAAGGAGGAGGGAGTGCCTACAAGATCATTGCAGAAGGTAGTTGTAGGAACATCTTTAGTTGGGATAAAACATCAGAATAGAAGCAATTCTATTCTTCTTCTATAGACACATTCAGATGGACCAACCCAGAGCAGAGCTGAGTAAATGTTACAGAGTATTTGTTGTTAATATTCATTTGGGATGGCTAATGTAACTTTGTGCTGACAATGCGTTGGTTGCCTTAGATTCACTTCCTAGAAATAATGCAGAGAAAGGTCACAGGAAAATGAGTTAGAGGCCATTCAAGCAGAGGCCTGGCAGAAAGCAAAGTTCACCCTTATTGAAACAGGTATCAGTTAGAAATTAACCTTAAGAGCTGCATTCAACCGGGTCATGTTTGCTGGGTGGCCCACAGAGCTTATAAAAACCAACTACTACTGTTTGAGTCCCAAATCATTTTCAGAATGACTACTTTTGCTTGACATTTATACCACAAATGAATTATTACACTTTTCTATAGCGTGCATTATCACCACATATGAATGGAACCGTTTTTAGTCACGGACGCTACAGATGAAGTGTTTGCAAAGGCAAAATGTGATAGGATTTAATAGGGTATAATTTAAGCAAATAATTAACTTGGCTGCTAATTATTTTACTCTGCTAATAGTTTTATTTCCTTTCTTAACTGATTCTGTACTTCATCTGTACTTCCTTAGTTATGCACGGGCAAGCTGTGCCGGTCACTAGCAGATAGATCTCCCTGCACCTATTGGACTGCAGGGAGATCTTTTCTTTGCAGGGTGGGTACCAAAGGATGCTGTGCCCCCTCCTCGTGCAAAGCCAACTTCTCCACACCAGCCACCAGCAGAGGTGCCAGCAAAGCATGTGTCTTGTCTCAGCTCACCCTGCTCCTTTTGGCAATGTGCTAGCTGAGGGGTTAGTGCAGCCCAGGGTACACTGACTTGCACGAGGGCTGGGGCAGAGCAGCTCAGCCTGAACTGGCTTCTGGTCATTTCCCTCTTGGCTATACTGAGAATAGAAGTTTGCAGCTAAGTTAGTAATGGGTATTATTAAATATATTTAGCACATTTTGCCTATTTTTATTATATATATAAAACATGCATTTACAATATGCATGGAAAAAACGAATGCACGCAATATACAATAGACATCAATGTTTATACTAAAACAGATCTGCTATATTAAAACATATTGCAAGTATATTTACTAAAACATATTTAAATATGCATTTACATGTATTTGAGGCAGGTGCAGAGATATATATAAATATGTATCTGCCAGGTACACAGGGATGCCCAGTGCGACCTGTGATGACAGTGCAGCACCTACAGTTGAGCAAGCCACATGCCTGCATGTTTAGACAGATCAAGTGTTTCAGACCTTGCCCCTGCTGTGCCTGTTTCTCAGTGTCAGTACAGAAGTGATGCAGATGGGGAATGGGCAGTATCCAAACCACATGCAGCAAATTCTGGTCAGTTACCCCAGTAGCTATGGCCTCTTAAGGGAACCAGAGAGATGAGCTCATACATCCTCAACTCAGACTTTCTCTGCATTAAAAGCAGCCCCCCATTTGCTCTCCTCCTCCGTTCCCTCCAACATACCACTCCAAATACATGGGAGATGTACTGCATGCCGAACTGCTGGCTCTGAGGTGGCCAAAACTCGAGGAAGCTCTGCACATCAGCATGGAGCTCCTTCTTCTCCTCCTCGCCAAAGTTGTCCACATGGTTCTGCAGGTCATCGATGGAGACCAGGCAGCCCTCTGACAGCCCGCTGCCTTCCCTCTCTATCTTCCACATGATGCGGGCAGCCAGCCTGGCCAGAAGAGAGACCCACGTGTTAGCAACACCACCAGCCACTGCAAGGAGATGGATCAAAGGGCCATCAAAATCCACTACATGGGTGGGAAATTGCATGCAAGCAGGCCAAGACAGGCTCAGCATCAGATGGCTGATGGCTGGGAGCCATCCACAGGCTTTTGAAGGAAAGGGAGATGCAGGGGTTTGCCCCAGCATCTATGTTCTCAACTGCAGAACATAGGTTCTAGCTCTCCACAATGGCTCTCATTTCCTTGGGGATTACTCTCGTTTTCTTATGACAGAGCTAAATCAATGTATCCTATAGACAAACAAGTGGGGAAGATCCCGTCTCCTCTTCCACTTTCCCACATACTCCCCACTTTTCCACACCTCCTAAACCACCCCAGGCAGGTTTGCCTCCCCACATTCAACTGCAGTAGTTTTCGGGGTCCATCACCAAAACCGAGAAAGCAGAAGCACAACCCTCTCACACCCCAGATGCTCCTCCAGGTCCGCATCCCCTCAGCTCAGGGATGCTCCTGTCCTTTCCCAAGCCATCTCCCACTCAACTTCTAACCCTGGCCACCCAGCTCTTCCTTGCCACCCTGTCCTGTCCCGCTGTGCCCAGGTTCAGTTGCTGGGGTCCAGCTCTCACCTGATGTTCTCAGTGGGTGCTTTGCCATGCTTCTTAATGGCAGAGCACTCATTTTTGTGGTTGAGCCAAGCTGCTCTCTGGCAGGTCCGGTCGCAGTAGTGGGCAAACTTGCACTGGCCACAGCGATGGAGCCTCTCCTGCCTCTTGAAGCAGGTATGACAGACGACATGTGTCAGGCTGGAAGGACAGAAGGACCCATTAGCTTGTAGCTCAGTGAAGGGCCAGCTCCACACAGCAGGGGTCCTGCCAGCTTTGCATCCCTGCACTGCCCAGAGCCACTAAGGATGAAGAAGCATCCCACCAGGTTATAGAATCATAGAATCATGGAATGGTTTGGATTGGAAACCACCTTAAGATCATCCAGTTCCAATTCCCTGCCATGGGCAGGGACATCTCACACTAAACCATGTCACCCAAGGCTCTGTCACAGTATCACAGTATGCTAGAGATTGGAAGGGACCTCAAAAGATCATCTAGTCCAATCCCCCTGCTGGAGCAGGAACACCTAGATAAGGTTACACAGGAATGTGTCCAGGTGGGTTTTGAATGTCTCCAGGGAAGGAGACTCCACAACCTCCCTGGGCAGCCTGTTCCAGTGTTCCGTCACCCTCACTGAGAAGAAGTTTCTTCTCAAGTTTAAGTGGAACCTCTTGTGTTCCAGTTTGTACCCATTACCCCTTGTCCTATCATTGTTTGCCACTGAGTAGAGCCTGGCTCCATCCTCGTGACACTCCCCCTTTATATATTTATATACACTAATAAGGTCACCCCTCAGTCTCCTCTTCTCCAAACTATAGAGACCCAGCTCCCTCAGTCTGTCCTCATAAGGGAGATGCTCCACTCCCTTAATCATCTTCGTTGCCCTGCGCTGGACTCTCTCCAGCAGCTCCCTGTCCTTCTTGAACTGAGGGGCCCAGAACTGGACACAATATTCCAGATGCGGTCTCACCAGGGCAGAGTAGAGGGGAAGGAGGACCTCTCTCGACCTACTAACCACCGCCCTTCTAATATACCCCAGGATGCCATTGGCCTTCTTGGCCACAAGGGCACAGTGTTGGCTCATGGTCATCCTGTTGTCCACTAGGACCCCCAGGTCCCTCTCCCCTACACTGCTCTCTAACAGGTCGTTCCCCAACCTATACTGGAACCTGGGGTTGTTCCTGCCCAGATGCAGGACTCTACACTCTCCCTTGTTATATTTCATCAAGTTATTCCCGGCCCAACTCTCCAGCCTGTCCAGGTCTCGCTGGATGGCAGCACAGCCTTCTGGTGTGTCAGCCACTCCTCCCAGCTTAGTGTCATCAGCAAACTTGCTGATAGTACACTCAATTCCCTCATCTAAATCGTTGATAAGATGAGGGATCTCATCAACGTTGGCAGTGTCCAACCTGGCCTTGGACACTGCCAGGGATGGAGCATTCACCACTCCTCTGGGCACCCTGTTCCAGTGCCTCACCACCCTCACAGTAAAGAACTTCCTTATATCTAACCTGAAGTTCCCCTGTTAAAGTCTGAACCCATCACCCCTTATCCTGTCACTGCAGTCTCTAATGAAGAGTCCCACCCCAGCACCCTTGCAGGCTCCCTTCAGATACTGGAAGGTTGCTATGAGGTTAATTCTTACGCACTTGCCCAGTGCTGTTGCTCTTCTGTCTCGCTATGTCAAAGAGACAAATATATTGCTTAAAGGAGGACAGCAATAAAGCATTCCCCAGCTCTCAGCCCTCTTGTCTGCAGTGCATCTGCTCCTCCCCAGCACTGTTAATAGGATTCTTAGTATGTTCTCATTTGTTCCAAGCTGAAGCACCAACCAGCCCTTTGCTGAGCAGAAAGCAGATGCCTCATGAGTCTGCAGCTTAGGCAAGCACAAGGAGGAATGTGAAGGCAAAGAGCCATCCTGAGAGCTTCACCTGCCTGCAAAGCCTCTGGATTTGGCTAAAGTGAACCCCCCACAAATATTAAAGCTTTCCTGGGCCCCACAGAGACCAGGGCACAAAATGGAGCTATGGACTCCACCGTGCCCAAGAGACTTGGGAAAACATGGGGTGAGAAGAACCAAGCAGGAGCATGGCTCTGAGCCATCCTAACTGCTCTCCTGAGCTGTCCTTAGGCACAGGCATGCTGTAGGGATAACAATATACATTAGAAGTGCCCAGCTAGTGAGCAGACCAGAGGTGTTTCACAATGAAGAAGACTGATAGATCAAAGTGATTGTATAGGGAAACCCTGATTTTGTGCTGCTTGAAACCAAGATGTTTCCATGGATTAAAAAGCATCTTTGCTTGTCACTTCTTTGTGCCATTGGGCCAGAGGTATAGCTGTTTTGGAGATATTCACTTGGCAATTGTGGCTTTGTGTTGGAAATTACATGAGGAAGACAAAAGAACACCCTCCTTCAAGGTAGATCTTCTCACCATAGAGTGTTCTGTGCCTTCTCCTCCTTCCTTCAACTGTGGCACATCTCCTGCTGTCCACCGTCAGAAGACATCAGCACAGAGCACCAGGCTGGGTGGGTTTGAGACTCTTCTGGTCCCAGTGACTCCAGACATGTTCACTGTGGTTCAGTGAAGTTCTGAGGGACCAGGGCAGGATTCCATCTGCTCAGCAGATCCCTAGGGATGAGTGCTGAGGGACAAGTGGGTTTTCAGCTGCTCAGGGACAGACAAGAAACACCAAAAGATGAAGAGAGAGGAAAGATGAACTCTAAAGAGCTGGCAGGAGCACTGGCTGGGGTAAGACATGGAGTGGGCTGGCCGTAATGTCCAGTTTAGGGAGCAGCACTTGCATTTATGAGCACCAAAAGACTGTAGAACTAAATCCAGGGGATCTTCCATTCACAAGGCTGATATGTTGCTGAGCAGAGAACATCAATGACTTAGGGCTGATCAGTGATGCAGAATATGCCACCAATGGGGATGTTAAACACTAAAGGTAATGAGCACAGTGCCTGATGTAAGGATCTGCTCTGAGGGCATGGAGTCCTCCCTAAAGCTGGCATCATCTTTAGCCATATGCTCTTTAAATTACCTAAAGCCTTCCTGCAGATGGGCAGGTGATACAGATTTCTGCTCCAAATCCAGAAGCCTGACATGTGTTTCTCCAGTGAATAGTGAATAGTGAATGCTGCTCATTGGCTATTCCTGCTCCTGGCTCTGTGGTTCAACTGTGAGTTAGGTCATGGAATAACTTGGAAACACTTTTCAAAAGGAGAAGGCTTCTTCTTTGCAGGATTCCAAACCAGCTTTCCAAGCAGCATCCCAGAGTTGTATGCATGTGACTATAAGACCAAGGCCAGGGTAAGAATGCAGCAGAGGATGCTGATGAAGAAGTCTAACCTCATGCCCTCCCTCTGAGAGTACCCAGGGTCCCAGACCCTGTGCCCCTTTCAGCTGTCCTGCTGTTTGCTTCTAGGACTTAATTCACTGGGAAGGAGGGGAGGACACTCTGGGCTCCTGCCCAAACAACTTTGAGGCTTTCCCCTTGCTGCTAGAGAAGGCTTTTCACTGCCTGATCTGGAGTCCTAAGTTATCTGCTTCTCCAGGCAACTGCCCACTTTATCTCTGCCTCTGGCCAGGCCCAAGAGTACAGGAAAACTTGAATTCCCATCACTTAGATGCTACTGGTCCCAGGAGAAAGGTTGTCCTCATTGCAAAGATCTTGCTGACCATAGAGGCTTCATTACCAAAGGATTTGCCCTATAATGTGGACATTATTATTGCCCACAGCCCATAGTGGGGAAACTGAGGCACAAGGATCACATGAGGAGGATGTGCCACAGGTGGGAATCAGCCCCACAGCCCCAAGACTGCTTCTCCACTATACAGATATATACATATAAACATATGCATGCATATTTATATCTATCGATCACAGTACAATGAAAATGCAATGTCATTCTGCTGGCAGCAGTGTGTGAGCTCCTGACACAATCCACCCTGCACCTTGGCTCCTGCAGGATGAAGAGGACCATTGATTTAAAGCAGGACGACCTGCAGCAGACAAAACCTTGTGCAAACATGAGGTTTGGAAAATGACAGTGAGCAATGCCAAAGGGAGCCCAACACAAGGCAAGCACACGGGATGGGGCAGGGGGGAGCACGTCTCTGGGAAGGGGGATGCATCCAGCTCCATTATATCAAATGGAAGAGCTGGGAGCTGGTGAGAAATGTGAGGCTGTGCTCTGTCAGCTGTCAAGTCAGGGAGGCAGAGAGGTGCAAGAGAAATTGCACTCCTTGTAAGGCAAAGGAGAGACAGAGAGCTGATAAAACCTGTGCGGTTACATTGCACCGGGAAGCACAGGGATACATCCCACACAGGGAATGGGGTTCCCTCCTGCTGCCTGCATGTTTCAAGGCAGTCAGAAAGCAAAGAGGCAGCTAAAGAAGTTTCCTTGTAGAAAGGAATGGCAGCTTGGAGGGGAACACAGTGTAGCAAACCCAGGTTCTCAAATGGGGGCTTGTCCCCCCTCCCATTTGCTCTCTGAGAACAGAAAGATAATGGAATGTTGGCTTTGCATTTTGCTGTTTATCACATAGGGTGTCCAGAGCTTCCAAAGCAAACCCACTCAGTGGAACTCACTGCCTGGAAAGGCCTCATTTCTGAGGAGATGCAGAAATGCACAGAAAAAATTATACAAGACTTTCCAGGAAAGGAAAGGAACAGCTCATGTGGCATTGAAACTGCAGCCACAGTTACTCATAGGAAATCTGGCTGGCAGGTATAAGAAATAGAGCATCTCTCACTAAACCCTCATGGGATCCTTATTGCTTCAGAATGGTTTAAAAGAAGACTGGATGTATTGATAATGTGCATTATCAGGATTCCAGAGGCCCGGGCTCAACTCTTGGCACGGAAAAACATCAGGAGTCAGACGTACTTGAGATCTATAGCACTGCCTGACCCTGCAAGCACCTAAACCCTCCCCAGTGCCCTTAAGCAAATTGCTTCTGTCTCAGAGGAGCTGAGAGATGGACACCCCAAAAGGGGATGGCAAAGTGGGGCTCTCACTTGGCCCTAGGTCTGGACTTTACACCAGGCTCTGATACCACCTATCCTAGAGGTTGACAACACCAAAGGCACCAAAGGCTTGCAGTGGTCCACAGCCTCCCCTCTCACCCCTCTGCAATGGTTAAGGTGCCCCAAGGACAGAAGGAGCAGCCTAAGGTTAAACCTAAGTCTATAAAACCTTCTCTGCCTGGCCTAGAAAGTGTTTAACACAACCTGAAATGGCTCCAGGTAGTGCAGACTTCCTCTCCCTGTAGACAGAGCAGCCCATATGGTCAGGGTGCTGCACGGCCAGGCAGCACTGAGTTTCTGGAGAGAAACCTGGGTAGGTACCTTGTGGTGTGGCACCTACCCAGGAGCTTTGGAGGTTTGAACCGTCATGGATTCAGTGCTCAGCCTCACTTGCTTTAACACAGGGACAATACAACAGCTTCCTGCTGTGTCTGTCTACACCATGGCCTCTAGGGTGATCTCTGCTGTCTTCCACACATAGTGAGAACTACTTTTTTCCACCCTGCCCAAAAGCAGCATCTTCGTTAGCACAGGGATGTCTCCAGCCCATCAAAGCCCTGCTTTGATGAGGGATTTAGGGCTGACTTGCAGGGCAGGCACTACTAACACACTCACTACATGACTTTCTGGGGAGCCTCAGGTTTCTTTAGCCTCTTAACCAAGCACCGACCAAGCTGAACTCCCAGGGGCTCATGAGCTCAGACATTACATAGATGAGACACACAACTACTACTAATCCTGGATGTAGCTACAGTCACAAAAGCAACAATTCAATGTGCCAGCCAACAAATACAAGACGTGACAGAGTGCTTTCAACTAAACCATGGCTCTCAGGGAAAGCAGAAGAAACAAATAGCTCTTGTGGCTGCTTGGATTGGATTCAGATGGATTAAGATCTGTCGGACCTGCCAGGACAGAGGGCTGAGCACTGCCACAGGAAATATATTACCCTCATCTCTGAGACATGCACAACCCAAAGATCTGCCAATCATTTGACATCCAGCACATCTCAGTCACTGATCTGGAAAAGCCAGGTGAGATGGCTTATAGGGGAAAGAAATAGAGGAGGATTTCACTGAATAGCTAATGGACGTGGTGAGAAGCTCACAAACTATTTAATATGAGTTTATTCTATTCTGTACATCATAGATAATACATACAGGTGACCTAACTTACACCGAAGTCCACCCGCTTCATATTTACTGTTGGCTGGCATCTCTCTCCTCAATGTCCTACAAAGGACAGCATAAGAATAGCATAAGTTGTAGGCAAAGTCCACTCGGCTTTCAAAGCAGAGACTGCAACACATCCTAAAACACAACAGCCCAAGGAAAATCACCATCTATTTCAGCACTGAAAGAAAAAGGGAGGTATTCAGTAGCTGAGGATAGTTATATTGTTGAATTCTTAGCACAAGAACAGTCTTCCTCCTTTAAAAAGGGGGCTGGATCTTAGTACTTTCATGGTTAAATGTCGGGGATGACACATCCTGGTTTGTCTGATTGGAGTGGAGGGTTTATTTTAGACTCTCTTACCTTTAGTCTTCCATTACAAGACTTCTCAGCCTCCTTTTAGAGGTGTGGGGGTGCTTTTCTTTAAAAAAGCCAGGTTTCCTCCCAGGTTTTATTTAAGCTTTTATGAACAAATGGGATTAGAATTTAAAAGATCAAACACCAGAAATATATAAACAATGTGAATATGAGCCTTGGGTGACATGGTCTAGTGTGAGGTGTCCCTGTCCATGACAGCGGGTTGGACCTGGATAATCTTCAGGTCCTTTCCAATCCAAACCATTCCATGATTCTGTGAACACATCAGTTCTCAGTTTTTACTGGTATCAGCTCACAGAATGTTCCCACAATCTTCTCAGAGTCATCCTGCAATGGAAAACTCTGAATTTCTTTACTCCTAGGTCATCCCAGCTCCATGGAGATCCCCACATTTCCCTTGGAAGGTGTTTTGGGCCTGCTTTGTGCACCAAAAAGAAGCACAACTATTGCATGATCTTGTGTTGTTAGCAATGTGCAGATCACTCATCAAGCAGATCTTCAGGTGATCTTGGCTTTCGACCACATGACACTGTTTGCCTTGACTACTGTCTCTCAAACCCCACTGGTTAAAGAGCAAACCTGCTCTTGATGAAGGCTCTCAGAGATCTATCAGGCATCCCCATGCCCATAGTATATGTAAACTCTTTCAGCTTGAGAGCCAACTGACATGCCAGAGGAGAAGGTCACATACTGTACATTGAACCCAGGCAGTAGAAATGCCATCATCCCAATGGTGAAGAAAGCAAACCTTCAAAGAGAAAGTGAGGAGGGAAGAAAGGATTAAACCCCCACATGTAAGCAGGGCACTAGAGAAAGCTTCAGTGAGAGATAACGTCAATGGGGAATGCACAAGGGCTTTGCAAATTGAAAAATGACCCCACCAAAGGCAAAGAATCCCTTGGGAAGATATATTTACAACCTTCTGCATCTATTTTAGGGCAAAGCAGGCCTGACACTGGTGTTTTCTCATTGCTATTTCAGCTTGATAACAGCAAGGCTGATTCAAACCCAGATCAGAGTGTGTGTCTGCACTTTATCCAAACAGCAAAATATCACACTGAATTCTACACCTTCTTTTAATCAGTATTCACAGTCTCTCTAAGCAGCCTGCTTTGGTTCAGGCAGAACAGGATTAATGTAGGAGTCAGGATCGGGTAACCATAGCATTAAAGCAAAAGGTTGTAGAATCATAGAATAGTTTGGGTTGGAAGGGACCTTTAAAGGTCATCCAGTCCAACCCCCCTGCAATGAGCAGGGTTAGTTTGTGAGTCATACCCTGGCCTTAAAATCTAAGAAACTATGAGCTGGCAGATGCCTGTAGGAACTTTCTTTAGCTTCGCTTTGAGTTTTACGTACTTCTGGACTAAAGGTCTCTGGCGCTGGGGAAGAGACCGCTGCTCAGATGGCCATCACTCTGCTAAAGAGTACAAGCCCTCGCTTGCAGATTTAGACACCTTAATATGCTCACCTGTACCTTCAGTGTCTAAGCAGAGGTTCCATCATAACGCTCAGTGGGGTCTGGAAAGTCACTCAGCTCAAAGGTAGGTGTCTGTCGGTGCACGTTATAGAGCTCCATCGATTCTAACAGGCTCTTAGGGCTGGATTCACTTTCCAGGACATAGGAGCTTAGTGTTATTTTAGGCTCTGCACAGGGACATCTGCCCTGAGAGGAGGTCTGATTCTCATAAATCCTGGTTTGTACCTGTCAGCCCTAAGAGGATGTCTCAGACACCCTGGGGCATCTCAAATGACATTAAACACCTACAGCAACTGAATCCTGCCTGTAGCTCTATGCGAACACAGCAGACCTTAGTTTGGGGTGTCTTCATTTGCAGGCTGAGTCTCAAAGCATATTGCTGGACGTCACCCTGCAGGTTGGTGCAGTTAAATTGATGGATTGCTCAGAGTATGATGGCATTTTATAGATTTTTGTCAAACGAAACATTTCTCCATTTCCTAGCAAAAAAAAAACCCCTCTCAACAGCTCCATAAACTCAACCTCCTACTGAAAGGCACACTTTCATACAGTGCACTGGGATCACAGCCTCAGGTCCAAATTACTGCAGCAGCTCCTCACATCATTATATAGAGAAGGGTCATTGCATCATGTAAGCCCAAATGTAGTGTATCCACACTTTCTGCTGTGAGTAACACTGGCACCAAGATTCATTGTTCAGGTTCCCTAGATCCCTGTACAGTCAGGGAAAAGGGGTTTGTTCTTCTGATAGTTTCTCAGAGCATGAAAGGTAGGTTTCTGCTACACAACAGCCATATGAAGGGGGTTCTCACTCACACACCTGCACTTAAACATCTATAACAGATAATGCAAATATTTTACTTCATAATGATGCTCTTCACCAGCTCAAAAAATGATCAGCTTTTATGGAGCTCTCATTTTCTGAACAGTAACACTCCCATCTCTTGACAGCCTTGTGCCTTGGCACAAATGCAAGCTGCTTTTCATCCTGCAGTAGGGCCAAACCAAGAAGTACTTAGTAGGAGTAGAGCTGCTCCTACTAACCTGAACTAGAGACCTTCACTTCACCTGCTGTGTCGCCACATCCCATACAGCCATGCAGGAAGCACATTGTGGACACCACAGTATGACTGACATCCATATACACCACATAGAGAGCTTGATTTCAACAGCAAAGTCAGGGGCAGAATTTGAGAGGCTCAGCATCCATGCTGGAAGCACACTTCCCAGACGACTGAGCTCTTCATAGGGCTGCAAAGTACAGACCAACTCTGCACTCTAACGATTCTGTGGTAGCCTTTATATATAAAAGAAAGCTGAGCTCTGGAAAACCTGGTCACGTATTTGGTGGGACCTGGGCCAAGAAAGTAAACCCACCAATCACTCATATATGAACCCCCTTTCCATAATGAAGATGCTGAGTTCAATAAGGATGAGATACTCTGGATTTTGAGTTTCCCAATGCAGGGTAAGACCCTTTTTAATAGTGTAGACTCGACACTAATTTTAGTACCAGTATATGTATGTTAGTGGGCAAGGAGAAACACATGCTCTTCAATGGACTGTTCATCCATGCAGAGGTAACAGCATTTCTTTCAGGGCAAAATCAGGCACCATGGTCTAGCAGGAATTCATTCTTGCAGGTCCTGCAAGGATCCAGGCTACTCTGATAGCAATCAAGTCAGTGGGGTTTTATGCAACTGAATACCCTGGGACAACAGTAGAAGATACCTTCAAAACCAAAGCCCCATGTGTGTAGGAAAAACATCAGGGCAGTTCTCACAAGAAAAATGTGTGTTTCCATTATATCCCCTGCTAAGCACTAACCAACAAGCATTTAGCTGGCACTGCCTGCTTCAGGCATTTTGGGAATTCATTTGCCCACTGATATATATGAAGTGCTTTGGTATGAAATGTGTCATGGGAGGGTTAGAATCTGTTATTGTTGTGCAGTAGCACAAAGAAGCAGCAGTGAGATGAGAATGAATGAAGCCATTCCCATACCATCAAGTCACAGAGAAGGGATGTGCTTACTTTGCCTCCTCACTGCTCAATGTCTGGACCTCCCCTCTGGGAGTTAAATGAGCCCAGCCAGGGGAGGGAGGGAAGCCCATCTCTCCCCATTCCAGGTTTTCTGTTGGAAACCTAAGCCTAAAACACAGTCCGCAGTGTAAGAGCTCTGAAATTGTAGCTCTTCGCTATGGGCAGCTCTACTCTATGTGTGATGCTCACAACATTTCACATAGAAGAAAAAACAATTCCCAACCAGCAATCAAAAGTCAGAATGTTTTCAATGGTTTAAAAGATAATGAGTACTTTTAATAAGGCATGTGGGAGAAATAATTGCCCTTAGGCAATCCTAAAGTGAACGGTATCACAGTAAGATTCTAGCTAGTGACACAAGACCTAAAAGGACACATCAAGGAGAGATGGTTTTGTCACTAACTCCTGTAATTAAACTGAGGGTTAAGAACTCAAGAACTTAACGTTTTAAATTAAAATTACATTTTTAATGTGAGCTTTTGCAATGATGAATTAAAATCAAAACTAAAAAGTGTCATTGCTGCTATTGTAAAGATTCATAAACACATTCACCCACTGACAGTGAAAAAGTTAATGAAAGACACAAAGAAAGTTATATCCTGCCCTGCCCATTTAATCCTCAACTCTCTGCTATTGCCAGCTCACTCAGCAGCACAGAATCAGCTTCTGCTACAAGATGACCAGGATTAAAACAGCAGCACGAGCATTACTTGCGCTCTAGATGTTGTTAGAGGAGCTGATTCCATCAGGGAAAGCTCAGCCAGGCAGAATCACTCCCTGCCTATTTAGTGTGCAGAATATTCACTAGTAACTGACAGTTTGAGGCAAAAATTCAGTCTCAGGATACACCATGACACCTTTGAAGAATGCTCATAAATATCCTAAGGCCAGAATGAAACATCCAGCTCCTCAGTTTAACAGTTTGGGGCAAATTGTTCTCAGTTAGTGCATAATAAGGCTGAACAAATTCCATTCATGTCTGAGGCTTTATTCTAGATTTATTCCATGGGAGATTAAGGAAGAAATCATCTCTCTGCGTCTTTTAGCTTTCAAGGCATTTAAGTGAATCTTCCACTGCTTTGAAGGGCAGAAGCGGGCACCTACCATCCACACCAGCACCACAGTTTGACCAGATGTTGTTCATCCTTGAAACAAGCAGTAAGAAATAATGCATTTGCACCAGAATTCAGTTTCTGGCTACACCAGTGCGAACACAAAACTTAAACCCAGTCTCGTGCAAGAGTGAAAGCAGAAACCTGTCTGCAGTTAACTCAGCTAGCTATAAATATAACATCACTTTAACACACACGGTATCACTCTCAGATCCCCACTAGCTTCTAGTTTGAAGGCAATGGGCAATGAAGCTGTGTGTACAGCTGGGAGGTGCTACAAGTGAGCAGAGCACAGTGTAACTTGATTTTGTCACGCATTATGCACTGGGGGCTTCAGCAAAGCCAGTTTGGGATTGCTGTACCTGAATTTCACTAACTCCTGGCAGTTCACCAGAGCGAAACATGGGTCTGGTTTGGTGTGCCACTAAATACACACTACTTTCAACACATTTGGTAAAAGCTGAGGGCATTGAGCACCTTGAAGATCACATCCTGGAAACAGACTGCACCATATTGAAAGTGAAAAAGCTGATCTGAGCCTTAGGAAGCACATTCACTGTGAGCTCTGAATGTGTGTTTACAGAAGGGCTTCTGATTCCCTTCGCACCCTCCTCTGATGTTGTCCAGACCCTTCCAAACTTTTACATACCCGGCCAGATGAAATTCTACATCAAGATTCCTTCTGGTCTTTGTTTTAAAATGCTTTTTCTCTTACCTATCAAACACCACGGCTGCATAGGCTGGTTCTGCAAAGATGACATCCCCGGGCAGGAATTCCTTCTGCGCTTTCAAACCCCTGCCTTTGCCTTCAGACGTGAACACTTCAACCGACTCCATTTCCCCTTTGGTCATCCCAGGGACTCCAAGGCTTGGAAGTGGGTATCTCGGAGCAAGCCAAATCTCCTGTTACTCCTGTAAACTTCAACGTGCTGCTAGACCATGCTTATAAAGGGACTGGGCTCCCCCCCCTCCTGGCCACACTGTTTCCCATAGGAGGACAAGGGGGTGGGAGCAGGAGGGGCAGGAGGCGAAGATCCTCCACGCACTATCACCAGACTACGTAGGGAATGCACAGGGCTGGGACTTGTGCTTCATTAGGAAACCCCTCTCTGGAAAATGACATTTGGAATTGTTTCTCCCAGCCACAAGCAGTTGTATATGTTACGACTCGGATTAATTTATACTCTCCCATTGGAGAGAGAATGTATTCTCTTTGCAGGGTATTTTTAGCAGCCACATGTTTCTGTCTCTCAGGAAGCAACAGCTGAGACAGTGGGACAGGGAGGGCTGGTATGCATTTTTCCAACCCCTTTCCACTGTCATCTGGCTTTTTCCAGAAATTAAACAATGCTGCTTTATTTTTATCCTCTAGGAAATCTGAAGCGTGTTTAGAGGCAGGGATAAGAGTGAAATACATGCCTTGAAATCCTCAGCATCATCTGTCGCCAATGGAACCTGGAAAAGGGGAGTCATTTCCCAAATGGTGAATGGAGCAGCATAGAAGGAGCTGGAAGGACAGCAGCAGTTCAACATGGGCTGCGGAAGGAAGCAGGGCATTTTAGGCACTCACACAGTTTTGGATGCACTAAACCTTTGCATCTGAGAGCTCTCCCCACCTCCAAGTACAAGAATAAATCTCAAACCCAGCCCAGACTGTCATTCAGCATTCCTTTAATAGCACTTTGCAGGGCTGGTTCCTGCTAATCTCACCCTCCCACCCCTAGGAAATCTGATGCTATTTCCTCCTGGATCTCTAAGCATCGCACAGATACCAAAGCTTACAAATCTCTTCCCAAACCTCTCTGCTCCATAGACAACCTGTCTGATTAACAGCGAAAGTGAGGCGCAAAGGAAGAAAAGGTAATTTCTGTCACAGCCAAGGGCATCCTCAGTGGCTGTGAAAGAAATGCTTTACCTTGCCAAGGCCTTATCGCTTGCAAGGGAAGTATCACTGCGCTCTTCAAGACATGGAACTGCTCAGTATCTTGTGCTAAAAGCGTCTGGCAAATTTCCTTTCCTGCAGATGAAGCACAATACTGTGCTTCAGAGTAAATATCCTGTGTTATAGTTTGCCTGTGAGTGCCAAGCACAAACGATATCAACCCACAACTCAATAAATCCAGGGTGATCCGGGTCTTCATGTGGTTATGAACACAACCAGACTCCTCGCTTGTCCTGATGAGGGCAAGAGCTGTCGCAGAGCCGCCAGCACAAACCTCCCAGTGCTTATTCTGTGCAGTGTAGAAAAGTTACTACAGGCAATTAGCTCCTACATGCAATTACAGTTTTAATGGCAAGGATCTGCTTGTGTGATACGTGATGTCAGGATGCTCTGGTCTCCTCTGTCAGCCCTGTTTAACTCCCCTGGGTGTAAACATCTTGTAGATATGTACATGTGCCAGTAGTACTTTAGCACCTCAAAATTAGATGCTGATTTCTTTTCTCCCTCAAAAAAATACAATCTGGAGTATAGCTGTATTGCATTCAGTCATTAATCACACTGCTTCTGATTCACATAACAAAGGAGAGGGGAGGGGAGGGGAGGAGAGGAGAAGAGAAGAGAAGAGAAGAGAAGAGAAGAGAAGAGAAGAGAAGAGAAGAGAAGAGAAGAGAAGAGAAGAGAAGAGAAGAGAAGAGAAGAGAAGAGAAGAGAAGAGGAGAATGATATATTTTCAAACTAACCAAGTAAAACCAACAGATTTGAGTCTTTCTAGGACAGAGTTACAGGAGACCAGGTCTCTGCATGTGCAGACATCCATGGTGTACTCAGTATGATGCACTCCTCACATCACAAAATCCCACATTTTGGCTGAGATAGAGTGTGACAAAAGTGTCATTTCTCCCCTTCCAGCCTGGTGAATACCATGGTGGTGGGTGCTCAGCAAAGTCATACCAGAAGAGATCAGCTATGTGACTTGCATCACACCTCTGGTACCACCAGGCCATGGTTTCAGACCCACATGTGTGCATAAATACAGTGGCAAAACTGTCAATCTGAAGATAAATCCAAGCCTCAAAACCAGGAAAATTGGAGAGAGGTTGGATAATGGGGATTCCTGCTTTTTAAAGACCGATTTGAAGCAATAAACTTACTTTCAACCCTTGGAAACACTGAATTTCAAAGCCAACTGGAGAGGTATATGCCAGTTTTGGAGTGTCAAGCAAGGGTGACCCTTCAACAGCAGAGTATTCTGCACGTTGGATTTATCCGGATACTGGGCTGGAGGGTCGAGTGGCCCCATCCTGAGAGGAGAACAAACAGCACCCTCTACTGCCCTCTGGAAAATCATCCAAAGCACAATTCCAGCAAATTTAATCACTGGAGAAGTACTCAGGTGTGTCGTGAATTAGAGTGAAGAAAAGAAGGGAAAACCCCTATCCTAGACACGTGCTCCTGGGACTCATCCTGTTGCTATGGTTCAACTTTAGACATTAAATGTGATCTGGATGAACCCCCCTTTTGGTGTGACAGTGAGGAAAATTTGGGGGAACTCAGTGTAACAGAGGCAGAGAGGAATTCAGTTACTAGGCAGGTATTAGGCACTTACTAGTAGTTACTAGGCAGGCACTAAGCTACTAGTCTAGATACTCGCCTAAGTGTTACTGGACTCTTACTAGTAGCTACTATTAGGCAGTTACTACTATGGTTTTACTACTAGTTACTGGGCAGTTATGAGGTACTAGTAGCTATGAGGCATTTCCAAGGCAGTTAGTAGCTGTGGTGCAGATACTAGACTGATACTGGTAACTACTAGTAGCTATTGAGAAGTTATGAGGCAGTTACTAGTAGTTGTTATGCAGATACTAGGCTGATACTGGTAGTCACTAGTAGCTGTTGAGCAGTTATGTGGCAGTTACTAATAGCTGTAATGCAGATATTTGATACGGGTAATTACTAGTAGTTACTGGGCAATCATGAGGCAGTTACTAGTAGCTGTGGGGCAGATACGAGGCTGATGCTGGCAGTTACTAGTAGTTATTGGGCAGTTATGAGGCAGTAAGTAGTAGCTGTGAGGCAGATACTAGGCTGATACTGGTAGTCACTAGTAGCTATTGGGCAGTTATGAAGCAGTTAGTAGTGGCTGTGAGGCAGATACTAGGCTGTTACTGGTAGTTACTAGCAGCTACTAAGCAGTTGTGAGGCAGTTACTACTATGCTTTTACTACTAGTTACTGGGCAGTTATGAGGTACTAGTAGCTATGTGGGATTTACAAGGCAGTTAGTAGCTGTGATGCAGATACTAGACTGATACTGGTAATTACTAGTAGCTATTGAGCAGTTATGAGGCAGTTACTAGTAGTTGTTATGCAGATACTAGGCTGATACTGGTAGTCACTAGTAGCTATTGAGCAGTACGAGGCAGTTACTAGCAGTTGTGAGGCAGATACTAAACTGATGCTGCAATTACTAGTAGCTATCGAGCAGTTACGCGGCAGTTACTAATAGTTGTGATGCAGATAGTAGACATACTGGTAATTGCTAGTAGCTATTGGGGAGTTATGAGGCAGTTAGTAGTAGCTGTGAGGCAGATACTAGGCTGCTACTGGTAGCTACTAGCAGCTATTAAGCAGTTGTGAGGCAGGTACTAGGCTGATACTGGTAGTTACTAGCAGCTGTTAAGCAGCTGTGAGGCAGTTACTAGGTGTGAGACATATACTAGACTGACACTGGTAGTTACTAGTGGCAATTGAACAGTTATGAGGCAATTACTAGTAGTTGTGAGGCATATACTAGGCTGTTACCTAGTAGCTACTGAACAGCACGAAGCAGTTACTAGTAGTTGTGATGTAGATACTAGACTGATACTGGTAGTCACTAGTGGCAATTGAACCGTTACAAGGCAGTTACCAGCAGCTGTAAGGCATATACTAGACTGTTACTGTTAACTACCAGAAGCTATTGAAGAGTGTGAGGCAGTTACCAGTAGCTGCGATGTCCATAGCAGACTGATACTGGTAGTTACCAGCAGCTATTGGGCAGCCCCCCCTCAGCCTGGAGGGCTGTGGACCCCGAAGGGAGGCCAGGCCGGGCCGGGGCAGCCACTGAGGGCGGGCACAGCTGGGTTACGGTGCCCACGGCGGGGGGCGGGTTATAGGGCCCCGGTCGGGTGGAGGCGGCCCGCGGGGCGAGCTCGGAGCGGGCGGGCCGGCAGCTGCGGGCCGTTAAGGTCGCAGCCCCGAAGGGGGCCCTGCAGAGCGGCTGTGGCGGCGGCTCCCAGCCGGGGCCATGGAGGAGCGGGGTGAGGAGGCTTCCGCCTCCCTCACAGGTGAGTCAGGCCCGGCCCCGCGGAGCCATAGAGGCCGTGAGGGGAACTGGTGGCAGAGGCCTGTCATAGTGCGGTAATGGCGTGTTAGAGCCTTTCCCCGCTGTGAAATAAAGCGTGTTTTCATGATGCCAGCAGTGAAAAGTGATGGGAGTTTGGTGCCAGAAGAGCAAAATGCAATCATGGAATCCCAGAACTGTTTGGGTTGGAAGGGACCTTCAAGTGTCAGGTAGTTCCAACCCTCTGCAGTGTGAGTCTTGTCTGTGTTTTGCATGTGGAAGGAGCAGTGAGGTGCCTGCAGTAGACCCAAACTATTTGGTATACAGCTTGTAAAAGTCAGTCTCACATTTAATTCTGTAGTGCAAAGAGGCTTTGCTCTACTCTCATAAACTAAACATGGCAGGTAGGTGGTTGTTATGTAGCAGAGCTGTGATGTAGAGCCCTGGAATTGAAGCTTAAAGTGATGGGAGCTTTCCATGTCCTCTCCTTCCCTGATATTCTCTCCTGAGAGAGGCATCATCCTGTTGAAATCTGGCAAATAGCACCCCAAAATAAGTGTTGAGCTTCCAGGCACACCAAGCCATTCAAAATGAGTATAAACCACTTCTTGTTGAAAGGCTTTGCTCAGTGGTTTATGAGCATTATGAATTGTACAATGAAAATCGAGTTAAAAAAAGAAAAGCCACACATTTAGCAATGCATAAACATAGGCCTTTTTCTTAATATTAAGTATGTGAAACATCCTTTAACAGAGGTTTCCCCATTGTCACATTTAGTAGTGCTGCTGAACAGAAATAACTCCAGTGGAATGAATCACTCTCTGTAGAACACTGACAGCTATTTTAAACAGCTTTCCAGAGGGAAAAAGCAGCACAAGTATATATATTCTCTTCGAAAGAATATACTTGGGGCAAGTTAGGAACGTAGCCTTGCTGTGTTTAGGTTTTCGGTTCCATTTTCACACCTATTTCATCATGTTCCTGAACTCCAAAATGGGCTCTGGTGTGTTAGCAGCAAAGCCTTTAACTTTAGAAGGATTTTGACCTCTTGGGAATTTCAAGGGAATTTAAGGGTCTGGAGGTTGTGTTTCCTTAGTGTCCAGAGGTAGTTCCCACCCTTATTTTTAGTGCTAGTGCAGGTTTTGTCGTGAGCCAGACACAAAGGACTACTGGTTTATGCTGTGCCAAACAGAGCTGTGGAACTGGATGTTATGTTTTGATAGCCTGGTGGGAAGGGAAGGTATCCTTTTCTTAATGAAAATTAACAGCACTTTCGGCTTTGGAAACTTTCTGTGGCCGTAGTTCTTGCTCATTTCTATGCACACAGACCCAATGGGGGTTTTTGTTTGTATCTTTTAGCCTAAGGGGTTTCTTTTGGCTCAGTGGCAACAAGATAAAAACCCTGGGTACCTGTGAAAGTGTAAGTAATCTTTAGTTACAACCATGCATCCTTCTTCTAGACTCAGTTTATAGTGCTTTCATGCTATGAATGACTACTTTTCCCCTCTTCCTCCTTTTTTAGTCTACACATCATCACTAATGGAGGGAGGGGGAGGAATAGTAGGGTATTAATTCACTGCTTATATTTTCCTCACCCCACATTCCACAAGCCTGTCTTAAAGAGCCCTGAGAGTAGGCTGAGAAATAACATTGCACAAACTACTATGATACAGTTGTATGGGAGCATTTATATGTCAGGAGGGAGCTGGGCAGAAGGGTGAGTAACTTGTCTTAACCTACCTCAGAGAGTTTACAAAGTGGGGAGTGGGAGGTGTATTTCTTAGGTGTTCTTAAGACCCAAGAGGGGTTCAGCCATGACAGGGTGGAAAGGGGAAAGGGTCTTTTATCCAACAGAAATAACTTGATGCCTGACAAGGAATCTAACAGCTTATCCTACAGTGTTTAATAAGTCTAATGCATTAGATCCTTCATCAGAAGGAACCAACCACCCATCATAGACTTAATCAGTGATTGCACCCTGTTCACATTTTGATGTGTGTTTCAAGAAAATGTAAGTATGGCCTGATCAAACTATGCTCACAGAAACAAAAAACAAACCCCAAAGACTTGTTTTCTGAAATCCTGAGCAATTTATTGCAGTAAAATGATTTGACACTTGAAAAAAGTACAGCTTTTTTGCTGGTAAAAGTGGAATAGCTGATGTCAATCTGCTTCAGCTGCGAGAGGCTGGCCCAGCTCCGGTGGGTGTGATGGGAGGCAGGGAGCAGAGGTCAGTGTGATGGGAGGCAGGGACAGAGAAGTGTGAGAACAAGAAAACATGGACCAACAGGGAGAAAAATGAAGAGAAGCAGGGAACTGTGTTGCAAGAAGCGAACACCTTAATTTTATTATTGAAGATTGTTTTGATCTTAATGCTTTAAAATGCTTTCTGCGTCCTGTCTGACCTGAGAGAGCTCTGTAAAAGCAGGTAGTCTCTTGTTCCTTGCTCACCTCGGGCAGAAGGGGGAGCATTGTTTTCACACCAGTTCTAAGCAGCTGTTGTGAATCGGAGCAGATCACAGATCCATTTATCAAGGCTTTTAGCGCTGCTTTGGTTTAGTTTGTACGTTTGAGAAGGTTTGGGCAACGCTGGGTTTAATCCCTCTTTTGGTAGTGTAATTATATGCTTCAAAGGCCGTCTGTATGTGTGCAGGCTTTGCCATGTGTCCTAGTCAAAGCTGTGATAATATGTAGTACTCAAAGATGCATATAACTGCTTGTAAGTTCACTTCTTATAGTAGTCTGTGGGGGAAAATCTAGTTTGAGTGATGAAACTATTTCATGGAAACATGCATTTGCTTCCAACCAAGAGGGTCCAGTTTGGCATTTCACCTTTTTCTGATCACCTGAGCTTTGAAAACAAAACAAAGAATCGTTCAAAAGGATATTCAGTGCCTAAACTCACTGAGAAAATGAAAATCTAGTGCTACTACAGTGTCATTTCCTTGGAGAAATATTTTTGCTCCTAACTGTGGGAGTCAAAATCTCTCTGGTTCAGCTTCCCTCGTATAGGGAATACAGTGCAGTAAAACTGCAGCTCTGTGTGCTTGATAAGGGGTTTAAAGTTTGTTATCTTTGCCTGGCCTTTGCCTGGCCTTTCCCTGGATATCTGTGGATACCTGAGGTTATTTCTGAGACTGCTTTCTGATTTCTCCTATACAGGGACTGTGCTGTCCTGCTGTACCACAACCAAAAGTGACTGGATCTCAGGGATGCTGTTTGCCCATAGTTTTGGACAGCTGATCCTCTATAAGCATTGAAGCTCTTGTTCATCTTTCATCTTGTTACAGAGTAGTAATATGATTGCCTGATGACAAGCAGCAGGGTTTGCACATCTGGTGAAGTTACAACCTGTCAGCTAAGATAACTGTGTGTGCAGGTTCTTGTCTTTCTTGCTTGCAGAATAAAGCAAATTAATATAGTGCACATGATGTATATTAACCTGTTCTACTTTGCAGCTAGGACAGGCTTCAGCATGCACCCTCAGTTACTGTAAGCCTGACAGGTAGTAGCCTGGGAAGATTCTCCACCCCCACTGCTTGTGCTTTGGAGACAACCACAGGAAGGGGCTTGTAAAATGAAGAAAATATGTGGGTCAATATTTGCTCTTGAGGACTTGCAGCTGTTGAACTTGATTCATGTGAATTCATCCATTTCTCATTAAAATGCTGGTGCTGTTTGAGGGCAGAATTTAGCTCTGTCATTTTGTGGGTTTAGTACTTTCCACTTGAAACTTTATGCCTTTGCCTTAAGGGATTTGTCTAGCCTAGACTTTTTTCTTTACTGCATTGTTCTGCTTTATGTCTTCTCTACCCTCAAGAATCGGGGAAGAAACATTAATAATAGACTGAAGCTTGGAGCATTTCCTTTTTAATCAAGTGGTAGAAAATCCTGTGCTGAAGAGGCTTTTTGAAATTACCTGGTTTCTGACATTTTAATTAATGTTAGTATTTTTCCTACCACATTTATACTGCCCTGAGGGTAGACTTTTTCTTCCCCTGCCTTTCCTGTATGGCACACCACAAAGATTCCTCTACGATTAACTTAGCAAAAGTAAGAAAGCAGATAGCAAAGGTGTAAAGTTAAAAAGACATCTTTGAATGTCTCCCAAGTAGTAAAATATGCAAGTACAATAAAGTTTAAAAGTCCCTAAGTCTTCTTACGTCAGAGTTTTATTGAATTGCTGTGCCATTGAAGATTTAATATTAATGAAGATTGAAGATGTGCTTCTAAGATCATAACAGAGAATCAAGAAACAGTAAGGAAATCGTTATAGACTCACAGAATTATGGAATGGTTTGGATTGGAAAGGACCTTAAGATCATTTAGTTCGACCCCCTGCTGTATAACCAGATGAATTCATCTTGCCCCATTTCTCTGTGCAGAGGCAACATCTATCTTTCTAGCTTGGCCCTCTCTTACTTCCTCCCACTTCTGCCTGCCTTTTCTGTTAGGGCTCCGTAGTCTCTGCAGTGCATCTGGAATTTGACTCTGACTGTAAAACAGCCTGTTATGAAAATGCCCAAGTATCGGATGAGTACCATAAATTGTGTTACAAAACCAAGAAAGAATACAGAATTACTTGTGTATGTATGTGTTTTGCTTTTTTTGGCATTCTGTAGACATTTTGTTTGATAAAAATAATCTTTCTGGCACCTATTCTGTGTCCTGGATTTTAAGCTCTTGAATCACAGGAAGAGCTGAAGTAATCACAGAAATAACTATAGTGACTGCTGAGAATAGTTGAAAAGAATAACCAATATTTGATTCCTTTCTTTGGAAAGAAAATGGAAAATTTCACCTGTTTGTCTAGCTTTTCCTTTGGGGCTATGTTGGTTCTAACATGGATCATCACTAAGAGAAGCATTGTCTCCAGGTTCTGATTTCTTCTGGTTTTGCAGTCCAACAACAATAATATTTTCTCTTTTTTTGTGTCAATATCTTCTGTTTTAAGGATAGCTTATAGATAGTACATTCATGGAAGTCTATACTGTCATGTTTTCCTTCTGGGCATACAAGTGAAGCATGATGAAACAGGAAATGTTACCTGTTTTATTACTGGATTTTCCCCTTTGTGCCTGGGTGGTACTTGAATGCTCATTTCTCATTCCATCTAATCAGCTTTGACAGGTACATTTCTCAGCCCTGTTCCCTCTGAAAAGAGCTTAGGAAGGATAATGGAGCAAAGCAAATGCTACAGGTGAGGCAGATGGTGTGTTGGTGAGCTGATAATTTGCTTGAAGTAAGAAATCTCTACATACACATAGCTAACACGTGCAGCCTCATGTTACTGCAATTGTCCGTTCTCATCCTGGCTCCTTTCTGTTTGTGTGCATCCTTTTGCTGTGATCAGTGCCACCTCAGAGCAGAGCAGAAGCTTCTTTTCACTTCTTGTAATGCTTGTACTCTACCCACTAAAAGTGGCCTTTAATCACTCTTGGTGTTCTAAACACTTGTAAATCCAGCACTGCACTCTTGTTTTCAGCCCTGTGTGGTCACATATCTTCCTGTAAACAGAGCACCCTCAAAGCTAATCATTTTAATCTACTATGTGAGACCTGTGTCTTCTAGTGACAGGGGCATCTGTGGCTCATCTGTGCTTTCAGAAGCTATTCTGCCCAGGACCAGTCGTTGCTCTGAGGTGACTCTGAAAACAAGGCCACTATTGAAGAGAGGTTCCAATCTGGTGGGATTTCTGAGCCCAGAAGCCAGAGGGAATTGTTACACTGCTCTACACTTACCATGAACATGGAGTTAAAACTTTGAGGAATCTTTGCACTTCCTTTAATGGGAATTTGTGATTATCTGAGGTTAATCAGCTGTGCTAAAGTCACTTGCAAAGCTCTTCTTAGCATTTCAATGGGATCAGATTCATCCTTTGATTGCCAGAAACCCCTTTGTGCTGCTTCACTTTGTGCATCCTTTTAGATACATAAACTGCTGTTAATATTTGCTGTTGCTATAATATGTCCTTTTCTTAGGATGTCAGTGGACCTCACAGAACATGAGATCTCACAGCATGTCTGTGGCAGTACCAGGTACCACAGGGTTCATGATACAGCTGAGGAAAGAACAGGCCTAAGACCTACTAAGAATCACAGGAGAAATTATTACCCTTGGGTGATTAGTAAATAGGAGGCTGGATTAATGGCTCCAGATAGTCCAGAGACCTGTTATTCCTCCAAAGTGTGGGCTGTTCACAAACCTAAGCAGTTGTTTTGGGGAATAGCCTAAAAATAAAGGAAAAACCACACTGAAAATTACTGGTTGACTTAATCACAAATCGTGAATGATTTTATTTTCTTAAAAAAAAAAAAAAAATCAATCTCTTGTCTTATATTTCTAAAACTTTTTTAACCACATGCTTTTATTAAGGATCAGTCCCTTTGTGGCAAACAGCTGTTGGTCTGTTCTGCAGTGAACCATTTAATGACAGAAAGTTGATCCAAACAGTTGCTCCAAATTCATGATACCAGTGCTTCTATGTAAACATTTTGAAGGCATGTAAAGGTCAGTGTGGCAGTTGTGTAAGGCCACTGCTTTTGCTTGATTCTCTGAAAGGTTTCTGGTAGTACAGTTGCAAACTGTAAGGAGAACTATTTCCTTTACAAAAGTTTTCTTACTTGCCAGGAAGGATGTTAGTCTGAAAGCTGAAGGCCTCATGTTCAGCTTAATATTTATGGAACTGGTTGCACACAGGCAGCAGTAGCATAGATTTTCCCATGCTCTATCATTTCTGTGTGTTGCAAATGGTCTTGAGGCACAGATAAAAGGAGAAAGGGCAGACTGGTTTTTGACCCTTCTCTGGAAGGGAGCAGAGATGTGTTAGCAAAGGCTGTTGATGTGTGTGCTTGCCATTGGGAAGGAGCCTGCAGTTGCGCAGACCGAATTGAACAGCATTTACAACTCGCTGCCTGGTTGGGATTTAAGTGAGAGACATATCTATTTATTCCTGAACCTGTCTCCATGCAGTTTGTCAGAAGACTGGATGGAAATACATTATCCAAGGCATATGTATGTGACTAAAAATCCACTAACCATATAGAAAATAAAAAGCAAAAGGCTCTGGCTATATGTATAGGTGTTCATGTGGTTTGGGGCTGAAATTCAGATCAGGGGTTTTAAAAGTGGCAACCCAGCATTCTCAGAAGTGCTGGCTAGCTGTGCTCCTGACCAGCTTTACTAGCAGCTGCTGTATCCTGCTTGTAGATTGGGATGTTCTGGCCTTGTTTGCCTTAAGGAAAGCAGGTGAGGTTATGCTGTGCTTGGCTGTATCATACTGGCAAAGCTGAAGCTGAATTTCCATGTATTTGCTAACATAACAGCATGTGAAAGCCAAGAGCTGCATTAAAGCATGGTACGTTGTCATTCTCATGGTGCTGGCCTGTGCTCCCCAGCCAAGTTATTATTTGGGAACCCTGCCTGTTTCATGTGATATGTGTTAATAGTCATCTTGTGACCATGGAGAAAAACTGAGTAGAGCAAATCTTTAAGGGTCCAAAACGAAGACAAGTGTTGTGAACTCTGTCTTTATTTTTGTAGCTATTTTTCTTGGGGGGGGGATCAATTTTTGGGTTTAACAATGGTACAAGGGTTAGACTGAAGTAGGAGGAGACTTTACTGAGATTATGGTAACTCTGCATTCATCACTGCTTTACCTTGAGAGAAGACTGAGCTAAAGCAGGGGGAAGACAATGTTAAGAGGTGAAAAATGGAAAGACTTAATGAGAAATTGAAGACACAGCATTATGAAAAGAGGGCTAAGATTTAATAAATTTCCAAAGAAGAATCTTAAGTCAAATCCTGTCACCTTTTCACAGTATTGAAGAATGAAAATGGCTCTTGTAACAATAAAGAGCAATATTTGAAACATCTCTAGAATATATTTTAGTGCAATTCATCAGGTAGTACAAAATGCTATTGAGGACAAGGACACAACAGGGTTCAGGATGGCTCCAAGAGGCACAACAAAAAGTTACTTGGACAACCAGGCTTCTGCTCCCTGTAATCCAAGCTTTTCCTGCAGTGGTCATCCAAGAAAAAGCAAGTTTAATTTCACATTCTAATGTTCTTAATTTTTCATGTTATTCTGTTTTTAGGGTATTTTTGTAGCAAGCATTGATTGGGTTTTGTCCACCAAGAAGGCAGTGGAATTCAGTGCTAAGTCAAGGAAGACATGCTTAGGATAGTGTCCTTAAGTAATATAAAGAAGTCTGTCTTTGAAACAGAGATGTATTTTACAGGGAGAAGCTATGCAAATTGAAATAGAGTGATAATAGCATTTCATAGCCTTGTGCCTGGTTACATTGAAGTTGCATTTATCTTTCTCTAGGGAGCTGGTTTTACAGCTCAGTACACTTGAGCAAACTGATGTAATTTTCCTAAGTGGCTTTTTCTGCTACAGACATTGGCAGTTCATGTGCTTTGGGTACAAGATGGACTTTCATCTAATGCCCAAAACCAAGTCATTGGATATTTTTGTGTATCAAGGTATCGTGTCCATCCTTCACTCCTCTGTTTGAAGGGGTTAAGTTATGTGAATCAGTAACTGTAGAGTATTGAGCGTTTCTGGATGGGTCGTACTACAGAATACAAAAGCTCTAAAGGACAAGGCACCTGGCCTTTGTACCTCATGAAAATAAAGGTTTTATTAGAAGGTGAATTCTTTCATTGGTAAGCCGTGCCAGACAGTGGCATTTTGATACCCAGTCATCATGGCAATCGCAGCCAGAAGCCTCATCAGAGCCAACTTTATTAAGACGTGTATGTTAAACATTTCACTTTGGGAAGGCAGAGTGGGGTTGGCCATGCACACAGGCTGAGAAATATCTCTGTGTCTGCAATTTCTCGGGTTTTTTCAGTGCCCATAGATTCTCAGCTGGTTACGCATGGTTGGCATTCTTTGTTTCGGGCTTCCACTGAGGCTACATTCCAGCTCAGTTAAAGTATACAGTATATATATAAAGTATATAGTTTGTTCCAAAATTCATGCACTGTGCAAAGCTTTTTCCTTGTGCAAAGGTGGCAGTCGTGTGTTGTCCCAGGGGACTGGGTAGACTCTAGTCGTTCCTTAATCATTTGTTAACTGATCATCCCACAGCTTAGCGTCATTATTTAGAGTTACAGGACACAATACACAGCATTTGATTCTGGTTTTTAATGTTCCCTTGGACTTTAATTTGGCAAGAGGCCCAGAAAGCAATCTTTAGAAATAATGGTGAAGGCTGATTGCCTTTATGGCTTTCTTGATGCCTTTTTGGCACCGAGCCTGGAGACCACAGGGCACAGTGCTTTCTGCTCCAGGCTGTGTGCAAAGCATGGAAAGCCAACTGCTCTATACATGGCTTCCAGGATGGACCATTGGGTAAACGGAGAGGTTGAAGCTCGGCTATAGAATCATAGAATGGTTTGGGTTGAAAAGGACCTTAAGATCATCCAGTTCCAACCCCCTGCCATGGGCAGGGACACCTCACACTAGACCATGCCACCCAAGGCTCTGTCCAACCCGGCCTTGAACGCTGCCAGAGGTGGAGCATTCACTATTCGTTGGGCAGCCTGTGCCGGTGCCTCACCACCCTCCCAGTGAAGAACTTCTTTATCTCTAACCTGAACTTCCCCTGTTTCAGTTTAAACCCATAAAGTTAAGACATCACGATACTTTCCCCAATATTTTCTCTTCAACCTCAACTTCATTTAAAGAGCATGGTTTAATTGAACTGTAGTTATGTGGCTTCCTTTATTTTTGTTTTAAACTGTGGCTTATTTTTAAGAGCAGGGCATGCCAAAAAGTGGTATTCCAGCTTAGTTGGAATTAGTGTGACCTTCCTAGGATGAAAAAGAAATAGGTAGTCAGAATTTGCCAGCACAAAAGAAGCTTTGGTGGTGTACAGCATGGGTAGACTTGCTCCTTGAAAGCATACTGTATTAGAGAAGTGTTTCAAGCTATGTAAGTTAAACTGGCCTCTCTAATGAACTGAGGTGTGTTGAGAAAGAACAGGAGTGGGGATGTAGCTTTATCTTTGTAAGGGTTTTGCTAGCACAGCTGTGCTCCTCTGAAAGGTGTGTTTAATTCTCAACTGACATGATGTTAAGTAGTACTTTTAAGTGCTTTTTAGAGTGTCCCCTCTGTTCAAATGTGACTGCACATACGATTATTCAGGAATAGCTTCAAGTCTGGGCCAGTATTAGTATGAATTAAAGTGTGTAGAGGCCATGAGTTAACTGGGAAAAGGGCAAAGAAAATCAAACAAGCTATTGGAGCAATTTTTCCCCTATAATTGAATCGGTTAAATTGCTGTAGGGCACATGGGTATAACCTCCCTAAGCATCTGAGAGCTCTTGGGCTTTCTCATGCAGTGAGCTACTGCCAAGCTTTCTATAAATCTCTTCTTTAAGGAATATTCCCATATTTAACTGACTGTGTGATCCAGTCCACTTAAAATTGTTCTTTTAAAACTGTTAGTCAAGTATTTCTGATATTGTGGCCTATTTGAAGCAGATTGACAACCCAGTGAAAAGTCTCTGTGTTTTTAAAGCCCAGGTACTCTTACAGCAGTACTCCATACGTCCATGAGAGCAATACTTTGGTAAGCAGGAAGGTTCCAGTGGCTTTACAGCATTTATTTGAAGCCACCATGAGGCACAGTGTGATTCAGTGGGTGAACATTGGTTCCTTCATCCACTGCTACATGTGAATGTCGAAGGGGTTGATGTTTCATATGAGCAATATATCTTGTCCTAAAAATTGGCTGATTTTTGTCTTTTGCTGTTTCCATTTAGAGGACATTTTAGATGAAGCAACAAGGAGAGACCTTTTCACCGACACTTACTGTAAGGTTTGCAGGGCAGGGCTGCAGTTTGAGTCTGAAAGGATATCACACTACAAGGTAGGCTGGGTAGGATTTCTCCTAGCACTGGGGCTTTGGTTTGTTTGGGGTTTCTGTGTAGTGTTACAGAAGTCTTTTTATAGTGTGTTTTCCAAGGCTTATGCTTGGCTTTAGACATTAACCAGACTTGAATGTTGTGCAGATTGTGGGTTCAGTGATAGTGAAGGGCAATCAGCTGCATATTGTAGCATGACTTCAGAAGGAAGTGAGCAAATTTAGGCCATGCTGTATATGGAATTGAAGCAGTTCTGTACCACATGACGCAGGACGCATGTACAGTACAGGGCAGTGCTATGGAGGACCAAGGTCATGCTCCTGTCTTTTCACCCAACAGTACATGTGCTGCTCTGTACACCATTAAGCAGCAATTGTGCTGTTAGGACTTGGCAGGGTTCAGACCCTCAGTTTGATGCTCTGTTTCTTGGATCTAAATCCAGCTGAGGATGATGGATGCAATTGTAAACTTACCTGATTCACCATTATAGATCAAAGTGATGCAAATAAGTAACTTTTTCTTTTCCTCGCTTGTATTAACTAGCCAGGCATGATAGGACCCCTTCCTCTTTGATAATATTGTTATAATGTCTTGCACTACTCCTCAGAATCCTTAAAAGACATCTGAAAAGCATCACATCAGAGAAGGCAATTCTTTTGCTTTGTAGGTTCCCACTGTATAGGTTATCATGAGGGTGTGTTACAAGTGAGAGAGCATCTAAGAATTAAAAAGTAATTGCCTCTGAGGGAAGTATACATTAACACCCAATGTTAGTTACCTGGACTGTTGTATCCTCAGTAGAATGGTGCAGGAATCTCTGCAGGCTGACTCCAAGCTGGAGATAACTTTAACTCAGCTTTCCAGGGAAACTTGTTTCTCTCCACTGACTCTTTGGGGAGGCTAGACTTCTCAGGTAAGTCATTGCCTGTCATTCTTCTGTGTCAGGACAGGGGACAGCCTTGATATCAAGCCCCCAGGCTCAGTGGTAAAGCAGCACAGTAGACTGGCTTTGTGGCATGGCGGCGTTCCTTTCCTTTCCTATTTTAGCATCCCTATTTGTAAGGGGACATGTCAGCATTTTTGATTCCCCAAAGAGTTGAATGTAAATGACTCCAAAGGCTGCTGAGGCAAAATGCTCTGAGTAAACCTAAGTACTACATTATTGATTAAAGTATAGTATTGTGCCATGAACTGGGATTTGTCCACTTGTGGCTCTGCTTTATACAAACGCAGTTTGGCAAATGTTGAAAGTAGGTTTTGATGACTAGAGTCCCCGTCACTGGATGTATCACTTGTGTGGATCCTTATTACTGAAACAGGAGTAATTCTTCTCTTCCCAGGGCAAAAAACATGCTCAGAAAGTTCATATTTACATCCAAATGCATGGAGATAAGAGACAGAAGAAAACAGATGGTGTTGATTTTCAGGTGACTGTCCCTCTTCATTGCTAAATAAAGCTTTTCCTTGTATACTTCAGTGAATGCTTCTAACTGAGCTTGCCCTTGTCTGCTTTCAGATGGATGAGGGTGAGGCAGTGAGCAAATACAAGTACTGCAGTCTCTGCAACGTGTTGTTTACTTCCCCAGTCGATGCTTTGTCTCACTACTTGGGAAAGACCCATGCTAAAAACGTGAAGCAGTTCTCCAAGGAAGCCCACATGCCAGCCCAGGACATGCAGATTGGTCCTGGTAAGGACTAAAGAGTTTGCTTTGCATGTGTTTTCCTGTCACTCTCTGAAACAAATACAGAGAAGTATCTTCCTACACTTGCCATGTCTCTATGCTTTTCAATGCTGCCAAAGTTGTGGAGCTGTCTTGCAGTAACTACATAGGTGAATAAACAGTGATGCTCCCCTGCACAGCTCTGAAGCCATGGAACCTTGCTTTCAAATTCCCTTTCATTGACTGAAACGAAAGGCAAATATTACTCATTTTTTATTAATGAAAGGTGATCATTGTTCTGAGAATTCACTGCAGTGCCAACAAGTTGTTCCACTCATAATGAATATGATAAAAAATTAAAACAACAGTCCATGAGCAACACTGAACCGGTGTTAGTCTTGTAAAAGTTGCTGAACTGTAAGGGTGAAGCATAGTTTATATGCTCTGAATCACCCTCTGCAAGGGTTCATCTCTTGGACTGTATAAGGACCTTAGAGTGACCAGTCATCAAACACAGCTGATTTTCAAGTATCTAATGGTGGGGATTCTGAATATTCCAGGGTTATATTCCTTATCTGTCTGTACATTCATATCAAGAACTGAGATACTTTATAGTCTATTAAAAGTAGTTCAGCACCCAGCAGATTGCTCTGTAGTCTATTTTGTTCCTTGGAATTGTTTTAGCCTTCCCTGTGCTGTCTCTGCTTCCATGTCTCCAGCTTTACAACAGCCACTGGGTGAGAAGCCCTTGCAGCCTTCAGGAGCTGAAGAGTCTTCATCATCCTCCAACACAGGATTGATGTCCAGTGATCCAAACAGGTTTTGCAGGCTCTGCTGTGCTTCCTTTAATAAACCAGTTATAGCCCAGCAGCATTACAGTGGTAAGAAACACAGAAGAAATGAAGCACGTAAAAAGCTAATGGAGGAGCTGGGAGACAAAGCTGTCCCTGCAGAATCCAGCACAAGTGGTAAGCAGAATGTGAGCAAGTGTTGCAGTCTCTGAGTGTAGCTTGGGTTCTCACTTCTGATTTGTGCAAGGAACTACTCTGATGTGTGCAAGGAAATTATAGGCTTCTCCTACGCTAGAGAAAAAGTTCATTTTTTCCTTTCTGTTTGGTCTGTGAGCTGTTAAAGTTCTCTGTAATCAAATTCAGAGGGTTACAGACAATACCCCAGTCCCCTAAATCCAAGGTCAGGATCAGTTTTGCCTGTGTCATTCTTAAGATGTTCATCCACCTTGTTCTTAAAAACCATTTATGCTGAAACTACACAGCCTCCATAAGGAACGTGTCCCAGGTCTTCTTCTCGATGTTAAAACTTCCTACTAACATTGAACTCAGCTTTCTCTGACCACAGTGTATTTCTTCACTATGCACAGAACAAGAAGCAGGCACAAGAATTGAATCATTTGTTTCTTTTTTTGTCTCATTCTTTAAATAATTGAAAACTGGTGTCATGTCTTCCCTTAATCTTTTATTCATGGAACTGCTTGTCAGATGTATTTCTGTCTTCACACATAAGGAAATCTATTTCCTAAACACTTATTGTTCCCCAGCCTCCCATTAGGACTGCCTGCAGCTCAAGAACTGTGTCCAAAGCCAGGGCCCTGTTGCTGTCCATTACTTCTGAGAGGGCATCATCTGGTCCTGTGCAACAGAACTGTCAATGCTTTCTTTAGTAAGGAATTAAAATGCCTACCTGATAGTCAAAAGTCATTGTTAACAGTTCTCATTAAGTCATGCTATAATTTGAATAATATACTTTGATGTAAAGCAATATCCTGATGGAATTAATGCTGCTAATGGATGAAGCTCTTGGGTTTGCATGGGGAAAAGGGTTGCTCTCTGATTTCAGAATACATAGGTCTATGGATGGCAAAGCCTGTAGGAGAAAATGATAACCTAGAAAGCACAAGGTGTTTCCTCGTCTGATCTTATATTTGCCTGAGGCTCCATGTACCATATTCATACTGTACTGTACGGACAATTCCCTCTTCTCAGGTTTGAACCAAAGCTGCATGAACATTTGAACAGGTAGTGTTTAAACTGATCTCATTTTAGTTAATTCTGGACTGACTGGGCTGGTATCTGTTGGTACTTGCTTTGGGTCAGGTATATACAATAGTATTGAATTTTTCAGTACAGTTCGTTCTCATCAGCATTTGACAACAGTTAATGGCATTATGTTGGATCACTTCAGTCATCAAAAATATAATCTTTGGTAGTGTTTAAACCATGGTTACATTGCAGCTGGACACCTTACCAGCTCCCTTCAGAAGTATTATTCTAGTGTAAAACTGCAGCAGAGACTCTTATCTGTCCATAAACACTGTTTATGTCATCATGTTAGGACTCTTGCATGGGATGGGATTGTGATGTGCTTTGGATTTTGCTTTTCAGTTGCAGTCTCTCAAACTTACATTTTCCTTCTTTGCAGCAATTGGAGTTGGTTATTACATTTGCCCTGTATGTGATGTCACACTTACATCTATAGAAACATGGCAGTCCCACCTGCAAGGAAAGAAGCACAGGATTAAGTAAGTCAGTCAAACTATACTAGAAGTTTTTAGTTTCAAACTTTTTCCACTAGTCCTGTTGCTTGCTGTTAAGTGACTTTGATTAGCCTGGGGGGGTTTTGTTGCTTTTGGGATTGGTCAGTTTACTGGTTTTAAGGTGCACTGTCCATTTAAGCATCATACTTGTGACTGAAATTCAGTGTTAAGAGTTCTCACAGTTACATCTTCAGTGACAACCCACAGGAAAAGTCCTGAAACCTGTACAGTTTCCCCACTTGTTTTGCTGTCTGGGGATAGCAGCACCTATTTTGGTACAGCATCTTCAGTGCTCAGTCTAAAACGAAATGATCTGATCTTAAAGATTCCTATTGGCAGGGCAAAGAAGACCATAATCCTGAAAAGCACCAAGTCTCCATCAGTTGTGTTGTTTTCAGAATTCATCAACACGTGTCTTACATTTGGCATAAGATAATTTATGGGATAGATTATAGCTCTTGTGTTTTCCCTTTTACCCAGAAGAGGGCTTGTAGACTGTTAATTGCAGAATGGATGTTGTGGTGAATTAAGAGCTGTGTTTGTAGGCTAAATATCAAAACTACTTATAAGATAAATGTTTTGGTAAGACATGTTTTAAGTGAAGGCACAATAATAATATAATCACAAGACACTGATATAGAAGTGATATTACTTCAAACATTTGCTTAGTGAACAGGATTAGAGTCTCCAAAGACAGGAGTATAGGAAACTGCTACAGGGCTACAGTTTAACAAAATGAATGTATAAAGCTGGTGAATTAAGGCAGAACAAGATACATTTAAGGTATGGGTCTTTGGAGCTGCCCTTCAGGGAGTATCTTTGTCATCTAACACTTTATCTTCCAGCCTGAGGAAAGAGAGGATAGAATATAAACTGACAAGTAGTTTTGCCTTCGGGACCACATTTACCTTGTTAGGGTTTTAGCCATCTGGGTTGGTTGTTTCTGTGGAGTCACACAGCTTGCCTGTGTCCTGCAATAGTTCAATAGAATGGATCTCATAAAGAAATGAGTAACTTCATTACTTGACGGTATTTAATGTAATTGCTTCTTCTCTGCAGCTAACTGGAGATTAGTTCATAAGAGAGAATATTAAATTTGGGCGTTTAGGGGTAGTTTTAAAATGTATGCAGTCGTTTGAAAAGCAGCTTATTCCTGCAGCATCTCAGCTCACAAGAAACTCATTTGATGTGCAGGAAGTTATTCTGGATCTTTAGTTTTCACAAAGAGTAGAATTTGTACCCTGGAACTTCAGCTTTACAGATACAATTGAGTGTAACAGGGTCCACACTTGGAGTATGTTCTTTTTCTATCTCTGGAAATGTGACCTGTTTATTTTAACTCAACAGATGCCAGTGAAATCAGTCAGTATTAATAACTAAGACTTTCTGTCCAGTTTACGCAGGGAAACAAAGCTGGCTAATGTCATGAAGAAACCAAACAAAACCCCTGACTCCTTGCAAGATGAATTAATGGATTGCATTGAAGTTCAGGAGGCTAAAGGGCAAGAGCCAAGGGAGTGTTTAGTAAAAGTAGAAGAGGAATGGATTCAAGATACAAACATTGAAGATGAAGGTGACCTTGGTGAGGTTGTATCTTCAAACTCTGTGTGTCAACAAGGACATTCCAGCCTTATCTCAAACACCGAGTCACCTGCAAATACTGGGGAAAAGAGATCACTAAGTTGGCCATCAGCATGTGAGCACACACTAGAGATGACACCTAATTGTTGCTATAACAAGGGATACTGTAAAGAAGAGCAATCTGAGGTAGCCATCATCAGTGATAAGAGCTTCAGCCTGTTGGCTGCAGAGCGTATAGACTGCTACAGTCTTACAGTTCCTGAAACTTCTACCAATTCCTACAGGAAAGAACAGAAATCTCAGATAAAATGTTTCAAGGAGGAGGAAGAATCCATCAATGAAGAGGTGAAGTATGAGAAAGAAGCCCCAAAGTGGAAAAGAAAGAAAAGTAGTGAAGGTGCAGATGTTGGAAAAGAAAAGGAGAAGTTGAATGAGAAACAAAAGAAAATAAAAGTTGAGATGGGCTTGGTGAGTAAGAAGAAATCAAGACCTTATAAAGACAAGATACTTAAAGAGAGCCCTGCTGAAGAAAACAGTAAAAATCCCAAGGAGGATAAAGAGAAGACCCAAAGAGGGGGCAAAAGAGAAGAGGAGCTACTTTGGGTTGAATCTTTGGGATATTGATAAAGGTTTTAAGAAGTTGATTCTGTTTGTATGCTCACTTACCCATTTGATACCATAATATCACTTTTGGGGGTTTTAAAACAAAAGGTTTTGTTCCGATCTGGGGGTGAGAACAATCCTGTCTTCTGAAATGTTGTGGCAGTAGTTAGGAGTCAGTTTTAATCTTACACATACGGTAGCCATTGCAGTTATGTGAGTTCAAAAGCTTGTAATCTCTCCTGGAATATACCACAAATACGGGGCAGTAGTTTAAAGAATACTGTTGGAATTTCACCAGATACAGGTTATTTGTGCTGTTAATGGTACCTACTGTTGAGGTGTCTGTTATTGTTCACTACAGTGTTTCCAGCCATGTCTGTCACCATTTCTGTGCCAGGAGAATGTGAAAGGCTTTTGGTTCCAGATCTTACTTGCTGTTGGGTCTTTGGGGTGTTGGTATTGTTTTGGCTTGTTTGTCACCCAGTTGTGAATGGAAAATGAGCCCATTAAACATGCAAATGGTTCTCAGATGTACATCGTCTAGTAGGTTTTTTTTGTTGTATTGTTCATTTTTAGTTTAATTTAGGAAACACAGAAAAGGTGCAAACATGAGGCCAGTGAAGACAGGCTAAGAAAGTTGGGGCTGTTCAGCCTGGAGAAGAGAAGCTGCATGGAGGCCTCATAGCAGCTTCCAGTGTGTGAAGGGGGCCTACAAGGATGCTGGACAGGGACTCTTCCTTAGGGACTGTAGCAATAAGACAAGGGGTGATGGGTTCAAACTTAAACAGGAGAAGTTTAGGTTAGATATGAAGAAGTTCTTCACTGTGAGGGTGGTGAGGCACTGGAATGGGGTTGCCCAACAAATAGTGAATGCTCCATCCCCGGCAGTGTTCAAGGCCGGGCTGGACAGAGCCTTGGGTGACATGGTCTACTGGGAGGTGTCCCTGCCCATGAAAGGGGATTGGAACTGGATGATCTTAAGGTCATTTCCAACCCAATCCATTCTATGATTTTATGTTTCTATGATTCTACGAGGCTGTGTTCTGCTTCATGCACTCAAAGTGATGTACAGGAGGAATGGAACATTTGTGACCCAAGGTTTGTGATCCAAACCATATCCTGAAAAATCTGTAACGGCTTTGTATTCCCATTTTAAATGTCATGACACTACACTTCCATTCATGGATTTATGCCATTGTGGCATAAGCACTGATGTCCTACATGTATGCAATTAATTGAGGAACTCAGATGATGGTGTTTAAGCTCTTGTGTTGCTCCCAGGACTCTCAGATGAGACCTTCAGTAAGCCATGGACACTGGAAATGCAGCAGTGTCTACAGAGCCAGGGACAGGCAGGATGCCCAAGAGAAAGAGGGGGGTTGCATGATCTCTTTGCACTGTTGAGCTGGGATTGCGTAGACGATTTGAAGCCTGTGTGATGTCTTACTGAAAGCTGCTGGACTGAGTAAATACAGTTAAGTTCTGACAAGTGATCATTTAAAAGCAGTTTCATAAGACACCATTTAACATCTCTCTTACTGCCTGCAGGTTCCAAGGAAGGTTTTCTAAGCTTTGATGTGGGATCTCAAAGCCATCATGCTCTTAGTTTGCACTGCTCAGGCTGCACTTTCCCCTGGGTTAGTCTGTTTGTAGAGGCACCTGTGCTGAGCTGCTGCTCACAGTAACGCTGCCCAACTGAAACTTTCTGTTGTGGGTTGTGGTGTGGGATGGAGCAGAGACCAGGGCCCTCAAGCCTGTCTGATTTGTCTTAGTTTTGGTTTTGTAAGTATAAGAAGTCGGCTGAAAAGCATTGAAAACAATGTAGTCTGCTTCATTTTTTTCAGGATTTGTGTTTTTGTGGTTGATTGCAATCTTGGATTTAGATTTTCCTGCTGCTGATAAGGTTATAAATCTCAGTAGTTGACATCTGAGCCACCAAGTAACTCAGTCCATCCTCTAACAGACAAGTTGAACTAGATACATGTACAGCTAAACACCACTTAGCAGGAACATGTAGGTGGCAATAACAGTTCATTTGTCAGGAGTCTCAGGAACCTGAACTCAGAGCTCCATGTGGATTCATCATTAAGTTTTAAGTGTGCATAGGGTCCTTTTTCTGGTCCCCTTTCCTAATCTCTCCTTGTCTTTGTTTGAGGGTGGTGATGCCTCTGCTTTCTTCAGTGCTCTTTTTCCTCACTCAGGAGTTACATGCCTTTCTGTATGTTTCCAAGGATACTTCCCATGGCTTTCCTTAGCCTTTGCTTATCTGATGAGGGAGTTTCAGGTCACACGGTAACTGCTTTTCTCATTATTTACTTGGGCAAACATCATGTATTTATGCTACTGATGACGTTTGTGAGCTGTTGTAAACTGCCAACTGCAGGCTGCCTGTATTGTCCTACGGTGTAACTGGGGAGGTTTTCAAGTGCTTTCCTGTATCTGCTCTTTGCAGTGAGAATACCGTGAGCAGCACTGCAGCTTGCTCCCATGTAAGACAAATAATGACTTTCTCTGCTCTCGAAGCATCTAGTTAAAGACATTGTAAGATCTCTTTGCTATTTCTGCCACTCTGTCAAATAGGCTTGTACAAATATGGCCAGTGTCTTCATTGGTAGGGGAACCCTGCTCCATAGGGTCACATACACCTCCTTGCCTTAGGAAGTCAGTTTAAGAAAACACACCTCCAGCAGATGGAAAGGCCACAACGTGGTACCCCACTTATACACAAGGAAGGGAAGTAAGTACCAATTTACTTCCTTCTGAAGTTGCATTTTTGGAAGTCAGGAAATTAATGCCTCTGAAAACATAGTAAATTGTGAGTTGACAGAGCAAAGAGATGGTTTTGGTTTTCTCAGTGATCATTCCCAAATCTGTGCTTGAACTCCATACCTTCCTCACCCACCCACTGGAAAGTGGTTGTACAAACTAAGTTGAATAGCTCTAAACAAAGTTTCCTGGTATCAAACATGAAAGATAAGAACTCCGAAGAAGCGTTCCTGCCACATTTTGAGTAAAAAATGATTAATCTCTGATGTAAATGCTGTAAATGAGCCATACCAGGTTCTCATCTAGCAGAAGTGACTTACAGCTCTCATTTAGATAAGTGATAGCCAATTTTCTAAGGCCATAAATAGCAATTATTGTTCCTGTGTTTCCTGATTACCTTGTTCCAAACCTTTCACATCTGTACCAATAGTCATCTACATGCTACGCATTTTACAATGCTAGGCACAGACATTAATGATGTTACTTACCCTTTAGCGTAAATGTATCTTTTTCCATTCCTCACTAGCAAAGGGATCCACACTGACTGTAATAAAGCTAATTCTGCTCATCTGTTCCTCCCAGTAAAACTGCCAAAGCATTACAATTCTGACTGGGGAAACGAATTCAGCCACAGATCTTTCTGAGCAGAAAGACTTGCAGATCTGCCTGGAGTCAATGGGGTTCTATGCAGGTATAAAGATTCCTCTGTGAAACGCTAAATGTGATGTGTCTCCTCTTCCAGTAAACCTGTGTGCTGCTTGGCTTTATGAAAGAACAGCTGTATATCACAAAGGCAAGTTAAAGCTGTGTACATGCAGCAGGGCACAAAACCAAGGTTAAAACTGCTGTTACAGGTTTGATTGCGGCTAAACTGCTGTTACAACTGCTGAGCTTAAATGAAGGCTTCTGCATTTCAAGTTTGTCTGTCCCTGCTTCACCAGGTCACCTGGATCAGGTACTTCATTCTTCTAATGCCTCTTTTTTATCTGTAAATGGTGCAAAAGGTGACTCTGGAGATTTGCCCTGCCCATGCTGTGCCCCTGAATCACGGAATCATAGAACTGAAGCTGACTTCTGCTACCAGTTTCCCCCTTGTCCTGTCACTACCATCCCTGATGAAGAGTCGTTCCCCCCCCCACCAGCATCCTTGCAGCCCCCTTCAGATACTGGAAGGCTGCTATGAGGTCTCCATGCAGCCTTCTCTTCTCCAGGCTGAACAGCCCCAACTTTCTCAGCCTGTCTTCATACGGGAGGTGCTCCAGTCCCCTGATCATCCTCGTGGCCTCCTCTGGACTTGTTCCAACAGTTCCATGTCCTTTTTATGCTGAGGACACCGGAACTGTACACAGTGCTCCAAGTGAGGTCTCACGAGAGCAGAGTAGAGGGGCAGGATCACCTCCTTTGACCTGCTGGTCATGCTCCTTTTGATGCATCTCCTTCTCGTGTCTACCTTGGTAACTTGTCCAAGCCTATTTCTGTAGAGACCAAGAGGCTGAAATCAGTGAAAATCACCTGAGTGCAATGCCTTGAGCTGCATCTCAAATTTGCCACATACCTGTGGAATCAGAGCTCAGTGTAAAGCAGTTGTTTGAAGTAGTTGTTATTACAGTTTAATTAAATCAAGGTATTTCAGCTCTTGGCCAGCACTGCCATCCAACACGGAAGCTGACAGGGTGCTTAATGGTTGTATTTAATAACCAGAACACCAAGATGAAAGCACCAGGGTGAGGACTGGGAGGTTTGGATTCTCTTTCCAGCCTTTCCACCAGCTTCTCTGGTGATTCACATCTTGCCAGGAACATGGTGGTGCAGCTGAGCTCTTCCATCTCATCTGCAGCTTTTTAACCTTCACATGTTATAGCTGCTGGCCCTTCACATATGCTGGTGGAAATGAGCTGAGGGAGGAGGTTACAGCCTTGTCAGATGTGCTGGTGACTTTCCATCTGTATCTGTTTCCTATCCTGGTCACAAAAAACTAATAAATAGGAAACCATAAATAAGTACAGAGCCATAAATCTGTGGGAAAGCTTTGGGAAAAGACCAGCAGTGATCCTCATCCCCAGATAAGTTCATGTCCTTTATTTCAAAAAGCTTAATTTACAGTTGAGAGCAATGAAGTGCTATTTCAGCCAGTTATTTCTGGCAGAGCAAAGGGTTAGGCATTGATCCCTATTAACTTTAAGGAACCTCTGATTTGATTTCAGAGTGCTGCAGCACACTGCCTGCTTGGCTCTGCTCCTGGCAATCGCTCCTGCTTGGAATGGAAGAATTTGGCATAAATCCCAATTTCCACAAGTGACTGACACCTCCAGGAGTCCTGAGTGCCTGCAGGAGCCTGCATTGTATAACATGGTGAGGACCACTTGTCTCACAGTCGAGCTTCATCATAGGATTGATGCTCAACAAACACCAGGCAAAATCACAGACCCTCAGCTCCCAGAGCTTTTCCTCTTGCACTGACAGCTCAGGTCCTTGCTGTTTCTGTACTTGAGGTATGAGAATCTTAAATAAACCCAGATTCTCAGCAGGGGGAATGTGGAATAAATGGGACATTGTATTTTGGGGGGTTTTCTCCAAAGGCTATGGGGAAAAGTGGAAATCTGTGTGTGGGATGGAGGGGAGATTTGAAAGAAACCTTTAAAATGAAATAGGATTTCCTACAACTCACAATGAAACTTTTCACAGCAGTGTCCTGAGCACTCACCTAACAAACAGCTGAAATAAAGCTGTTTTCCCCAAAGCTAAGTGCTTCCAAACCATCTGCTTTATAAATTCAGCTCCACAGGCTGAATCACAGTTACTGATACCACTGTGCTGTGTGAGAAGCATACTGGCTGTGATACCTCTTGCTCATAGCTAAACTTCTTCCCTCTAAATGTTTCTTTTGGAATTGCATTATATCAGTCTCTACTGATGCTATTTCTGAGCCACAGTAGCAAAACCTTCCCTGTTGTAGTCAGCAGAAATGATGATTTCTATTTCTCTTCACTCCCTTGCATCAGTGATATGTCAGCAGTACATAACACATCAATGTACCATGGTGTATGTGTACAGATCCTTCTCAGAGTGTTAATCAGAAATCTGAAGTCTGTATTTCTATATTTATTTCAGTTCATGTGTAACTGAAGTCTGTGCCTCAAGAGCACTATGGGAGAAGCTGTGTGAGTTCTTTGCACCAGCTCAGTTCTTCCCTACCTGCCTTCAGCCTTTCTGAATCCATCTCTCGTGCTTAAAAATAGATCACTCTGCTTTGCTCAGCTTCACCCCACTAATGCTCCCTGGCTTGCTTTGCACTCCCATGTTGCTGCAACATGAAGCAGCTGGTTGTGACTCTGGCTGTGAGTCACCCAGGGAAGGTGGTGTGTGACCACTGAGATGTGAGACCTCCCAGCAGCATGCAAAGGTTGGCTCTTTTGACCACTTCACAGAGGAAAGGAGATGCTTTGATACTGTAGCTTTAAGCAAGTGCAGATTAAGGCACCGTTCAGGATGCACTCAGCTCAGGTGGGTTTCCCTTCAGCAGCAACATCTGTGCATGCACTGAGGTTCCTTAGAAGTACCCTCAAAATGAGAGGATTGTATGGAAGGAGCTTTGTGGCATCTCTCCTATGGAGCCAGGCTGAGAGAGCTGGGCTGGTTCAGCCTCGAGAAGAGAAGGCTCCTGAAGGGGAGACCTCAGAGCAGCTCCAGTGCCTAAAGGGGCTACAGGAAGCCTGGAGAGGGGCTTTGGACAAAGGCCTGTAGGGACAGAGCAAGGGGAATGGCTTTAACCTGCCAGAAGGGAGACTGAGATGAGCTCTTAGGCAGAAGCTCTTCCCTGTGAGGGTGCTGAGGCGCTGGCACAGGGTGCCCAGAGAAGCTGTGGCTGCCCCATCGCTGGCAGTGTTCAAGGCCAGGTTGGACACAGGGGCTCGGAGCAAGCTGCTCTAGTGGAAGGTGTCCCTGCCCATGGCAGGGGATTGTAACTGGATGAGTTTTGACGTCCCTTCCAACCCAAACCATTCCATGATGATTCTATGATTAAAGGAAATCCCTCTCAAATCTGACAGAGAAGCTGATGCCGCTCAGCTCCTGCCTTCTGGTGTGTTTACGTCTCATGTTTTATTCTTCTTTTTTCTAGCTCAGCAAACGAAGCAATGAGCCCGCACACAGCACCCATGCTCACTTAGCAGTGCTGCTGTGCTGAACCTGGTGCTGCGCCTGCGGTCAGGGTGTTTTGTCACCCAGCCCGAGCAGAGCCGGTGCTGCCTGTGGTGCAGCTGTGAACGGGGGTCTCACTGTGCACCGGTGCACAGCCTGCCTTTCATCTTTCCACACCATGCTCAAAGCAGCAAGAAGCACCAGTTGGTGGGGAAAAAGAGGTTGAGACAACGTCCCTAAGCTGGTGTTATAAAATCATAGAATCCCAAGCTGGTTTGGGTTGGAAGGGACCTTAAAGCTCATCCAGTTCCAACCCCTGCTCCCCTGTGTCCAACCTGGCCTTGAACACTGCCAGGGATGGGGCAGCCACAGCTTCTCTGGGCACCCTGTGCCAGCGCCTCAGCACCCTCATATTGAGGTTTTTCTCCTTATCTTCTAACCTGCACTATTCCAAGTAACCTTATGTCCCTTTCCAGGTACCTGTGACTCTCACCCACTGGTAAAACTGCTGAGAGCAGCTGAAGGAATAAGGGTATTTGCCCTATGCTATGGAAGGCCTAATACTTAATCACAGTCTTGTGTTAGATTTGCCAAACCTCAGGCTAACGATGAATCTCTCTCGAAACTGGAAATTGTTTCTAATGTGTTTCATTTTTCAAGAAGTAAGTGAACACATGAGAATTCCCTGCATTTCCCTCTGTGGGGTGTAACATCAGGCATTCCATCACTCCTAGGAGTAAATGAGCTCCCTACTGAGTTATTCATGAGCAATTCTCAGCCAGGCTGATGTATATCTGATCCCTTCCTGAGGAATAAATCAAGCATCTCCCTTCATGCTGAGTGCTGGCACATCACTGAATTCTCTGGGACTCTACATAGCAGAAAAGAATCAACCCAAGCCTGAATCTGTCCCACATCTCCAGTGAGGTTGGTTTAGCTCTCAAACCAGCTTTCTCATTCTGCCTCTGAGCTCTGATGCTCTTCTATATTCTGCCTCCTAAAACTCATTTTTCTATCCTGCCCATACATAATAAATCATGATCAGGCAGGATATAGCACACTGCACTACATCTCTGTCTGATTGTATCACTCCATCCCCAGGGCTTTCGTGCTCTTCCCTTCTCATTGCTCTGCTATATGGGTTGTGTCTACAGCAGCTTTACAGATTGTAAATATTGGGGCTAATATCCAGCTTCTCTGTGAATCACTTTGTGTGCTCTGGGGTGAGTAAAACACCTGGGGAGCAGAAAGAACAGCTTCTACTAATGGGACTGGTAGGAGTAAGATATATGTTCTCAACCTAAAAGCACCTTACCTTTAGGCTGAGGGATCACAACTGGAGCTCTGCAGCAGTGGTGCATCGAGATTCATCCCTCCAGGGTATCAGTCCTCCTGCTATTACTTTCGCTTTTATAGGGTGCCTTTGGTGAACTTACAAGATGCACGAGTTTAAAGGACATCAGCATGGAGAGTTTCTAAACCAGGTTAATCCCCTCTCTGTGAATATGCAGGTACCTTGTAGGTGCTGGGTGAAGGAAGAGCTTTGAAACATGCTGCTCAAAGCTGGGAGGCCTGGAAGGATGATCTGGAGTGACAGTCATGCTCAATTAGCAAGAAAACTGGTGTTAAGGAAGATGGGAAGCACTTCCCTAACAATGGAGGAAAGGGATAGAGGTAGGAAAGAGGGAAGAGAAGGCAAAAGAAGACAAAAAAGATCCATGTCCAAACATTGAGTCTGAAAGGGCCTGTTCATGCTGGAGTGTGACATGGGTCAAAATAATGATGATGCATTGGGAGAGGCAGGAATCAGCCAGCCTGGCCTGTATGAAATGAGCCTTGACAGGCTTCAGGGCTTTAAAGGCAGAACCCCCCAAAATTCCAAGCTCTTTTGAATGTTTCCATGAAAACACAAGGCTGTTAACCTGTCTGGGCTGGGAAATCAAAGTCTGAGCTTTTTCTGAGCAACACTATCTAGTACAAGCCTAGCCCATGTCAGAGGGCTGGAACCGGATGATCTTAAGGTCCTTTTCAACCCAAACCATTCTATGATTCTATAAAACCAGGCTCACATTCCTTCTGCATTTGATTGGAGCCAATGTAGGTTGTATAGGTGGCTGTAGCATCATCCTGAGGACAATCCCTGCTGTGTCACACTGTCCCGCTGCAAGTTTGCGATGGAAGAGTGGGTAATGCGAATTAGCTGTGATTCCTTTTTCCCCACAGGCTTCCAAAACAGGTTAGAGGGGTAAAGGCTTTGTATAAATGGGTGATTATTCACAAGGAAATGGATTCTCATGAAACATGTAAGGTGTTAGTGAGTAAGAAAGGTGCTTTAACCAGAAGGTGTTTTCTGTGAGGCTTTGTGATGGGTGAAATGAAGGGAGCAGCAGAGCGTAAAGACCAGGTCCCAGCCCTTTCCAGGGGGGTGGGAGGGTTGGGGGGAGAGTTCAGCCTCCATCCCAGGGGTGAAGGGGGGGTTTTCGTGGTGCTTGGAGAGGGGAAAAAGATTTCTGTGGGTTTAGACAGTGATTTATTTATTCACATGTTCCTAAGCTCAGTAATAAAGTGTTTGTTAAAGAGAAGTGTCTTTATCAAACCCATATATTGAAGTTTTCTTTAAAATCAAGTATGCCTTAGCAGTATGCTGTTTCTTTGTGCTTCCCAGCCCAGTGATTGTGAAAAGTGAGGTTTTAAACCCATTTCTCAAGCTAGCCCAGAAGTTCCTGCTCCTGGGTTTAAGCCCAGTTCTTTAATGTTCTTATTTCAGCCTGGATTGCAAAGGACTTTTTGCCTGTGTAAACCCCCCATTCTCAGAGAGAGCAGCACCTTGAGATCAGTCCCATGAGGTGCTTAATTGAGTTTTTGCAATTCTTAATGTTTTTAAGTTGTTTGAGAACCCCTTTGTATATTTTATGGCTCCTTCTGGATTTAGTGGCAGGGAGTGATCCAGGTCGGAAAAGGCAGAATGAAGGAGGGGAGTGGGTTTGTGCACACTCTTCAGCCCAAGGCAGGAATCTTTGTGTTTCAGTGAATATTCTGCAGGCAATAAGCAAGTGAGGGCCTAAAAAGGGGGGAAAAAATACCCAAACCCACATCTTTTCACTAGAATTTCTCTACCAGTGTAGCCAAGGGTATGAGCCAGGGTAGACGGCGATTGAACAGGCAGCAAGATAGACACTAACAGATAGACTTTATTGAGTGCGTGCACAACTAAGCAAAGCAAAACAAAGCAGTGATGTCCAGGCTCCAAAAACAAGATCTCACCAATGCACTGGCCAGGTGCACTGGGAGTCTTGGGAACCTGGAGAGAGATGCTGCAAAGGTCCATGTGGATTCAGCTCCTTTAAGTCCAAGGTGATTACATTCTGCTCATCTTTTATCATCTTTCCAAGTCTTTGAGGCTGGTAACACCACTGCCATCTTCAGTGAGTGGTTTCCAGGCTCTAGCATGATGTTCCCTTCTCTTCATTTCCAAAGACACAGTCCTTGGCTTTCCTTTTCTCCTTTTCTGCTTAAGGAGTCTTATATCACACAAGAGCAGCATCTTGACATTAGCATGTGAGGATGGGAGGTTCAAACACAATAGTTACTTATTACTATTATTACTTATAATAGTTACTTATGCTAACTTTTGCTTTTTTACTGTGAGGTTGATGAAACACTGGTGCAGGTTGCCCAGAGAGGTTGTGGAGTCTCTATATGTGGAGACAGTCAAAACCCAGCTGGATACAGCCTGGGCAGTCTGGTTTAGGTGGCCCTGCTTGAGCAGAGGGATTGGACTTGATCATCTCAAGAGGTCCCCTCCAACCTCTACCATTCTGTGATTCACGCCAACCACAAGCTGCTTGGCCTGCCCTTCCCTCCTGGATGGCCCTCTTATACCAGAGGAGGCCATCCCTCACATCAAGGTCTGGCATGGCATGTGTCCCCACCGCTCAACGCCTACTGGGTTGCAGCCAACAGCGGAGCTAAAGGTTCTTCTTGGTGGCAAACACAGAGGCCAACCCAGTCTTGCCCTTGACTATGGCAGGAGGCGTTTGGCCAACCTCAGTCCTTGCACCTCTTTGTCAATGCAGAGTTTCACCTGCCTCATCCAGTAACAAGTCACTACCATGGCAAAGCACACACAGATTTGCATTAGCAGGATAACTACTACAGGGTGCAGCAGCGCATTGAAGATGCTGGTGGCAGTGGGGGACCAGCCAAAGAAAATTTCCCACCAATGATGTTCTCCCACCCTCTTTATTCGTTCCATTACCTGCTTTATAACATTACCATCGTGATGTACAGTTATTAGGATCTTTCTAGCTTCTGCCTTAGCATCTTCTAGCAGCTGCTGTAAATTTGCATGCTCTAACATCTCTTTTACAAGTGACAAATCCATACCGATAGGGGTTGGGGTTATACTACGATACAAGGTGTAGTTTCTTATTAGCAACTGGCTAGTGAATACAGGTGGCTTATACACAAAATCACAGCCTCTAATAACAGCTACATTGCAAGCACACATATTTGAGTTGTTAAACACGCTCTGGTTATAGACTTCATTGATCTGCACGTATTTACACATTGTTCTGAAGCACACGCACCCTTTCCCTACGTACACCAACACGGTCTTATTGCTGCTCTGGGGATTGATCTCAAAGTGGCACACCCCCTCTCTGGTGTCAAAGCAAACGTCACTTGCTTTAAGGGCATCATCTTCACATATGAATCCCAGCCCCCTTTCCAAAATGCAGGCTTCCAAATCTACCGACTGCCATTTCCCATCAGACACCCTCGCCCACATGCGGTGGTCCAGGGGGTAGACCACAGACCCATTTGTGTTAACCCCCAGGGCCACAACAGGGTAGACCTTTTCGATGCGAGCCTCTGTCACAGTGAGGACGTAGGTGATGACTGCATTGAGGACCTGGTCATGGGTGAAGTTGACAAGCCTCCACCAGGCTTGGAGCTTCCGCTCCTTTTCTGTGGCTGCATCCCACACGATCTTTCGGATCTCGGTGGGGAGGATACCGTTGTCCCCATCTCTCAGGATACCTGCAACGACACTCTGCACCCACATCTGGGCCTGGATGCAGCTAAGAGCAAGAGAGACGTTATTTTGTTCGATGCCCAACGCTCGCAACAGCATCTGGTGGTCTTTCTCGTTTATTTGTTCCCAGGTAGGCAGCACCTCTGACACGAGCCACTGCCCCATCCCAAGGCTGGCCAGGGATGAATTCAAGGGGTTGAGGAGCCCCTGCACGCCCGAGGTGACAGCCTCCAGCTTGTTGGTCAAAACCTCAACGTTCATAGTGTTGAGGACCCCCATCCCAGCAGCTCCTCCTCCCAGTGCTGTGGCCAGCAGGTCTCTCCTGGCCCGGGTGCCCTGGATGGAGCGGCTGTGGAGCCATGCCAGCCAGCCTGTGTGGAGCGTGGAGAGGAAGGGGGCACAGTGAGGTCTGACAGATGAAATGTTAACGGTGGACAGGGACAACACCACCTTCTTCAGTGATCGGACAGGCCCCGTCAACAGCTCTTGGATGTGATTTTGCTTGACTACGTAAGGGCCTATTTTGGAAATGAAGGGGCGTAAGACAGCAATGATGGTAAACTCCTTCTTAAATCCATCAGGACCTCCTATCCACCACTTCCCTCCAAGCTCAGAGGACATGTCTATGCTTAGGCTTCCTCGACACCATACCTGGAGGTTTATGACCAGGTGTGGACAGTTTCCATAATCCTGATTATACCATGAAGCTTCTGCACCTAATTCAGATCTATTAAGCGTTTTGGTCTCACGGAGGCATTTTACTGGCATGACCCACTCGCGGCCATGAGGGGCAGTGATGGTCATGATGGTGCCATCAGTTTGCATTGGGTCAGTTACACTTTCTTGGGAATATTCAATTTCCAATTTTACCTGGTTGCCAACTTCAGCGTATGGGGCTGTGTGCCAGGCCAAGAAATGGCACTTGGAGATCTTGACGGCAGCAAAGGAGTGTGTCGTGGTGCTAATCTGGAATTTAAAGGACAGCCCCACGCTGTTTTGTGCCCAGAGGCAGACCACAAAGACTGGCTGGACCAAAGTAAAATTGCACCAGCAGTCCCATTTTTCTGCAGCACAGCTCTTTTTCTGATTCTTCTTAGTTTTTACTTCGGTTACGGAGATCTGACTTACTCGCTGGTGAGTGGATCCGTTGATAACCCTGCAGCCTACCTTTATGTGTTGTCCCACCGTCCCCAGCAGCTGTGGAAGTCTGTTTGTGCTATCCCAGCTCCATTCATTTTCCAAGTACACCTCTGACCCGTGCATCACCACCGTTGACAGATTTAAGCCTTTGTTAGAATTTAACCCCATGCTTCCTGTGTATTTTATGTGAGCTTGAGACCAGGGCCAATCAGTCTCAGTTTTTGTGTACCTCCTAACCCTGTGCTGGACCCATGTGTCGAGATGCCTTTCTAAGTGGGAACGACTGACTTTTTGCCTGGGGTGCTGATGGGTTGGTTGGGCACATTGAGTGCTCAGGGCTATGCACATACCAGAGAGCAAAGCAAATCCTGCAACCACAAATCTGAAAGCATTTTCCCCATAGCGCAAACAGGGTTGGTGACGCCACGAAGCTCGCCCTTCCCGCTGGTCACAATCGCCTTCCATTTTCCTTTATCTGCAAAACATAAACAAGACGGGCTCTCCAGCCCCGTTAGTTTCCCTTCCATGCTTTTAATTGTGAAGAATGGAACCACTTTTCCTGCCTTTTTGCCCCCTTTCTGATTTCTACCTGGTACATGGAGGGGCTGGCCTTGTTCACCACCCTAATGGGCCCCATCCACTGGGGTTCCAGCACCTGGTTCTTCTCTCTAACCTCCCGATACATTACCAGGTCCCCTGTGTTCCACTCCATGGGGCGCAGCAGCGCTCCCAGCTGCTTATCCATCTTGGGGATATTGGTGTCCTGGCCTGGGGCAAGCTGGTGGTACATAGCCAACAGGGTCCTCAGTATGTCCTGCACCCACTTGTCCATCAGCACACGGGGCTGCACTTCATCCGGTGGCTCCCCTCTTTGCCACCAGTGTCCCAACAGCTTCGTGTCTCCTGCAGGAGGTAGCTTCTGGGGAGAAGGTGCTTGAGATGCCATTGTCCCCCGTAAGGCCAGCAGGACCAGTGGGAGCTTCTGATCCCAGTCTTTCCTTTGGCTCACCAGCTTCCTCAGCGCTGTCTTCAGGGGCTGGTTGGGTGCTTCTGCCAAGCCAGGCTTCTGGAAATGGCCAGTGATGTGAAGCTTCTGCTTGATGCCCAGGGCCTGGCACACTCCTTTTGTGACTTCTGTGATGAAGCGCTGGCCGTGGTCCGAGTCAATCTCCTTTGGAACTCCCCAGCGTGATAAGATGTGCTCCACCAGGATATTAGCGGTTGCGCTGGGTGTGTTGTTTCGAGCTGGAAATGCTTCCACCCAGTTGGTGAAGGTATCACTGATCACTAAGCAATACCTATTGCCTTGGGCTGTTTGGGGCAAAGGACCAATAAACTCCATCTGCAACTTGCTCCACGGCCCAGAAACCCTCTGATGACCCAGGAGGGCCTTGGTCTTTTTGATGTCAGGATTGTTGGCCGCGCAAGTCAAGCAGTTGCTGACGTACCTCTCCACATCCTCTCTCATCTCAGGCCACCACCCAGCGCTCTGCAGCCTCACCATGGTCTTGTCTGTCCCCAAATGCCCTTGCTCATGAGCCAGAGCCACCAGCTCTGTCCGGACCAGCTCAGGCACCACCCAGACTGGGAAGTCTGCCCCTTCCCTTCTTGCCAGGACCAGACCAGAGACATCCTTCCACACCTTGCATCCTTTATACACCCTGCCCTGCGCTAACTCCCGGACGCTGGGGTCTTGTGCCTGCAAGCCCGGCAGGTCCACCCTCTCCCAGTGTCTGCTGGGAGCCACCAAGATGGAGGTATTCTCCATGGGCTTGCTGGTCTTCCACATCAGCCCTTCCTTTGCACCTTGCTTGGCTTTAGCATCCGCCTCCTTGTTCCACTTGGCCTCCTCTGTTCCCTTCTTGTGCCCCTTCACTTTAATGATCTGGGTTGGGTGCGCTCTCTGCTCCGCCAGCCTCGCGAGGTACAGCAGCTTTTTGGCGTAGGTGACAGGCTTGCCGTCAGCAGACTGCATGTCCCTCTCCCTCCAGAGCGGCAGCCACTTGAGTGCTGCTCTCACCATCCATCCCGAGTCTGAGAACACGGCCAGGAGCTGGTCTGCTGCTGTGTTCTCAAGGGCGGCCGTCACGGCCACCAGCTCAGCAGCCTGGATGGAGTGAGGCAGGCACTTCCCCTTCACCACCTCCCCGGTACCCTGGTTGACCGCAGCGTAGCCTGTGTAGGGCACCCCTTGCTCGTAGTAGTTGGACCCATCTACGAACCACACAACATAGCCTCTGTCCTTGGCCTCCTGCAGGCTGAGGCTGCTCTCAAACAGGGGTGCCCGGTGCAGCTTGGGCTCAGGCAGGAAACCCCCTGGTTCCTCCACATCCCTCTCTCCACTGATCACCACCCTATAGGCACCGGGCGAAGGGTACCCAGGCACCCTCTTGTCGGTCAATGCCAGCGCCCAGTTGGCCATTCTGGGGCGGCACAGGGGACCCTCGTCCCCCTTCTCTGACAAGAGATACCTCACCGGGGCATGGGAGGTCCTCAGCAGCACTGGGGCCGAGCCCACCAGGTACTCCCAGTGCTGCAGAGCCCAGGTCAAGGTTAAAACCTCCCTCTCGTATTCACTGAACTGCTGTTCAGCCGGCGTCAGCAGGCGCGATGCATGGGCAACAGGGAGGAGATGGGCACCTTGCTGCTGGCCCAAGGTAGCCTGCAGCCCTCTCCCCGTGCTGGCCAGCTGTAGGACATAGGGTCTGTCCCCGTGGGGACGCACCAGCACAGGGGCTTGTGCCACGCTCTCCTTTAAGGACTTTACCGCCTCATCCTGCTCTGGCCCCCATTCCCAGGGGGTGTCCTTCTTCAGGAGGTGGCAAAGGGGGGCAGCTTTCTCTGCATAACCCTCAACAAACTCCCTGCAGAACCTTAGGAGAGCCAGGAAGGACCTCAGGGTGGTGGCATCGGCTGGCGCCGGCACCTTCTGTATTAGCTGGACCCTCTGCTTCTCCAGCGAGCGGCCTTCCTCCCCTAGGGTCACCCCCAGGTAGGAAACCTCCTTCCAGCATAGCTGGGCTTTCATGGGGCTGATCTTGAAGCCTGTCTTCTGCACAGCCTCCAGCACCTCCGCCAGCACCTCCAGGTTCTCCTCCTTTGTCCGGGTATGGATGAGGATGTCACCAGCACAGGACATCACGCTGTCCCGATGGCTGAGCTTCTCCCACATCCTCACCACGTGTGTGTGGCAGATGGCAGAGGTGTTCTGGAAGCCCGGGGGCACCCTGGTGAAGGCAAATTGCCGTCCTCGGATGGTGAAGGCAAACTTATGCCAGCATTCAGGATGCAGGGGGATGGCAAAGGATGGGCTGGTGAGGCTGAGCACTGAGAACCACTCGGATCCCTGGGAGATGGCTGACATGATGCCAGGGTACTTGGCCCCTGTGGAGGTGTGCAGTGGGGTGACACAGTGCAGGGCACTGAAGTTGACTGTCAGCTTCCATGTTTTCCCATCAGCTTTCCTCAAGGGCCACACTGGGGCATTGCTGGTGCTCTGCAGCTCCACCAACACCCCCTGCTCCAGCAAGGTTTTGACTGTGCCCCACAGGCTGGCCTCAGCCTCAGCCGGGTACCAGGGCTGCGGCTGAGGAGGGGGATCCGGCCCTTTCACTGCTACAACAGCATCAATGTGCCCACAATCCAGCTTGCTCCTTGCCCAGACCCGGGGAAACTGCTCCGTGACCCGTTTCACCCTGGGTTCCCACTCAGGGTGCACCAGGAGCTCAGGGGCTTTCACTGACATCACCCTATGGCTCGCCGGGATGACGGGCACATCGCTTTGGGGGCAATGCAACAGCGCTTGGTTTGCCAAGTCCACCATCACCCCCATCTTTGTCAGGGTGGAGATGGCCAAAACACCCGTTTTTTCCCCTTTCATTTCCATTTTCCCAAATCTCTCAGACCCTTTGGCAGTGCCAATTTCAAAGGGCACGGGCCCCGTGAAGGCCACTGAGGATTTTTGGCCATTGGGCCCTATCAGTTCAATAATTTCACAAGTTTGGAAGGTCCTGGCTTCGCCAGGGGCCAGATTCAAAATGGAATAAGTGGCACCAGTATCAATTCTCATCACTTGTCCAAGCACCCCTCCTCCAATAGTTATATCAACTATCAGGCGCCCCCACGCGTCGGTCTTAATCGGTGCCACAAAGAGGGGCGATGCGGGTGCCTGGCAGCCCTATTGCTGAGCCTTAGACCCCGGGTCGATGGGGTGGGAGCTGCTGTGCTTTTTGGCCTCGTGCAGGGCCAGTTTACGGAAGAGCTCCGCATCCGGCAAGCCATCGATGTCCTCCTGCTTCTCATACTTTATCAAGCGCTTCCGCAGCTCGGCGCGCCAAGGGTTGGACTTCTGGAACCTCAGCCCTTGCTGGTTCTCCTTCCCTGGACCGCCTTTGCCATCGGGATCTTTCCGGTTGTCCCCTTGCATTTTTCTCATCCCTGCGTTTTGGTAGGGCATGGCTGAGGTTTTCCCTTTCTTCCCCCCCGGCATGTACCCTGGGAACGCCTGCTTCTGCAGCTCAAAGTTCTGGGTCAGGATCTGCTCCAGCTCCAACAATGGCTTTCTAGCTGCATCCCCCCCAGCAATCACCCGCAGTGGGGGGGTCAAACCCACCACCAACGGCTCCTTGAACTCAGGCCTGTCAAAATCAATGGGGGACTCCTTCGACCCGGGCAGCCCAGCCATCTGATAGAGCATCTTTTTACGGTTAACATAAGCATCGGGCCGCTCCTCGGGGCTTTGCTTCTCCTGGTGGAACAGCACTAAGGGGTTAATCTCTGGGAAGAACACCTTGAGCACGGCCAACTGGACATCCCCGATGTCCTGGACGTTCCCCATCTGCACATCCCCCGGCAGCGCAGCAAAATCATCCGGTTTCATGCACTTCCTCACCACGTCTATCAGGTCACTCACTAAGTTGCCACTCTGGCACCGGGGCAGCCGCTGGGCCCTGGACAGCCAGTTGACCGCTGTCTCCTTTGTCAATGGCCCCAGCATCTTCCCCACTGTCTTGAGCTGCTCAGGGGTGAACCACAGCACAGCCCTGTTGGTGTCTATGGCCTGCAGAGGCCCATGGCTGGCAGGCTCATCGGGGGGGCTCTTTTTAGGTTTGGAAGCCTCCACCTCCCCTCCTTGCATCTGACACATCTCCTCCCGCAAAGGAGCATAAGGGGACGGCCTGGTGGGGCCGTTGGCACCCCACACATCATCCTCATAGTCATAGTGGGGAGGGTGCGGGTCCAGGGAGTCCTCTCCCTGGCTATTCCCGAACCGGCCCCTCTTGCCTTGGATGGCAGCCACGATACCCCTCGACACCCCCAGCTCCGCCTGCAGCTCCTGGATCTTGGCATGGCACACTTTGTGATCGGGACCGGTGCCGCGGTCCCGCTGGACATCCTGCAGGACCGCCCGCACCGCGCTCTGCGCATCGTGGGTCTCCCCTATCCATTTGCCAACCTCCTTCTCCAGCTCCTCCGTTTTCAGCTTCTCATAGCCCAGCTTGCTCTCCAGCCGGGTGATCTCCACCGCGCTCCGCAGGGAGTCCCCGCACAGACCCTGCACCTCCGCACGCAGGTTGTCCACCTGCACTTTGAGCTCGCCCTTAGCCTGCTCCAAAGTCTGCACGTTCTCGAGAGCCTCCTTCAGCAACTTCGACAACTCCCTGCCCACCATCAACAGCCCCTGCAGAGCCGCTCGCTTCTTGCATTTGTTTGTGGGTTTGGGCTTTTTGGACTCCTCCGACCAGCTCTCCCATTGCTGGCAGAGCTGCTGGTACGCCTCCGGGCCCTGGAAGGACCCTGGGGACCAAACCGGAGGGAGACACTTCTGGAGCACAAACTGCTCCAGCTTCCAATTGCTAACGATATCGGTCATCATAGTGATGGGGACAAGATGTGAGACGGCTCCTTCTCAGGGCAAAACTACCCTAACAAACACCACCAACCCACCCGCAGAGGAAAGCTGCAGCTCCACAACCCAAAAGCCACCCAAAAAGCCACCCAAAAGCCACCCAAAAGAAAGGAGGGGATGCAGAACCTGGTAGCAAGGGAAAGGGAAGGTAGGGACGAATGGCGGTGGCCACCGTGACCCACCGCGGTCCCCGGGAGGGGAAGGGGAGGGGATGTGGGAAGGGGTGAAAGGGAGCAGAGGTGTATAGGACCCCAATAATAAGATCTCACCAATCCTTGGATGGATCCTGGCAGTCCTGGGGATCTGGAGAGAGACGAGGCAGAGTTCCGGTCGGTTGAAGCACCTTTAAGGTTAAGGTGGTTGCAGGGTCTCAGCCTGCTGGTTTTTATAGCCATGGCAGGTCGGTTTTGGGGGCTGATAATGCCCCTGTTTACTTCTATGGTGGGTCTCCCTCCTGCACATGTTTCATCTCTCCCCCTGTCTTCCCAAGGACACTATCCTTGTTTTTCTTTACCCTTTTTCGGCACTGATTAGGAAAGCAGGTGCGCTGCCCCTTATCTGTTTTGGGGGGGCCAGGATTAGTCACGCTCGCTTATGCTCACTTCTGCTTGCACCAAATGCCCTCAAGAGGGAGAGCTGGAGCTTGTCCGCTTAGCATCCATCCTCCCCATTCCCCCCAGTGCCCCCCCACTTGCTGTGCACCCCATTAGCACCTGGGGTTTGGGGGAAGATCACACTTGGGGCTCACATCTGACATCTGTAACACACACTGTTCCCCCTAAACCTCCCACCCCAAGCACAGGGGGGGAGAGGAAATGGCAGGAAATTCACACAATTCCTCATTTAGATCCATGCAGGCGCATGGAGTTCAAAAGCAGCATTTTCCACGCCGCAGACGGGCTCTCCACACGCTGGTGTGTGCCTTGGGGGTACCCCACGATGTGTCCGGGGCCTCAATTGTGCTGTTGCATCAGCTGAATCACAGCTGTAAATCTGCACCTGCAGAAGGCAGCCGGAGCCCCCAGCCTCGCCCTACAAACCACATCTTAGAGCAGTTTAGAACAGAGAACTTGACCCACTTGATTGTTCTACCTGCCATTGCACTAACTCACTGAAATGCTTTGTTTTCGTCACTGCTTTTCCCCCTAATGAAATGCTGCAGAAGCTGCATCTTTTGCTGGAATAAATCATGTTGAAAATGTGGCTTGTTGAGTCCTGAGGCGTTTCCACCCAGCATCCTGTTATCCCCAAAGGGCCCTTTTAGCCAGTTACTGCAGTACTGGCTGTGTTGGACCAGGCTTGAGGCTGAGCAGCCTTTCCCAATCCCCAATAGCAGAGGGGGACTGGATTTTCCTTTATTTGTTGGGAGCTGTTTCTCCAGCCTGGCATTTACAGCTGCAATTACCCCTGCTGCAACAGAGATGAAGCTCCAGCCAGGTCCTGCTTCTTGTCTGTAGACCTCTTTGTTCTACCCCAGTGCTTTGCTCCAGCCCCCCAAAACCAAACACTTTGCTGTAAGAAACCCATCATAGGGGAGACAAGAAAGAGCCAAAACTGTAATGAAGCACAGGGAATTAGGATTAGTGCACTGGATGCAGGCTGAGATAAAGGAGAGGGGCTGTTTTCCCCTGGGATGGGCCATAGGGCAAGTACCGAGATGGGGCAGGGAGGTGGCTGGGCTGGGGTCTGCGGTCATTGTCTTTCATTTCATGAAAAGAATAAATCCCCCATAGAAATTGTGCATCCAAATAACTCAAATACACCAAAATTCATCGATTCCCCACCACCACCCCCCCCCTTGGACCAGCCATGGGCCAAACACTCCTGATTTGGAGCCGCTGCACCCTAGCAAGGTCACCAACAAGCCTTGTTTGTGCTAACAAATCAGTTCAACCGACAGCAGGTTTTACTCCCCTGTCTTCTTCCCAGGACAGCAGCCCCAGACAATGTGGGGATGTCATAAACAGCAGCTGCTCTCCTGCACGTTCCCTCCATGCTTTATATTTGTTGGTGATAAAGCTGCCAGACAATGGGATCCCACCTCTGGAATGTTTTCTCTTAGGAGCAACACCGAGCCCTGAGAACAGTCTGGACACTGGGAAACGGCTCAACTGCACAGAAACAACATCTTTAAAGCCAAACTAAGAATTAAGCCCTGTTTCAGCACACACACCATGCTTTACATTGCAAATATTCCCTTTTCTTTCCATAGAGAAACGCTAAAGGTAAAAGCACTGCAGGGAAACATCTCTAAAGCTGCTGTAATGTGCTGGGGAATCCTCCAAAGCCAAAATACCTGCTTAGAAAACCCAGTGTCACCAGCCCTGCAGCAGCCTGGTGTCATGTGCCCCATGGCCGAGCTTTTAATGGTGACAAAAGCCACCTCTATGTGCACTTTGGTTCTGGCCAAGGGGCCAGAAGATGCTCGAGGTGACAGCAGCAGTGAGAAAAGGAGGATGCAGCCGTTGCTGCAGCCAGGGACATCGGGCTCAGCTCACAACTACACTGTGGGGATGAAGGGAAAATACACTCACAGTGGCAATTCTCATGTTAAGCACATGCACCCCCCCAAAAAGAGGTCTTTATACCCCGTTCTGGAGAGCTCCCAGTTCGGGAGTGATGTGAAACTAAAGGGAAAAGGCGAGCAGGAGGTAAGGAGGGGAGAGGCAGGGGTTGCTGCACCCCATGCCAGGGCCTCAGCTCTGAAAAGATGAGCTTTTAAGCACTGAAATGTGTTTGAAGGCACTAAAAGTACTTTCTCCTGCCAGGAAAGGGTTAAGGAGGGATTCAGCTGAGCCCTTTGTGGCAAGGCTTTCCGGCTAGCAGCCCGCTACGGGCAGGAAACTACTGAAACTGAAATGGGGAGGGGATGCGTTAGAGCAGCACGGGGACATCTGGTACAACACAGACCGAAACCTCACACTGTACAAGGTGCAACATCACCTTTTCCTATTCACCTGCTTGCTCAAACCCTGGGGGACGTTTCCTGGTGCCCCCACGTGAAAGTCCTCAGGGGTACCCTGCTCAGGATCCAGCTATGGGGAGATGCTGAGGCTTTGGGAGGACCATGAGAGCAAGCTGCTCTAGTGGAAGGTGTCCCTGCCCGTGGCAGGGGTTGGAACCGGATGAGCTTTAAGGTCCCTTCCAACCCAAACCAGTCTGGGATTCTGTGTGATTCTGTATCTGCACAAGGAGGGGGGGGGGGGGGGGGGGGGGGGCATAAAAGAAAACCAGACCCTGCTTGTTTGATATAAGGGGAACAGTGAATAAATACAAACAATAAATCCCAGGCATGGGAATACTGGGGGCTTCTGCCACCAGCTCACGCTGTCGTTTCACATCATGCATTCCACTCTTCAAACCCTAAATCCCAAGTGCTTCAAACCTCTCCCTGCTGAAGGCATTTCAAAGCCAGATTTTCAGCCACTAAATTTGTTTGAGGTTTCTTGGTTTTGGCTTTAAAGCCTCGTGCCTCTGCCTTTATGGCAACCTACTTTGGTGTTCATCACTTTCCAGGCCTGGAGAATAACACCTTGTGCTAAAGATTCTGTGGAAGAGAACAACTGCACAGTTCAAATTGCATCTTTTCCTTATTTTGAGTGCTTTTTGGTTTCAAAGGGGGAGAAAACAGCAAAAATTTATCCCTTCCTGCTTTCATTTTTAGCACTAAGCTCCTACATTTGTCATTTTTCAATTGCACGGAGCTAGATATAAAGGAGGGGGAAAGAGGTGACGAAATACGAAGTAATCATAATTAAAAATCAGTGAGTTCTCCTTGGTTTTATTCCTAAAGGGGATCTGGGGGGATCCCAAGCTGGAGCAGTGCATGGGGCTGCTGCCCTGATGCACACCTGGATGTGGGGCTCAGCGCAGAAGCAGGGACCACGTTGAAGCTCTGGGCGCTGCCGCAGATGCTCTTTGGTAGCTGCTGGTGAGACGTCTACATCAAGAAGAGGAAGAACCTCTTGGGGTAAAGCCAGCCCTACCACTAAGAGGGGACCCTGCGTGGAGAGGGGAGATGGCACAAAACCCCTCCATCACTGGCTCCACCACCATGGCCCGGCTGTGGCTCCATCTCTGCATCTGCCTCCAGATCCCAGGTAAGAGGGACACATCTCTTAAGGGTTAAGGGCATCTAAAATCATACTGGAGCCTCTCTTCCACCCTGCTTTAGCACGTGGGATTTTACACAGCATCTGCATGATGGAGGTTTAAATGTAGGATAGATTACAGGATATTATTACCTATATTACTGCCTATCGTTGCATAATTTTGTACAATGCCCTTAATAACATGCTTTAGCTTCTGATCAGTGCAGAAGCTGGGGCCTGAAGTGGTCAGGCAGTTGAACTCGATCACTGGAGATCCCTTCCAACTGAAATAGTCTACTCTCTACTCTACCCTACTCTACTCTACTCTACTCTATCCCAAGTGCAATATATAATGGTATAGACACCACCGAATTCATTTTTCCTGCACCCTCTTAGTGCAGGTGTGCTGTGGGATGCTCCTGATGGAGAAGTCAAAGCAGCACCTATCTATGCTACCACTGAAACATGAAGACAATAACCATCCCATCAAATTTACCTCTAAATCTATCCAAGGATTGAATGTTTCCCAAGGGCCAAGCTGGAATGGGTGTTATAAAACCATACTGCCTTCTGCTTATTGCAGACAGGTTGGAGGAGGTTTGAACTGAATTTATAGTCGATGTCACGGCACAGTGATAGAATTGTGCTCTAAGGGACAATTTTTGCCATCAGTTCTCAGGTAGAAAGTATTGGAAGCTTGAAACACAGCTTTAATGTATATATTCGAGTAACAGCTCAAGTTGGTCCCCCAAAATGCTGCCCAACATGGGTCCAAAGCTGCCCAGCTCCCTTGTTGGAGGCTGTCAGGACCGCAGGGTGTTTCTTCACATTGTGTGATGGTCATCCAGCTACAGCATAGCACAGCTGAGCAGGCAGCAAACAGCCTGAGGCACTTGCATACAGGTAGTAATATCCTATAGATCTATGCAGTGGGGTCCCTGCTGAGAAAGCCCCAATAAATCGGTTTGCTCTGCACATGCAAAGGGAAAAGGGATCATTTTCGAGCTGCTGCAGGCTGGTGTAGCTAAACACATGGAAATAAGCCCATCCCACCCCAACTCCCTGGGGTCTCCTGATGGAATATACATTGGGAAAGGGGACGGGTACGGTTTAGGGAATGAAGTTGTGGCAGAGGATGAGCTTTTCTGCTCTGGCTCTGCCCCAGCTCACCCCACTGGAGCTTGACCACTGACACAGAGCTGAGCTGAGCCTTTGCCAGGATCCCTTCTCATCCATGTGTTTGCCAGAGCAAAGTTCACCAGGATTCCACTCCAAAACCTGAAGATTATGTATTTTATTAATAAGGAGACATTTATATTGTCACAGCACCAAAGGGTGCGGTGAAATGCTGCAACTGCATCAATGCTGCCTTGAATTTGGCATTGGAATATTAGGGCTGAAGCCTGCTCGTCTGTGAGGTGCACCAACAGCGATGGGGTCATTGGTGTGGGGACAGAGGAAGGCTCTGGACCTGTGTCAGTCACCAGAGCCCTCTTCTTTGCCTGTCCCCATGGGGGACATCAGGCCCATGGGCTTCAAACACAGGTCATACAAACCTGGATTTGAAGGCTGCATGAGGCTGTTTGCAACAACTACTGGAAGCAGTTTGGGGATTTTGAAGGAATAGGGACATTTTAAGGTAAAACAAGGCCTCAAAATGTATTTTATTGAGCTTTTTGCACAGCTTCAAAACACGTCTGGGAAACAGGCGGGGGAAGCGGGAGCACCCTTATCTTCAGAGGGCTGTTTTTCACCTGGTCTCTGAGTTATCTGCAGCTTTGTAGGCCTGTTTGCTTAACAGAAAGGATCACAAGCCGCTGTTATCCTTGGCACAAGGACGCATCCTGGCTCTCACACAGGCGCAGCTCCCATCTGCCTGTGCCAAACACGGCTCAGATAATAGCAAAGGAGCTTCAAAACTCAAACAGGGTGATGCGGTGCCAAAGCCAAGCTTTCAACCCCACCGCCACCCCTCATTCCCCCTCCCTTCCTCTCCAGCTCCTGAAATTCATATGAAACTAATGTAATTTGAAAATTAATAACAAATCGGCTCATTTTGAGGTGTTTTGCATGATTTGGGGTCTTTTTCTGCACCTGCGGTGAAGTTTACCGGGGTTGCATCTGTTAGAACCAAAATGTGGCAAATAAGTTAACAGGCTCAAACAAAATCTGTTGAAAGAGAGGTGAATCCTCTCTGAAAAATGGAAAAGGAGGGGAGAGGGGCATCCATAGGAGTAGGTGGGGATGCTCTGCCCTGTACATACAGTCCTGAGGACACCCTAAAATCACCCCTCCATCCCCATGCACGGCATTAGCCTCCCCCCTAGATGAGTGTTTAGAGGGCATAGTCTGTTTAAATACATGTATACTACCTAACTACAGATACACTACCTATTTAGGTATAGATATACTTACCTGTCTAACTACAGATATACTATTTAGATAGATATTTAAGTACATGTATGCTACCTGTCTAACTACAGATATATTATGTATTTAAGTACATTATATATTAACTACAGATATACTACCTATTTAAGTATAGGTATACTACCTATTTAAGTAAAGGTATACTACATGTTTAACTAGGCTTGACCAAAAAAACAGCTGGAGAACCCAAAAAGTCCTCTGAAAGAATATGGGAGCATCCTGATAAAGGTGCTTCTGTTTCTCAGTCGTGTGATCCCCTGGTCTGTAACTACCTGGTCCGTTTAATCCCACAAAGAACATCTGTCCTTAGCATGGAAGAAAAATAATGAGAAGCAAATAAGAACTCCTCATTCCTGTCCCTTTTTCTTTTAGGTTTCTGTGCAAACCTCCTTTTAACCCAGACTCCAAAGCACATTACAGCCCAAGCTGGCAATGAAACACAACTGCTGTGTGAGCTGCGGAGGGAGCACGCCGGGGTGTACTGGTACCGCTGGAGCCAGGAGAGGCAAAACTTTGAGTTCTTGATGTTTTCCAGCCCCATGGGCAAAGTCACCTACGGCAGAGACATGAGCCAGGAGAAGTTCAGTGCCCATGGAACAAGTTCCCTCACCTCCTACAGCCTGCGCATCAGCCGCCTCCATGCCTCGGACAATGGGATCTATTACTGCTCCATCTCCCAGTCCTCCCAGCTCATCCTGGGCACTGGGACACGGCTCAGTGTGGGTAAGCATCACCCCTGGGGGTCCGAAATGTACCAATGTGATGAGCAAGGGCAAGGGGTGATGCGTGGCAGTGGACCCTTCCCGATCTTGAAGTGCAAGAGTGGGGCTCTGGGGTTTGAGGAGACCTGTGAGACTGGATAAGGCAGAAAACACATATAATAATAGCTACATTTTAGGTCAGCTGCATGTAATAGTCCTTTTGCCACCAGCAGTTGCTCTGCTGTGGTCATGCCTTGAGCACTGTGTTCGTCCTAGTGTTTTAGGATTCCCATGGGAAGACCCTCATCCCCTGATACCCTGTGCTTTCCTCATCTCCTGTGGTACTTCGGGTGAGAGGTTTGATGTGTGCCCTGTTTCTTCCCCACCCATCCATGTGAAAGAGCAGCATTAAGGCCTGAGGACATCATCCCTCACATCTCCGGGTGGCTCAGGCTGCAGGTTTCGAACCTGTCCTTCACAAAGAACATTGAAATGGGATTTATTCCTCAAAGCCACTGTTACTGGGGAGCTCTGACCGTAAATCAGAGCTCTCTATGGGTGGCATGGGGGGGTAATGATGCTTTACAGACCCTGGGTCAGGATGCAGCTCTTTTCAGCCCATTTTCCCCTCGACCACAGAGCAGGAGGATAAAATGTATCAAAACTAACGTGTTTGAAGCAGGATTCAGCCCTTTCTTTGTAGGCTTTTAGGTAGGAAAATCACTTATTTAACCCAGATGCAGCCCCAGAGTCCCAGACTTTCTGGGTTGTTTTTGTTGCAAACGCACCCTGCACCTCGAGCTGGCTGAGAAACCCCTTCTGGACCCTTGCTGGATCAAAGAAAAGCCGTTTGCAGATAAAGGAGAACTGGTTTTCATCAGCCGAGCCCATATCTGTGCAAAGCAGGGCACGAAAAACAGGGTTGAAACTCAGCACCATCAAGGACGCTCTAATTAGTACCCAAACAGCAGCAGGTGCTCTGGGAGGATCAGGCTTTGCTTTTCCTCCTTTGAGTCCTCTTGATAAAACGGGTTGTTTGTAAGTTCCTTTTGTTGAAGTCTGTTATAACGTAAGGGAAAAGTTGTCCAGATAAATCCCAGGCACCCAATGCCTCATCTTTCTATGTAAAAGAGCAGTGATTTCCATAGGAATGTCAGCCCTAAACCAGAACAAATCCAGTTTGAATCACTGCAGATTGTGCAGTTTGAGCAGTCAGGTTTAATGCCATTTTAATTTCATTTTATTGGGGTATTTTAATGTAGTATTCCTGGGTGCTTTCCTGCCCACCTTTACAAAGAGGTGAATGTGCCCCATTGCAGTTCAGATGCACCGTAAGAAATCCTGCCCTCGTTTTACCAGGAAAGAAACAAACAATCCAATTTGGAGCCAAGATTAGAGGGATCTGGATAAGAAAAGACCCAGGGATCCCTCAACCCCCCCCCCCCAGTGCTGCTGAAATCTGCTGCCCAGGGGTTTGTGCAGCGCTGAAGAGGTGATGCCTGGCAGTAAAGGGAGCTCGGTGTAAGCTTCTCCTCTCCCTCAGCCTCCTGCCCCTCATTGCCCTGTACATCATTTCATTGATGCTTTTACAGCTTCTTGGTAACTTCTGTGGCCACTGAGAGGTTCAGGTCGAGCTCCTGGCCCCTCCAGCCCTTTGCAGGGGTCGATGGATGGGGCTAGGTTGAAAAGCCCAGACCTGCAGCCCCTCTGACCTGCTCCCCACCGCACTCAGTGCCGCACTGACCGTCCTCTTCTCCTCCTTACCCACCAGTTGATGCCTTTCCTCTGCCTTCAAAGACCACTCAGGCCCCACTCTCCACAAAGCCCCTGCAGTGCGTGACCAAAAGCAAAGCTCCCATCAGGAAAGGTATGAATGACGCCGGGTCTGCTCAGTGCAAAAGGGGTGTGCTGAGCTCCTGAGGTCCCCAGGGTTCAGAGGCAGTTTGTCCTGGCGGGGGGAGCAATCACAATGTTACCCTGTAGGGATGGGCACCTGGATCTGTGTAAACCCATCACTCCGGATGGAGCTGACCTCTGCCTTTAGGAGTGCTCCCCTGGGATGTACACGGGTTTCGGGGCCTGAATGTGTTTCAGTTTAGGCACCGTGACTCAACTCATTGAGTTCCCTGCAATGCCCTCGGGTGTAATGCATCCTCCAAGGGATACCCCAAGGTGATGGTCACGTTCCCAACCCTTCCTCTGAGGACCTGCCTTGTTTTCCTCCCTTTCCCACCTCATGCTCCATCCCTCAGAGCTGATGGTGCTGAGTCCTCTCCTTCCCTCCAGGTGCCTGCAGCCCCCTGGTCTGGGTCCCGCTGGCCTCCACTGTCCTGGTCCTCCTGCTGAGCCTGGTCCCCATTGCCCATCGCTTCCACTGTAAGCATCCTGCCGGGGGACCACGAGGGGTGTCAGGGCCTGGGACAGCCCAGGAGCAGGATGGGGAGCTGGGAGCGGGCCCTGGAGCTGACTGACACCATCTCTCCCCAGGTATGAAGCGGAGGCTGTGGCTTCGCATCCACAGGCAGTAAATCCCACTGGCTCCTCGGGCAGACAGGGAGAAGCTACGGACCCCCCTGCCTGGACATGACCCAGGAAGGATGTTACAGGAGACAGACATAAGCTTGTGCTGCCAGACAGACATTTATTCCCTGTGACAGACCATGACTTTAACAGGTTTCCTTACCACAACAGCTGGCAAAGGGACCAGGCTGAGCACTTCTCCAAGGTTGCTGAGCAGGGCAAACACCATGGCTGGCTCTGCACTGGGAGTACCGGGGCTGGTGTACCAAAGGGGTTCAGGTGGGCTGGAAAGGTGCTGTGAGCTCCTTGTCTCTCCTCTATGTTCATCTATAGGACAGCATGAAGGTGCTTTTGCTTTGCTCCTGCTAATGCTGGTTGATAGAACTTTGGTAATGAACGCTTTGAGAGCAACAGGTAGATGGAGGGGCAGTTCTCTGCACAGCTTGTAAAGGCCCTGTACAGACATGTTTGTTAGCAACAGGGAATACATCTCTTAGCCATTTTGCTTTATAAGCTGGTGTCTTGTGGCCTTGCTCAGTGGGAACATGGATGCAGAGCAGGCAAGAAACCATGGCCTCTGCCCAAGCAAGAGTTAAAGCAGAGCGAAAGCTCAGGGGGGAGCAGGTCTGGGAGGGAGTCTTGTCCCATGGGAGACTGCAAACAGGCAGGAGTAGGAGATGAGAGCCAGACAAAGCCATGTGTGCAAGGACAAGCACCTGGCACAGCCTGAAGGCCAACAGCACCTCTGGGAACAAACAGAGGGAGTCGGGGCTGGCCCTGAGCCCAGCAACTTGGCACAGAAGCGTGGATTGCTCCGAATGATGCCTGTGTGTGCTGAGCCCTGAGCAATACCCATGTGTGCTGAATCCTGATTGTGCTGTGCTCCAGGCAGTACCCATGTGTCCTAAACCCTGAGTGATACCCATGTGTGCTGAGCCCTGAGTGATACCCATGTGTGCTGAGCCCCGAGTGATACCCATGTGTGCAGAGCCCTGAGTGATGCCCGTGTGTGCTGAGCCCCGAGTGATACCCGTGTGTGCTGAGCCCTGAGTGATGCCTGTGTGTGCTGAGCCCCAAGTGATACCCGTGTGTGCTGAGCCCTGAGTGATACCCATGTGTGCTGAGCCCCGAGTGATACCCATGTGTGCTGACCCCGAGTGATACCCATGTGTGCTGAGCCCTGAGTGATACCCATGTGTGCTGAGCCCCGAGTGATGCCTGTGTGTGCTGAGCCCTGAGTGATGCCCATGTGTGCTGAGCCCTGAGTGATACCCATGTGTGCTGAGCCCCAAGTGATACCCGTGTGTGCTGAGCCCTGAGTGATACCCATGTGTGCTGATCCCTGAGTGATACCTGTGTGTGCTGAGCCCTGAGTGATACCTGTGTGTGCTGAGCCCTAGTGATGCCTGTGTGTGCTGAGTCCCAAGTGATACCCATGTGTGCTGAGCCCTGAGTGATGCCTGTGTGTGCTGAGCCCTGAGTGATACCCATGTGTGCTGAGCCCTGAGTGATACCCGTGTGTGCTGAGCCCCGAGTGATACCCATGTGTGCTGAGCCCTGAGTGATACCCATGTGTGCTGAGCCCTGAGTGATACCCATGTGTGCTGAGCCCTGATACCCATGAGTGATACCCGTGTGTGCTGAGCCCCGAGTGATACCCATGTGTGCTGAGCCCTGAGTGATACCCATGTGTGCTGAGCCCTGAGTGATACCCATGTGTGCTGAGCCCCGAGTGATACCTCTGTGTGCTGAGCCCTGAGTGATGCCCATGGATGCTCAGCCCTGAGTGCTGCCAGAAGCAGGGTAGGTCCCCCCAGGGATGTTAGCAAGGCTCAGCCACTGCTCAGGTCTGCAAGACTTACATGTGGCTGGAAGTCCAGCATGGTGCTGAGCGCAGGGAGGGAACACTTGCTCCCAGATGCAAACACACCTCTGCTCAGCCACAGGCACCAGCACAAGGCTGCGTCGGCTACAGCGATTGCAAGGGGAAGGTGGCGCAGTGTGGGTGGGAAAGCCAGCAGCTTCTCTTTACTGCTGGGCCCTCCTGTCCTGCACACTGCACGTGTCCTTAGAGCTGCCCACAGGACAAGGGCTGATGTGGCTCCACAGACACCAGGGCCAGGGCAAACACTGGCATGGGAAGAGCTTGTGTGGGTGTAAAGCATGACAGTGGCACAGCAGCATCCCTCCGGCCTCCCTCCCTCCCCTCCCAGCTGCTGGGAAAGGCTGCTCTCCATGTTAATACAGGTTTCTCTGGAGGGCTTGGTCTCAAGCCCAGCTCCTCGGATGGATGTTTCCCCCAGGTGATGCAGTGATAAAGCTATCAATGGACCACACCGAGCCAGCTTCCCCAGCCTGGGATGCTCACCAGGCTCTCGGGCCACTCCAGACCCCATCCCACCAGAGATGCTGCAGTGGGGGTCCTGTAGAATCTCCTCTCTGACACACCATACCAGCAGCACATTTTAGCCTCTGTGAAAGCTCAAATGAACCAAACCCACCATTGTTCTACCCTGCAAGTGCTCAGGGCACAAAGCTTCACCCCAGGAGCAGATGATTGTTATGATGTTTGTTTTGTACAGGACAGATACGAGGAAACCCCTTTCGAACTCCCCATGGGCACAGGTTTGTTCTTTCAAACCCAGGGTTTTCCCTCTGCCTGCAGCTGCTTTTGAGATCCCAGCTCTATTTGCCATGCTTGAGGCATCCTGACCTTAATGTCCATACCTGCTTCACCTCTCGGCCAGCACAGGAGATGCTCTCCTATGGCCAAGCAGCCAGGGCAGCAAAAGGCAGGCTGTACCAGTCCAGTCCCCCTCTCCCACGGGAAGATGAGCAGCCTTAGGGATAACCCTGCCTGGTTCGCTCCTTCTCCCTCCATCCCCATGCTCAGCCCATCCTCACAGTGTCCAGCCCTCACCAAAACCCCCCAGGACAGCACCACCTTGCCTTGATAGCCTTCAGCCACCCAACTCCAGTAACACCCATTCAAAGGATGGGGATTTACCCCTCAGCTCTCTGGATAACTCTAACAGGCAGGAAGAGTTTGTTCAGTGTCCAAATTCTCCAATTTGACTTTGTTGTTCCTTTGAAATTTGAAAGGAAAAACCCTAAAAACCCCAAATTCCACATCATCTGTGTGCAGTCAAAACAGGAGAGGTCAGGAATGTCCCCAGTCCTGTTGATACGCAGGTTTGGCACTTTACCAATGGAAATGATGAAATAAATTGCTCTAATTCCTATACCCCTCAGTAGGGTGTTTTAACATTAAACCTTGGAGAGATTTTAGCAGCAATTTCACAGCCATGGGAGCCAGGGGAAAAAAATCACCTCCATTTCATAGACTTTTCCCAGAGCACACATAAGAAACAGAAATGCTAATAAAAATATGCTTTTATGTCTGAGAAAATGACCTGGTCCCTTGATACCTGCAGCTTCTTTGGTTTTCTTTCCTACCTTGTCATTGTGCTGAGAGCACGGTGGTGACACCAGCCAAAAGTCAGGGATGCTGAGTTATGGCGCATGGGGGAAAAGGGGTGATTCCATCATGGAAGCTAATGGGAATATATTTCTGTGCATCTCTGCTAATGGCTTGGTGCCTGCATCCATGGATGGAGAGATGCAGGTAACAGAACTGCCCATCCCAATGCTACCCAGCCACAGTGCCCTGGCAAATGAGAGGCCCTGATTTATTCCTCCTTTCCTTCTGAGGATGGAGCAGCCATCTGCTGTCCCCCACTGTCCTCCTGCTCCCCGCAGCAGGGAACATCCATACCTAGAAAGGAAAACACTGGGATTTTATCCATGACCCCAAACCCTCACACCAGCATAAATGATTGCTGTCATCTTACATGACAGAAGGAGACAGCCCAAAGACCAGACAAAGACAAAAGGGCTTTGAATAGAACAAGGAGTTTTTCCCAGATCCTAAGCACAAAACGTTACCTGTGTTGTACCCATCCCTGTGAACCACTGGGCAAGGAGTTGTAAAAGAGGGCAAAATTACACACTGCAATGATCTGTTGTTATTATTGCTTTATTATCTTAATGGTTTATAGTCTATATAGATATATATTCTATGTATATTCTATACTCTATCTAGAACATATTTGACATATATACGTCTATATATTACATAGACATATATACAATATATATAATATATATGTCTATATATTATATAGACTTATAATCTGTACATCTTCATATATATACACATATTCTAGATTTTCTATATTCTATGTATTCTGTATTTAAAAAATACTGCCATTACTCTTTCAGCAACAGTGCATGCATACCATGAAAGCATTAAGCTATTCAAAAGACAGAGAGCAGAGCAGGAATAGAGGTATTTCAGGCACTGCAGTAAGTAGTCTTAATGTAGAACTTGTGCACACAGATCTTGAAACCCTGTCATCCTTACCAGAATGTGTCAGTTGCTGATCTAATATTGGCTGTGCTCCATTTCTCTTTATTCTTTTAAGCTGCCCAGTCATTTTTATGTGGCTATTCCTTGTATTATTATATACCTACTTCTTTGCATTTATAAGATACGGAAGTAAATCAAATCAGGTTCAGCTGAAAGCATTCAATTGAAAACAAGATAGTGACACACAAAAGGAGAAGTTGGATCTGATTTTAAAGCTCCTAAATATATAAAGAGTCATTTTGCAGGGTCATAAACACAGCCGAGTTGGGTTGCACTGATGGAGAAAGGGTGAATAACATCTCTATTAAGTGATGGAACTTGAAAGCTGTGCAAAGGGAAAGGAGATACACATCATAGAATCATAGAATCGTGGAATCCCAGGTTGGAAGGGACCTCAAGGATCATCTGGTCCAACCTTTCCAGGCAAAGCATGGCCAAGGTCAGGTGTCCCAGCACCCTGTGCAGCCAAATCTTAAGTGCTGGGGAGTCACTTCCCTGGGGACATTATCCCAATGGCTGATCATTCTCACTGTGAATAATTTTCCTCTTGTGTCCAGTCAGAATCTCCCTGGGAATAACTTGTGCTCATCACCTCTCATCTTTTCCATGTGACTCCTTATAAAAAGGGAGTCTCCATCTTCTTTGCAGCCACCCTTTAAATCCCGGAACATGGTGACAAGGTCTCCCCTGAGCAGCCTTTTCTCCAGGCTGGAAGTCCCATCTCTCTCAGCCTTTCACACAGCTTCCCAGTCCTTGGATCGTCTTTGTGGCCCTTCTCTGGACCCTCTCCAGCCTGTCCACATCCTTTTTGTACAGTGGGGACCAAAACTGAGCACAGTATTCCAGCTGTGGCCTGATGAGCACTGAGTACAGCAGGATAATCACATCTTTATCCCTGCTGGTGATGCCCTTGTTGATGTTCCCCAGCATCCCATTGGATTTCTCTGCCACAGCCACAGTGTTCATTCTTGCTGAGCTGGTGCCCACCAGGATCCCCAGGTCCCTTTCCACAGAGCTGCTCCCAGGGCAGATCCCAGCCTTTGCTGCGCTCTGGGATTGGGTTTACTCAGGTGCAAGATGTGCACTTGTCCTTGTTGAACTCCATTGGCTCTTGGTACCCCACTCTTCCTGCCTATGTCCATGAGTGCCGTTTAAATTCCTTCTGATTAATCCTGGGTCAGAACAGCTCCGTGCACAACAGCTGCTTATTGAATACATCCTCCTGGTAGGAAAAATGGATTCCCAGCAGGACATCCAGCCCAGACCTGTTAGATGGGAGCTCTAAATGTGGTTCTGCCACAAGATACGTCCGACAAGCTGCAAAAAAAGCCCAATTCTCACTTGCTTCTCCTGAATCCCTTTAGCACATGAGACAGCCCTACACATGAGCAGGGGCACGGGCAAGGCTCTTCCCCATCTATCAGAAGCATCCGACACGCAAAAGCCCTCCTATACTCTCAGCACACAGCAGCTCATGGTGGTACTCTGCTGTTTGGGCTACCAAGCAGTTAACAGGAGCCTTGAATATAGAAACGTTGCATCATATAGATTGAGAGCTGGTTATAGCAACTGGTTTTCTAACTATGTATTATTATTATTATCACTTATAAATTATATGTGATGTTATGCATTATACGTTATATATTACAGTTGAATATAGTATATATATTAAAATAGTTATATATTATGTTACATGTAAGCATATATATATTTACAATAAATATATAAATGTTTATGTATAGTAATATATAATATATAAAAATATAAAATATATTGTGATATAATTGCATATTATGTAGTTATCATTATAATTATATTATTAGACTATTCAATTATATTATACAATTATATAAGTAAATATGTTAATTTATTGTCATTAATACTACATTGATTTTATTATTATTGCATTAATTTTATATTACTCTGTTTTACAACTATGATTACAATATTGCAATGTTAATATATAAAAATTTATATTATAGGTATATGTATTCTAAATAAATGTGTTAGATTTAAATATATATATTTAAATGTATTATAAATGACCATATCATTTATTATTTCATATATTGTGTTATGTATTATATAATATATATAACTATATATATATGTGTTACTCTCTATGTACTATACATATATGTTGACAGTTACATGGATTGACATGGATTGACAGTTACCTATAGAAAAACCCCATTGGCAGCACAAGTACTTCTTGCCCATGTATCCCTTATTGCATTTCATTCACTAGATCAGAAACAGCAACAGATTCAATTTGTGCTCTGCATAAACCAGACACTGTCTCTTCCAAATTATCATTCATTTTATTCAATATTATTTCTGGTTATTGAATTAAATGTTATTTGCTGGAGCAAAAGCTATTTGTGCCTATCAGTGTGTGTACACTGTGTGCGCTCAGTGCTGCAGCTCCTGTGGAAGTACATACAGACATTGGTTATTCCAGCATTCATTTACCTGGAGCACGCATCAGAGCAAGTTACACATCTGTTTGTGCAAAGCATTTTGCTTCTCTGCCACCTTGCTATGGGAAAGCTTACCTGGAGTTTATACACCAGGGCTCCTTTTCCATGAAACAAAGCTCTCCCCATGCCTTAAATGTTTGCAGTAGGAGGTTTAATATTCCTCCTGCTAAGACTCAGCTTCTCATCTAGGCTTTAAGATAAACAAGTGTATGAAGGGGACTGCATCACTTTCAGGCAGCTGAGCATCACTATTGCTATTTGCACTTTCTGATCTGGTTAATAAAGTAAAACCAGTTGTGAAACACCCCAAAAATATCCCAACGATGGCATCAGCACAGAGCTCTTTGCCAAGGACATCGTGTCCGTGTGCTGTTGCAATGGGGCTCTCACACAAACAACTTCAGCCCATTTAACATGAAAACCCCAAAAGCCCTAAGACAAGTCACTCACAGAAAGCAGCTGGAAGTCAATAGGAGAAGGAAACCTACTTCAAAGCCCTCTCCATTCTCTCCACAAAGCTCCTTGGAGGGGTTGGGAGCCTTTAGGCTGATGCAGGGACCCATAAGCTTGTCTCCTCCTACACTATTGGCTGGTTTTGCGTTGGGCAGTAACGAAAAGCTAAATTTCATCTTACCCAAACCAGACTGAGCCTCTGCATGATGCAGCAGAAAACCCAATCCTGCAGAAACCTCGGGTGTCTGCAGGCAAGGTTTTACAACATTGACTTCTTCCAGGGAATGCCAAAAAAATTGCCTGATGATGCACCCGAAACAATTGCCAAAGGATGCACCCAAAGCAAAGCACTGAGCCCACAAGCTGGTGCCAACCACCAGCACTCTGCCTGCTGCAGTCAGCCCCTTGTCCCATCCCACCCCACACCTTCCTCCACGCTACAAGCACAATGGAGCAAGCCTTACCCTGCCTAAGGTGCAAGCCACATTGGTTTTCCTGCTCTTCTTCTCTGCTAGTTGTTAAAACATCCAGTCAGAGGTTTGGTACCAAAACACCGGGTACATCACCCTCCCGTCATGAGGCTGTGCAGGGAGGAAGGCTGTGGCTTAAGAGACATCTCTGTCCCCAGAGCTACGTGTGTGATCGTGCCCACCACATATCCTGTTGTTCCCTTCCAGTGCAGAGAGCTGGAGCCATGCAGGCAGCACAAAATACAACACAAAGCCCAGGTATCGGGCAGATGTCTTTGGGGATAGGCAGGGCATCATGGGAGGTGATGGGTATGTGCTGCTCTTCCACACTGCAGCATGGCCCATGTCAGAAAGCCACCACATCTGACATCTCTTTGGGTACCACCATGGGAGGAGATGCTGATGGGGGCCCTGCATGGGTAGAACCTCTGTTGTTCCTCAGCAAAGCTTAAGGTGCAACCATTGTCCAGCATACGCATAAGGTAAACTTGTTGGTTACCAAGGAGCTGTGCTGGGCACCAGCACTTCACATTCTGCCTTCACATCAGCACCGAATGCAAAATCCAAGTTGGGATATTTCCTATCAGTCTCTTCAAAGAAATTGAGACAGAATATTCCTGGGGCTGGGATTGTGTATTCCTGCCCTGAGCAACAAGCTGCAAATGGCACCGGTGTTACTGAAATACATGCTCCAAGTCATCCTGATGCAGGAGGTAAAGAGTCAGAGCAGCAGTGGAACAGCCATTAGTTTATAGACTAAGGACTGCTTTTCCTTGCATGCATCATTTCACATTCACCTTCTCCAGAGAGATCCTTGTGCAGTTCACACCATCAGGTGTGGGAAGCCTGTGCAAGGAAAACTCGTTGCACATCCTTATCAAATTCAAAGCTGGGGTATCACCAAACATGGAGATCAGGGAGATCTCCAACCCAGTGACCAAGCTAAAGGTCTACACCATGGAGAGATGAAGGCTGAGGAGTGCTTGTGGTTTGCACACTGTGAATGAGGTGTGTGAGAGTACACAGAAGAAAGGGCAGTGTTGGCCACCGAGTTGGAAACAGCTACAGTGGAAAGATAGCATCTGGTGTGTGACAGTTGCACTTGACATTCCACAAACCCCTTTGGTGGTGCAGCTTTGCAAAGAGGGGGGCAGCAAGCTGCTCATAAACCACAGGCTCATTTCACACCGGAAAAGTTGTGTGCTTCAGTCTCAAGATTCTTTTTCCCCTCTGTTTGAAACAAGATTGTGTGATTTGGGGCTAGATTTTGAACTCTTCATTAGAACTTTCCATTCCTCCTCATGAAGGAGATCTTCTAAAGGGTAACGAGAGGAAGAATCAGCAGCACTGAAGCACGCACAGTCCAGCGTCAATCCCATCACTGATCACTTGCAGGGACCAAGCAGCGCTTGCTCATCATCAGCAGCGCCACATCAGTGCTTTGCAATGGGGAGACCTCCTGAAGCACTATGAGGAGATACCATGGACAACAGAACAAGGGACCTCATAGAGGATGGTCATTTTGATGCTCCTTTTATGTCTACCAGCTGTCGATCGCAGTGTAATTCCCATGTCCTGAGATGTGCTCTTGCTGAGGCTTCCACGTGATGTCTGGTGTTACCGATGCTCAGAAGCTGAAGAGTTTCTTACCACCATGAAGAAGTCACTGAGATCCTTACCCAAAATGACTGAGAAATCAACCATATGTGAAACTCAGCTTCTCCTTCAGCAATGATGCCCTGAGCTCCTTCTCATTTCCCTGTCTTCTCTGTTCAGTGGATGCAAGCAACCATAGAGAAAGTGAATCCTGAACTCACCTCCTGCCAAGCTCCATTCAAGAAAGGCTTCCAACACTCTTGTCAGTCTGTTCCCTGCATAATTTTGTCTCTTCTCTCCTTTCTCCTGTCTCCTTTTGCTTAATTATTTGACATTCATTAAATACAGCCCTAAGCTGGTCCTAACATATAAAGATAAACCTCTGTCAAAGGCAACTTAGGTTGGAGTTCACCAGCAATCAGAGCCCGACAACCTTATCTATGAGTAAAATAGCTAGGTTTGGGAAAAGAGAAAGGAATTACCCTCTACTGGCTAACCAACCTCTTTGGTGCCCTAACACCTTATATGATGCTCTGCAGAAGCAAGTGGTTGAGTTTCTCCTTCTTCCTTTGTCACAACTGTGGCACCACAATAGAATATGTTATATTAATATACATTAATATATGTTACATTAATATACACTAATAACGTGTTACTAATGCTGCTGTTTCACTGGTCTGACTCAGGCCCCCAGTCTAACAATGCCAAGTCTATTGCAAAATACCATCTAGAGGACAAAACACCAAACTAGACAGACATTCCTTAACTGATTTTATTGGCCACTTCCTGCTCCCAGTTTTGGACCAGGTGATCAATATAAAACTTACATCACTGACGTAAATCCTTTATACAAGTGTTGGTTTTAAATGGGAGCTTTTCCTGGAGGCCCTGCTTGTGCCTGGACATTTCCATAATCAAACAGTGCAACTGGTTTAGCTGTCCTTATTACTCTGTGAAACAGGAGCAGCTTCACGCTGAGCCATACCTAAACACAGAAACCAGAAGCTCTTGACTCTTCGTTAGGGACTGTAGTGACAGGACAAGGGGTAACGGGTTCAAACTTAAACAGGAGAAGTTTAGATTGGATATAAGGAGGAAGTTCTTTACTGTGAGGGTGGTGAGGCACTGGAATGGGTTGCCCAGGGAGGTTGTGAATGCTCCATCCCTGGCAGTGTTCAAGGCCAGGTTGGACAGAGCCTTGGGTGACATGGTCTGGTGTGAGGTGTCCCTGCCCATAGCAGGGGGGTTGGAACTGGATGATCTTAAGGCAGTTTCCAACCCAAACTATTCCATGGTTCTATAAACAAATGATCCCTGCCCCAGCTCATTTATTATTTCAGAGACATGAGATGGGGGGACAGGAAAGGGGTGGTCTTGTCCGATCATATACAGATGTCTCTGTTGGAGCTACACTTGCCTGGATCCCTCTGGCCAACAAAGAGTGTCCATGCAGAAGAAAGATGTGTGACACCCCCCCTTGCAGCTGTATCTCTCTGCTGACAAGAAGCTTTTGTCTTGCCTTTAAAGGATATATTTATGAGCAGTCTATTGCAGGCAGCAGAAGGGAATAGCTCCCCCTGAAGCCATCTCCTGTGACTCCCCAGCACAATGGGCAGGAGTCACAAGACACAGGGGCTGGTGGCACCATTCGTGCAGTGATGAGTCACAAAGTGCTTCAGCAAGTACGTGTGTGAAGAGAAAAAGGAGAATGGTGACACAGTCTGAATGTAACAAAGGGAACAGTGGCCTTGCATGGAAACCAGCTCAGGCCATGAGGACCAAGAGCTAGGACACCTCTACACCCAGGAGAGGAACCTCTGCGCTCCGGTTTGTTACCCTGCACTGATCCATAGAATCATAGAATCAACCAGGTTGGAAAAGACCTTTAAGACCATTGAGATTCATAATGAAGAGAGAGAAGGAAGATACCCTTGCTAAAAGGCAACATCCCCTCCTGGATGAACCTTTAGATGTATAGCACATCCATCACTATACCTCTGAGGACACACACTATGCACTGTAGTTAAGCATCCACACCCTACATCAGAGTGAGAACCTGGTCCTGACAAACACCTGAACCACCCTCTTTTGCCAGCAAACTCACTCCCATTTGAACCATACTGAAAAACGGGAATGAGGAATTTTCCTACTTTGGTCTCAGGTTGTACTTTGGAAATTGCTTCTGAAATTCCATTTGCTGTCACTGAGGTGTAATAGTGATGAAGTTAGGAGGCACCCACACAACAGTCCTGGTGGATGGCAGGGACCAGCTCACTTCTGCATCTCAGAAAACGTAAGACTCAACTGCAGTCATCTACAAGGCAGGCCATGGTTTCAGTTCCTTGTCTATATTCCTCCATCAGCTTATGGAGACAGACAATTCCCAAGAGCAGCTTATCCCATTATAAAGGGAAGGTGAATTCTACTTAGGATCAGGAGAAAGAGCCGCCCACTGAAACCAGGAGGAGCCTATGCAAGTATCACTACTTGATGTCCCATCTGGAGATGGACATCACATCATGGAGTGCTCAGAGGTGACACAGAGCTCAAGTCTGACATTTCCTTGACGGGACTGTGAGATCCAGATCCCTGTAATGGCATTTAACTGATGAAACCCATTTTATCTTCCTTTTGCCAAAACCTGCTCTATTTCAGGCAGACATCACAAGTCTCACAGCCTCAGTATGAATTTCACACATCCCAGCAGGGCCTAACAGCAGCTTTCCTCACTCACCAACACGCTTTGATGCCCAATGGAATAAAGCCAGCTCCTAACCCATTTTCCTTCACTCATCATTAAGCAGCAGCCGCAATAGCTACGGCATCAGCATCAGCAGCACCTGATTCCCGACACAACCAAGGAAAAAGGGGGATTTCTGTGCAATGGAGTCATAGAAAAACACCTCCCACAGAAAAGCAACCAACAGGAAAGCCAAGAAGTGCCAGTAAGAAGATCTATAACGCACCAGCCCACCAGCATCGCAGTTCAAGGAAGCATCACCCATACCCCTGTGCAAGTGGTCACTGGAGGCAGCAGCAAGGGCCCTCCTGGTTGGAGCATGCAGGGGTTTGCTGGCAGGGCGGAAGACCCTGTGGTTCCAGAAGCAAACCACAAGATGTCAAAAGCACAACTCGAGGGCATGGGGCTCTCTAGATGGGTTTCACATCACAGACCACCTGCCTCGCGCTGAGCGGCTTCTGCAGAGAGGGGTTGCAAAGAGAACACCCCAGCAGCACCTGAAGAGTTCAGCTGCGGGGCAACCACACGTGTGCTCGGGGTAAACAACACTTGCCATGAAACACCCATGTGGTGGTGAGACAGGGTGTGCTCTGCCATCCATGTGAGACGCTGCGGGTGAGCACAAGTGAAGGCAGCAGAATCCCTGCAGCCTGGGGCCTGCAGCCAAAGCGTTGGGTTTGTCCATCACTTGTGTGGAGCTGGAGCTGCTCTGAACCCCCAGAAGGCTGCAGGGGCTGATCCTATCTCAAACATGAGCACCATCAGTCTGGATCTCTAGGGGAGTCATTGAGGCAAAATCCTTGCGGCACCGTTAAGAGCTGGTAGTGATAAATGAGCCCGAATTCTGGATGAGAGCTGGTTTTCTTCAGGAGTCTCATTTTTCTCCTAATTTGCTGCAGATGTTGAACATCGCCCAAGAGGGCCCTGGTGACATCACATCCTCCCCAAAGAGCAGCACAGCCTACCCAAGTCAAGCAAGCAAGATCAGCTCTGCTCCGCTGCACCAAGGAGATGACCGAGGCTCCTGCGTTGCTCCTGCTGCTCGCACTGGGGCTCTGTGAGTATGGACACTATGGGGTTGTGCATCACCTTCACCGGGATGGGCAAGTAAATCCCTGCCCCTGAATCCAAGAAATTGGGCTAAATGGTTAAAGGGAATGTAAAAAGCAAAGCAAAAAGGGTGGCTTTGAGGTTTGCTCGGTGGAGGTGAAAGCAGCACGGACGGATGGGTGGCTGCAGCATCATTTGTGCTGGGAAGGGAGCCTGGCTGGAGAAGTGGTTCTAGAGGGGAGGGGGAATGGGAAACAGGGGGATTTAGCAGTCAGTGTTTTTAAGGAGTCACTTTGGGAAGGCTGGGAAGGGGTAACACGCCTGAGAAGGCAGCTGAAAGGCTTTAAGGGCAGCACTCACCTTTAAAGCCCAGGTGGCTGATTGCTGAGCAGCCTCCATGCACAGTCCCAGCAAGGACTCCAATGAAACCTTCAAGTCATGCAGGCAGCATGGTCCTCCCTTTGCATTTGACCTCACGGACAAGGAACTGGTTTGTCCGGAAGGAACATGACTCCTCCAGAGTGGTTCCCACAAGGATTCCTCTCCCACAGGCTGCCCTGGGATCCGTGGCCAGAGGGATACGATGAAGATCCACCCCATCAGGCAGCCCCAGGTGGGACAGCAGCTGGTGCTGCAGTGTGAGAGCAGCAACATGGACAGTGGCGTATTCTGGGTCCAGCAGGACAAGGCTGGGACCCTTCACTTCATTGTCTTCACCTCTTCCCTTTCCCGGACCACCTTTGGGGGGAATAGTATGAGGACAGCCGAACGCTTTGAGGCGTGGAAAGACATCAGGTTCTACTGGTTGGTAGTGAAGTCTTTCATGCCACAGGACGAGGGGAACTATTTCTGCCTCATGAACACCAACCAAGCCCTTTACTTCAGCCCTGGCCAGCCTGTCTTCCTCCCAGGTCAGCAACACCTCCACCCAACCTTGATTAGCTCTGCCAAAACACCCAGCACCTCTTGTCCCTGTCTGTTGTAACCGGTCACCTCTCTCACAGACCCCATTGTCCGTGCTTGCTTGACCAAGGTATTTCATAACCAGTGCAGCCAGAGGCTCCCTGATTGCATCTCGTGGCCAAAAGCAAAGGCGATGGGGCAGACACAGCATCAATTCTCCCCATCCCGCTTCTCCATCCCATTCATGGCTCTTAAGGGATAAGACTAAAGCAAAGTCCATCACCACCCCCTGAGCAGGGAGTGAGAAATAAGGAGCCTGCAGCTCCTTACTGGGTCTTGGGGGAGTCACAACCCAACGTGGGCTCTATGAGGTCCCTGTGGCCAGAGGCATGGCCTGGGGTGAGAGGGCACAAGGGCAGGAGGGAGCTATTCACTGTGTTCTACATCCATTTTCACTTACAGTCACCACCACAGTGGCACCCAAAACCACCCCAGCACCCACCACCCCAGCACCCAACATCACCGAAAGGGACCCCTGCCTGAAGACCCCGGATTCAGGTAGCTCTGCTGCATGAAGGGAGAGGGAAAGAGCTGGGCTCTGGTCCATTGATACCGAGGGGGATCCTGGAGGCGTTTTGGGGTGTGGGGTGTGTGAAAAACCATGGAGCTTTAGCAGAGTTGGAAGGATCAAACTCCAGCGTTTCATCCTATGTAGGAAATGGTGTAAAAGCATGAGTGGGTCTCATGCCTGGGCACACTGGGAAGAGGTGGAGGGAGGTTTGGGGATGGGTTTGGACTCAGCAGGGGATACAAGAACACCGTTGGCTACACGTCCTCCCAGGAACTGCTGTGCCAATTCCCTCTGAAGTCACCAGGGTTCCCCAGTTAACCTACAAACACCACTCACGGGTTTACTTCTGCCTTTTGACACTGATGTGAATGATCAGCAGTAACTGATGCACCTGTGGAGGTCACTGGTGGGGCAGGGGGAACCCTCTGCTTCACCACCAGCCTCACCGAACACCAGGCAGGTCCCCTGCCTCCACGAGCACATGGTGGACCTTCCCCTTTCTCTCTTCCTGCAGAGACCAGCGAGGAGAAAGGGCTGGATTTGCTATGTGACATCTTCATCTGGGTTCCCTTGACAGCCGCCTGCTTCCTGCTCCTGCTCGCCCTGGCAGTCACCATCATCCTGTGCCAACGTAAGCATCACCCATAACCCTCTATAGACATTGCTTTAGCCTGAAACTGCAGCCCTGGCCTTCAGGGGAAGAGATCTTCCAGCTATCCCCTTTACATAGGCACCAGCTAACCAGGACAGCCAGCCCTAGAGAAGGACCGCTGCTAAAATCGCTGCATTGTACTCACCAGTAGGCTTAGGCTGAGAAATAGTTATCAGTTTAGAACCACAGAATCATAGGGACTGGAGCAATAGGACAAAAGGTGATGGGTTTAAAATGAAACAGGGGAAGCTCAGGTTAGGTATAAGGAAGAAGTGCTTTCCTGTGAGGGTGGTGAGGCACTGGAATGGGTTGCCCCGGGGAGTGGTGAATGCTCCATCCCTGGCAGTGTTCAAGGCCAGGGTGGACAGAGCCTTGGGTGACATGGGTTAGTGTGAGGTGTCCCTGCCCACGGCAGGGGGTTGGAACTCGATGATCTTATGGTGGTTTCCAACCCAAACCATTCCATGATTTCTATGATTTAGGTTAGAAAAGTTCTTTATGGAAGAAAAACACATTATAAGTATAGAAAACTTCACTCTACCAAACTGTATTGGCTCTACCATGCTTATATTGGTGAGTCAAAGGATGAAAGTACCAGAACCTAAACACTTTGACAAAATAAACTTGCCCTGGCACACAACTTGTGAATTCAAATGCCAGGACTCTTGCTAGCAGCTTGAGCTGCAACCGAATGAGCAGCTTAACCCCATGGGTTCAGAGGCTGCTGCAGTTAAAGCAGTAACACAGAACCTCTGGGTAGGCAAAAGTCCTGTGGTGAAAGCTCACCTTTCACTACCCTGAGCAAGCAGCAAGTGCAAATGTGTTGAAATCAATTTAGTGCTCACTGAAACCAGTTCAGCTTTGAGGTACCCCAGAGGTTGCACTGATTCCATTAAACCAGCTCAGCTCATTTGCCTGGAACACCACAGTGGTTTGCTGTTGAATGAACCCAACTGGATCCTCACTCTCCCCACAGCCTGGAGCTGGTGGGAGTTGAATTTACCAGCCGAGACAGCTGAAATATCATAGAATATCATAGAACCACAGCCTGGTTTGGGTTGGAAGGGACCTTAAAGCTTACCCAGCTCATCCACGGGCAGGGACACCTTCCACTAGAGCAGCTTGCTCCAAGCCCCTGTGTCCAACCTGCCCTTGAACACTGCCAGGGATGGGGCAGCCACAGCTTCTCTGGGCACCCTGTGCCAGCACCTCAGCACCCTCACAGGGAAGAGCTTCTGCCTAAGAGCTCATCCCAGTCTCCCCTCTGTCAGGTTAAAGCCATTCCCCTTGGCCTGTCCCTGCAGACCCTTGTCCCAAGCCCCTCTCCAGGTTTCCTGTAGCCCCTTTAGGTATTGGAAGGCTGAAAATTAACTTTTCAGCATCCTTCAGCCCTGCAAACTGCTCAGCATCAGGGCCTGCAGCAATAGGAAGGAATGCAGGAAGAAAACATTGACGAGCCCAAGCAAAACATCATTCTCCTTGAGGGAAATGGCTGATGCTGCAGCAGAGTGCCCGGAGTTAGTGCCAATCCCCTCTGCACTCACCAGGGCTCCCCAGTTAACCTACAAACACCGCTCAGTGATTTCTTCCTGCCTTTTAATGCTGATGTGAATGCTCAGTGAAAACCCATGAGCTGCAGCCCATCGCTGCAGCCCCAGCCCTCAAGGGCAGATTCCCCCCCCTCTTATACTAAAATGAATGCCCAGGCATTGTATTTTGCTGAACACATCCCAGAGTAATCACCTAGATGCTAAAATGGGGAAGAGTTGCAGCATTCCCACTAGGAATTAATTGATGCCAATGGGTTTTCAGCAACATGCCAGAGCTGCTAGAGACAGCAAGGAAACCTGCTTCCCTGTCAGTGCTCCCAGGCTGATGCTGGTACTGTGACTCATGTGAAAACCTGAGGGGAATGTGAGCTGCAGCACTGCTTCCTTGCATGGCTTTCCTCCAAAACAAGCTGGGTTTATCCATCTTTATACGTCCTGAAGATAGCAAGCTGATGGGGAACGCCAGCCCTGCCTCACTGCAGCGTTTCTTTGCTGAGCTGTGAGTTGGTGTCTTTGAACTGACACATTTTCTTCTTCATTTTAGGGACCAAGAGACGAAGATGCAGATGTAAAAGGTTAGTGAGTGACGGGGTGGGTGTCTGGAACTTGGCAGTGTCTTACCCGCAAGGGATAAAGCAGGCAGGTGCCAAAATCCAACCTAAACCTTCTTCATCCGATACCCAGTGGCTGGGAGGGGGATGCGTAGTGAATTAAGGGCAAAAAAGAGAGGTAAGATTCTCTTCTCCCATGTCTGTTTCTTTAATCTTAAGTAATTCAAATCACTGAGCACTGACTCTGCAATAGAAAGACATGAGGTGTTTGTGGCAGCTTTTGTGCATCACTTGATGCTTGTAATGAACCACACTTGCGTGCTCCCAGGGCAGGCACAATGTGTTCCTATGTGCCTCCAACCTGAGCCTGGGGTGACCGTATTTCACTCCTTCCCCTCCCCAGACTGTTCATTCAGAATCATCATTGGAGCCATGGATTAGATTAGATACAAGCTATCGCATCCTAAATCCCCCTCTGCACTATTTTGGACCACCATCACCATGGCTTTGTGCCTCTATTTCCCCAACAGGCATTAAGGAACAGCAGCAGAGGGGCTGGTGCAGCCTTAGATGACTTTCTTAGATGACAGCAGTGCAGATGTGTATAGCTTTACAGTTAACCTATCTCCTCGGGCAGACAGGACCCCTTTCTTTATGCTCTCCCCTGCCTCCCCCATCACCCTGAGTCAGCAGGAAAATCCTATCAGAATAAGAACTGCAATTTGCCATTTTGGACAAAAATAAACCCTGTTATCCATGAGGAATTCACATTTTGCTCCTGCACATTGACTCCCTGCTCTGCACAAAACCAGGTCTGGTGCCAAGTGCACCCAACCCAGGCTGGTGGCAAGGGAGTGCTCCAGCACCAAAATCACTGCTCCTGCTCTGGCCAGGCTCACGCTTGGAAAAGCTGGGTTACCAGAAGGTTTGATTCACATCTCTGAAGCCTTATTCTTGTAAATCGAGAGTCTTTTAAATTGGATACAGACAATTGTTGTATATTTATGGGATTCATAGTAAAAAATAGGGGGGGGTTAGCTGTCCAAATTAGTACGTTCAGAAAGAACCTTCCTCCCCCTGAATTAACAGGAATTGGATCCTTACAACTCTTCATTTCTGAAAGGCAGAACACATCAGAAATCACTGCTGGAATAACCTTGGAATGGTTTGGAATAATAATACAATAGCTTGGTATAGAACAAGAACAGTGTGCAAGGAGAGAGGCACTGAGCAGCAATGCCTTTGCCCCTTGGGTGTAATCTTATATCAGAATACAGCTGCAGCCATAGACCTGTGTTTGCTTTCACCTGGCTGAAGAAGGGACCAGCCTGTCCTGTTTATGATGGATATTCATCCTACCCAGCCCTCTTCAGATCCCTGCCTGGCTTTCCAAGGGCTAAATGCTAACAAAGAGCTGCTCTTTCACCCCTTTGAGGGCGAGGTTTGCATCCTTCACTTAACATCAGTCCCTGTTACCAGCCCTGTGCAAAGATGCTCTGCTGCTAAGGGGGAAAACCGCTCTGCACAGCTCCGTGTTGCACCGGTGGGGCAGCTGGCTTACAAGTGCCTCAGGAAATCAGCTCCTCGAGGCCAGCTTTGCTTCAGCAGCGCTGAAGTGACACAGCTCTGGTTTAAGCAATTGTAGCCGATGTACGCTTTTATTTAGAGAGGGCATTCCTGCTGCTCCGAGCAGCTCCCAGTTATTGAAATGAAGCGCTTGGGAAGTTAACAGCGCAATTCACTCAATTAAAGAGCGCCTCAGGGGCTGGCCTGGGATTCTTGCTGGCAGCTGAAGGATTCATTTCCCCCCCCCAGATGAATGTGCAGTGCAAACCGGTGCCAAACCCTCAGCTCATTAAGGCAGCAGCAAACCATCAGTTGCTGGAGCCCAGTGACTCCAAGCAGTTTGGGAGCACACCCTAACCCCAACCCTAACCCTAACCCTCCCCTAAAACTCCTCTTCAGGGAACAGGCTTGCAACAAGCAAAAGTCCTTGTGGATTGAGAGCAACTTCCCTAACTCCAGGAAAAGCCCTGAGCTCTTCTTTATTCACCTCTGAGTGTGGGGAAAGGCTCACTGAGAGGACAGTGCACAAGTCAGAGGGGCACTTAAAAAGCCTTTCTTAATTAGTGTAACAATTCATTATCTTCATTAAATAGGATAAGGAGGACCTAAAGTCCTTCTACTGCCTGTATCTAGCTGAAATGTTTGCCATGGATTTAGGAGCACTTCACAGCCTGCTCTTGGAGGTCCCAGGCTGCAGACCAAGGCTAAAGGAGCTCAGCAGCAGCCATCCATCGAACACCTTCTTGTTCCTTTCACATGAAAGCAAATCAACCCCTTCTCCCCTCTCTAGACCTGCAAACGGGAAGCCCAATGTGAAACGTGGCACACCAGGACCACATGCATGAGCATCTGCACCATCTCCTGGAGCTGGCACCGCACAGGCCCATCACCTGCGTTGTCCACAATGCTACTCCTCATGCACTCTACCCTAAGATGAAGAGAAGATGGAGCAGAGACACACGGGCAGCAGGCGGGCACTGCTGTGAACTGCACGCTAAAGCACAGCTCCTTCCACAACATGAGGCTGTCAAATTAGCTCCCAAAGCTAAACACCCTCTCTATTCCCAGCGATGGAGCTCTGTGGCTCAGGCAAAAGGAACAGGTCAGTCCTGATGCTGCTGTGCATCAGTGAGAACCTGATGAGAAAGAGGGATATTTGCTGGACCTTTGTTTGAAGGGGGTGTGAGATTACTTTCCAAATTGAATTTGCTACAAAATGAGGTAGAAATGCCCTCACTTTAATCACCCTCTTTGATTATACATGTAATGTATATTTGATTTTTTGTGTAATGTATATTTGCTTATACATGTAATGTATAATCAAAGTGCCATGTATGTCCTGGGAGTTTGCTTGTTTCATCTCATAGGGTGGTTTGGCTTGGAAAGGACCTTAAGATCATCCAGTTCCCAACCCCTGTCACGGGCAGAGATGCCTTGCATGCCTCATGTAACACAGTGCTGCACTGAGAAGGTAATTGTGGATTAAAGGACTTCACTTTTTAGGTTTATACAGTCCTGGGGGCTAAGGTTTGCTGCTTCCTCTCCTGATGCCCTTGTTCTGCTGTGAGCCCCCACTTCCACTGACTTCAGCAGCAGTTCTGCCTGAATCCTGGTGGGAAGAAATGGTTGAGTGGTTCACTTCACTTTGGTTAGGGAGGACTTAGAGCTTCCTGACCTGAGACATGTTGATTGAGTGCAATGAGTTCTGGTTTTTACAGCTCTGTATACGACGTAGGTATCTCCTTACTACACTTGCAAATCATGAACAGAGACACAAAGCAATAAAACACACTTTCGAGTCACACTCGATGATGTTTCTTTCTTTCTTCGCCTCCCAGCCTCAGAAAAGCTAAAATCCTTTGTGAAGGAAACAAATGAGGGTTTGAGGCCGTGATTTATGCACCAGCCTGAGCTTTAGGATGCCAGAGCTCAGCTTCCAGTTTACCACAGCCTAAAACAATCTGAAGTATCTTCCCAGGGACTTGCAAACGGGCCCCATAACACTCCCCCATGGCAGGGAGCTGCTATGAAGGTGGAGGAGATAAAGGCTCTGGAGGTTCTCAGGTGTTCATGCCAAGGGGCTGATAAAAGCCTGGGGGGGAAAGGAAAAGAATGCAAGAAACCCTTTGCTGGTCTCCTCCTCTGCAAACGAGCTGGGAAGGAGAGAAATCCAGAGGAAAACAAAGTCCTTCTAAACTTAGTTTGCTTTAATATATAAACATCAGGGACCAGGTATTTTAAACAGTAGCAGGCAAGCACTGAACGACAAGGGTCCTTTCCAACCCTAACTGTTCTATGATTCTATGTACCTACATCAGTATGAAGCAAGAGAAAAGCCTTAATACTGCAATGACTGGGTTCACAGGCACTAAGAAACACTGAGATTCATTCAACCTAGTAAGGGTGAGCTCATTCAAGCCCCAGGGGCTCAGCTGGGGAGAAGAGAGGGTCTCACTGCATGTGGCCCCAGGGCAGTCAGCTCCTCACCAGTGTGCAGCCGCAGTGTGAGAGCATGAAGCAGACCTACTCATCAACCTGCTCCTAAGCAGGCTGGCTCCAACCTTTACCTTTATTTTGATATGCAATAGTTACTTAAACCAGGCCAATCTCATCCTAGAGTCAGCTCTAACCATGCAGAGGAACAGCTCACACCTTTCCCCTCTCTCCTATAAGCATCAAGTTCATTATTAACTTGCCCCAAGTCTCCTGACTTACTCTGAGCTAGAAGTTTTCACTTACAAGGCTTTAACTCAGAGTGTTTCTGCAGAACAGTTTCCAAGAGGCAGGCGCATCCCTGCCTCACTGCAGCATTCTCTTCCCTCACTGTTCTCCATCGCTTTTACACTCAGCTTTCACATTACACAGAGCTTTGGTCTACATCATGTCACGTTCCTGTAACCCAGGTTGCCAGGCAATGCTCCTGATCCAGTACTAACCCCCAGACCTCACTCCTCTGCCAAGAGATCACCTCCACACTTCCACAGGGAACTTCCCACCCCACTCTAGCTCTTTTACATGATTTTGTGGGAAGAAGGTGAAACGATCTCATTGCATCCACCTATTGCTGTTTGCCCACAACAGGACACACATTGTGCATGGGAAGCACTTCCCTCAAAATGCACTTTCTGAACTCAATTAGATTAACTGTCTAGTGTTAAACACTGAGCAGAAACCTAGCAGAAGTGGTTCTGACCATCATACAACTCCCTGCAGCAACTAACAGCTGCTGGGTCACAGCCAGATGCCTTAAAAGATACAGAAATCTCTTTGACAATAATGAGCCTTCACTCATTAATTCATGACCCCAGCAAGCTCCCAGCAGTTTCAGCACTGCACAGAAAGGACTTGCATTGCATTAGTACTGCCTACCCAGCACATTCCCTTTTTAGAAGGTGTGTTTCACGTACAAAGGAGGCCCAGTTAAGAGACACAGTACAAATTCTCCTGCCTGCCAACATCTGGACAGTGGCATCACAGCTGTAAGCAACAAGGGCTTGGAACTGGGGGTAATCAAGCTATTCAAAATACGTGACTGATCACTCAATCCTATTAGCAGCTCTCAGCTTCTTACTTACTATCAGCCAGGCAGCATCTTCTTTATCTTCATTCATGTCTTTGGATCTCTCTAGAACACAGATCTTGGTGGTCTCTGATTTTGGTGCTTAGAGGGATAGGTCTTGGATCTTAGATAGCTAAAGGGATGGCTCACCCAAACTGCACATTAAGCTTGGCTGCAAACTGCATATAAGGTACCAGTAGAAATATGACCCCTCTGTACCATTGTAACAGATATCATAAGCATAAACCTATCAAGAAATTAATTCTAAATGTATATCCAACCCTCCATCTGCAGACTTGGAGAGACACATGGACTTGGAGAGTACATGTCCATGGACTGCTGTCCGTCCCAAGATACCCGGGGTAGAAGTTGTTCACTTGTGTCTTCTTACGTGGGCTTTTCTATGTAAGAACCACTGCCATTTAATGTGCTTTGGAAATACACCAAATAGGCTGGACTGAACTGCTGGGATTTGCCTTCAGCAAAGCTACCTCTGCAGGTCAGAAGGCTGAGGGAACCAGAAGCAGCAGCTGGGGGCATGCACCAGAATAAACACTTGCTCTTCTCTAGTCACTGCCCTGAGCTTCCTGTTGAATACCCCAAAACTGAGGAACAATTCATGGGCAGAGAAGTTTGCTTTAAGCCACCAGCCTGACTTCACCGAGGAACCTCCAGCAGAAGTGACACAGCAACAGCTTTCCAGAGCAAGACTGAGTTTCCTTCACTAGCTCTTCCTTCCATGCAGTCCCACGACTGATCCATCTTCCAGTTCAGTCAGCTGCAGCCAGCACTGCATCTCAGAGCTAAACCTACAGCTCAGAAAGGTCAATCTTCCATTTACATGCAGAGCTGAGAAGAACATTCTTTACAATCAGCTTAGTAAGACCCAGGTTCTTTGCACAAGACATTTACCTTGGCACCCCTATTAATAAACTACCAAAAGAAGGCAAAACCCAAACCACACCTTTTACACTAAAACCTTACTAACCAGATGCAAATACCAATGCAGCAGTGAGAAGGGCAGGAGCCAAAGGCACCTCCAGCCCTGCTGCAGAGGTGACTGACTAATACAGCATCAAGCGAGAAGGCACGGAGATGCTTCTAGCACATCAAACAAGTTCAGAACAAACCTGACTGCGTTTGTGGCTGAGCAGCAATGCCTGGCCTGCTCCTTGCACCGGCAACAAGAGGAGGGCTGGCTGAGCTGCAGTTCAGAGAAGCAGCTCAAGGGTGCTTGTTTCTCCCGTGCAGGAAGCTGTTGCTGGACAGGCCTGCAGATCTGACAGCTTTTTGCTAACAGCATGGGGAGGAGGTTTTAGGTCAAAGCGAGTTGACTTTGCAAAGGCAAAAGCTGGAAGCTGTTACAGGTTAATACGAGACAAGAGTCTCAGCTATAGAATGACTTCCAAAGAGAAGAGGAAGGGATTAAGTTTGTTCAGAGACTGACAGTTACCTAACTCAGAGTTGAAAATACCACTGCAGCAGCTCAAACCTCTCAGAAGCCGATGGACTAAAGGCAAAAACCTTGGAGTTAACACTTAGTGATGGGAAGAGCAGGAGCTGATTTACAGTTTAAGCATAGCCTCAACTAATAAAGAACAAAAGGTACAAGATAGTCACTGAAAGCCCTGTGAAGCTGAGGGAGGCATGGGATGCCCTCACAACACAGAATTTGTTGGCCTCGTCAGACACATCTTCTACCCTGAAATACTTTCTGAGTGATAAAGCATTTTGATGAGTTAAGTAAGCTCCAGATAAGTAACACAGCCAAAATGACCCCAAAAGAGCCAGTTACTGGAAGGGTTGGTTAAAGTCACTTTGTCCAAGCCTGGATTTTACTTGACAGATGAGCTGGCACAGTGAATGCAGCTAAGCTCAACCCAGACTCCTCAGACTAATGCTGGGGTGCATGTAGTGCAAGTGCTCAGAAGCCATCCCCTGGCTGCTGTTTCTACAGCATTCAGCACAGAAAAGCAGTGTAAGGTGAGGAAAGCATTGTAGAATCACAGTAATCTCTGTCAGAACAGTAACCAGACAGTGAAATACAGCCTTCCTGTAACTAGGTTTCTTCTTCTGATTCATCTGAAATCAAATCTATGTGGCATGCAGGGTCAGCATGACCTATCCATCACTGGATTCCCATCCTGAGCTGAGCAAATCAGATACTTATGATTTTTGTCATGGGAGAGCTATCACATCTGCTTGTGCTCCACGCTATTGAAAACCTCCTGAGTAATTTAGAAACCTTGGAAATACTGGAATTGACTTTCTGAAGTGGGGGGAAAATGTGAGACAAAAGAGCTGTGTTCGTATATTTAGTTCCTCCTCCAGCATGAAAGTGTCTCATGGATGATGCTTAAGACTTGAACTGAGATACTGTTTGCATCTTCCCCATCCCTTTTGTTAGCCAAAGTAAAGGGAAACCCCACAGCAATAAGGAGAAAACCAAGAGCAGTGTCACTAGGTCTGAAAATAAACCTGAGGCAGATGAATGATGCTGGAGAAAAGGGGATATCCATTTCCAAGGCTGAGTTCAGGTAAGCTCTGCTCGCTCCAGACCAGGTCACAGCACACACCAGCTTCAGCGCCGATTCTCTGTTCCAGTCTGTGCTGGAACTTGTGCTACGTTCAAATTAACCCTCTAGAATGTGACAAACTCTTTGTTCTAAAGTGGAATAGGAACAATAGGAACAGGAACTGGACAACACTACCAGGGCTTTTGCATGTGAATACACAGATACAGCTGTCGTCTAACAACTGCTACAAGTCAGTATGATCTGAAAACACCAGTTGCTGCAAATAGCCCCAGCAGGATTCAGTAAGAGCTTACAGTAGGGTGTAAACAGCTCATTTCCACACTTCCCTACAGGATTGTGAATTCAATGCAAACATGAAGTCATAAGGTATATTAAGTCACCCTTCTCTCATATATATGCATTTTGTAAACCACTCTTCCTTTATACATCTTAGGGCTTGAATTGAATTCAGAATAGTAACACTACAGCTTTACTCACTACCAATCATTGCTGCCCCTCTCTCAATTTTCATTCTTCCTTTCCCTACACTGCAGTCTCCATTTCACAAAGGAAAAGGACAAGAATTTGGATAGATTAAGGTGCATTTTTTTCTCCTTCAAGAGACAAATCAACCTCTGCAGTGATAAGCACTGAAAGGAACACAGTATCCTGCAGCAGGCAAACAGACCTTCCAAGGACAATCTAACCCAAACTAACTGTGAAACCTGGTGAGATGGCTCTGAGTAGTCATAAACAACTTCAACCTTCTCGAGCAGCAGCCATCCTGTACAATGTTAAGAAGAAAAGCAACAGGATGGAGACAGGTGTGAGCTGACAGGGATGAGAAGCTCTAACTCGTAACACAGAGCTTACACTGCAGCTTCTGCACACATTAATTGACTTCCACAGAGAGGCAAAAATCAATAGTGTTTCAGTAGTGAAATGCTGCTTTCTAGGAGAGAAGACTGGCTGTTCAACCTGAACCATGGAGTGCTGAAATCACTGCAGGAAAAGGCTTCACCTGATTAAAAAGTACTTCACAGAGCAGGCTAATGGGAGGTGAGGGTACGAGCTCTGTGGTAGATGACAGGCATAGTACTACAGAAGTCAGCAATACCCTTTGAGATCAAAAAGGTTAGGTACTCCTTTCATTTCCTACTACCTGTTTGTAGTGTTTGATTATGTTTGATAACTCAAAACCCCACAAACATACAACAGATTTCCTTCCCAAGAGATTTAACAGAATTAAAACTCAGTGTATTAACAGACACAGAACTAACACTACAGAGGTGCCGTGCTGCTACAGGAACCCTGCTTATAAACATCCATTACTTCTGGAGTACCCGTAAGTTAAACTAAACCTTTTATGTAAGTGTGGTGAAAAGATTCCTGGCTTGAGGCCCACCTACATTACCAACCGGTGCACTTGCTGCTGCAAAGCTGCTGTTCTGACATGTTTTGCAGTTGCAAGCCTAATGCAGTATGCAGAAGTGACACAGTGATCTGGATGCAGATATAAATGTCCACAATCTCTTATTATGCAGCAGCCTCTTGCAAAGGCACTAAGGGACTACTTAAAGGCTTCACAATCTGCTCCAAAAGTGTAATAGAGGCAGTCCTCAGATACCACTGTAGTTTTAAAAGCAAATTATTTTTTACTATGGATATTCCCAAACCCTGTTAGAGAAAATGTATGTGTATCAGGTGCAAACCTTTATGCAAACCTCAGAGGTCTATTCACTTTTTCTCCCTGCAAACTTCCTCTAGTTACCAGAATCGTATCAGGCAGTGGTAGGAGACAACCTGCATCACCTCAGAGGGCAAACTGGAGAGCTGTAACAACGAAAACAGATGGGTTTCATGAACACCCAGCCCCATATTCCACTGCCGCAAGCACGTAAGTGCTCCACATCAAACTGCTAGCATCATCTGTCGGTGGAGCTTCGAAACTGCAAGCAATTATTTAAGCAAGAGTTAGGGAAACAGTTGCAATTATGTGAAGGTTTGAATTAGATATGGCTCTGTAACATGCACTGTTTAAAAACGAAAACAGGACCAATCTGTATTAAGAACATTCTACTATGCAGGTTGAATTTGTACCCTATTGACATTTAATAACTGTGCCATTCTTGCACTTTAAGTAATGACACCATCATCACTAACCAGTGTTTGCACCAATGCCAAACTACCAGCAGCATAATGGAGGAAGAGATGCAGCACTTACTCTTAAGGGTGATTTGGGACAAGGGGGAGAGTGTATTATAGGGGTTTTTTAGATACTTCATCTGGCATTTCATAAAACTCCAAAGCAGTAAGCAATTTGACTCAAAAGATTAAGAGTTATTTCAGCACAACTAGGAAATCTACATGGAAAATAATCTCCTCACCCGTTTATTGTTGCTTTTACCACTTGGTAACGCGGTTGTTTGGAACCTTGTGTGAATACAATTTCAGTTCTGCAGAAAAAAATCACACACCTGTATTGGTCTTCCACACACACACCCCCCCCCCCCATGTATCAAACACATTTCAAGTTTCAAATTTGTGTGCCTTGACTTGCTCCTTTTAATGTCTCTTTAGGGTTGTCCACTGTCACTGATCCAACAGAGTCCAACTCAGTCTCTCACGTCAGGTGACAACCAAATTCAAAAGGTGTAGATTTTCTCATCAAAGACGGTCTTCTCTGTAGTGCATTGTGCTAAGTGCATTCAACCAGTGTGTCAGGACTCAACCATAAAAGCTCGGGTTGCCTTTTTGAACTACACAATACAGAAAGAGAATTTTACATGTAGCTTTGCATGCCACAAGGCTGCTCGCCCTACTATAGGACAGTGCAATAAATACAAAGATATGCACACTAGAAAAGATCTAACTGCCATGATCTACGTCTGGGTTAGGAGTACAGATTTAGCTACTCAACAAGATGACAAATTCAGCAGAAAAGGTGGCAATGGCAGTAATATTCTACTACAAAAACAAGGCTAGAAGCAAAGTGTTCTCAAGCTACAGAAAACTTGCTACCTCCTAAGATATGAAGTAAGGCCCAGTTCTGCCAAGTGCAGTCGTGATCAGTAGGTTGCATCAGAACATGCTTCTCCCCCAGTTAACAATGAATACTTATACAATTTATTTGGTTTTGATAACTGTTTATAAATAATACACTCTAATGACTAGTAAACTATACAGCAACATGACATTTATAGCCTAATCCTGAATACAAAGTTCAAAGAACATGACTACAAAGGCCAGAGAGCAAATGGCATCGACTAAAAGCATTTCCACTTCAGGGTTTATTGAATGTTCTCTTACACAAACACTTCTCCACCATGAAACCAAAAGGAACAGGCTTTCCTATTCCCTCTCTGCTCCAGTAGTAACCTAACCACGCATCACCCTTATAAATTAGTGATGGATTTTACCATGTAGCCCCTGGGGGCTATAGATTTTATATACTTTATATATATGCACATTTACTTTGCATTCTATGTAAAAGTTGAAAAAATGTTTGAAAGGAAAAAGCTCAGAATATATCACAGCTTTGTCAGCCAAAAAAATACAAATTACTTTTATAACCACTATTCAATTTATCAAACTTGGTTGGGTTTTTCTGCTGAAGTATTTACCTTTAATTATATACACGTTACAGGAAGGAAAACTTTGTCCACAAACATTCCCTAAGGTGACGGTTACCAATAGAATGACAGAATAAAAGCAGGAGGAATAGCCAACACATGGGGGTGGATCAATTTCTGCTTTTAAAAAGTAAAAAGTCACCATATCATTAAGTACAAAAACCTGCATTGAATGACAACTGCTGGTGTAGTAACTTGATCAGGTATGGAGACCAAGAGTATAGTAAAGCCCTATGGTAATAACATTTCTGTAGCATTTCCACTTGGTATGTATATACTAAATGTTGGCAAAGTTTCTGTAGCATTAGCTTATACAAACACAGGAGTCCTCAGTCTGCTGCATAAAAGGGAACGAGTGTGTCTGAACTCTCCTGAAATGCACCTGAAATCCAGAGTGTCACTTACAAACTGCATAATGAAGCTTCTCTTCAGAAAAATATCTGTTTGGCATCTCCAGGGCTCTGTTCCATAGGACAATAAGGGCATTTTAATCTGGGGACAAAGACAATGTGTTAGAATTGTGGCAGTGGGTGAGAACTAAGCATTAAAGATATCGAGTTTGCAGTGATAGCCCTTCCTCTTTTTCCCCTGAAGCACTAAACAAATGCACTCTGAAGCTATAAAGCTTTACTTGGCTCCATTAAAAGTCACCTTTAGCTCAGAGAGCCCTTAGCATGCTTTTTCTTCTAATTGCACTTTCTCGCCTTTCACCCACACACTCCTAAATTATTGAATACCAAGAAATGAGTCTTCCATCTATTATTTCTACTTCTGGATGCGTCTGTTGCATTTTAGGCATTTTTAATAGGCTGCCAGCTTTCACTTTGACTTCCTCAGCATCCAGAGTAGTGTTTGTCTAGTCCCCAAAATGTTGTGTGATTTTACAACTCACTTAGACCAGCTCCTGCAGGCTACAGCTGAAGAGGTCAGCCTGGCCTCCCCCTGCTGAGTTCTCCACTGATACAATTCCACCTGCTTACAGTATTTCTTCTAGCATTGATCCATTATTCCCCATCTCTAAGTTTGGGCCTTTCACCCCCCCTGCCTGAGTTAATACTGTCAAAGCTGTGCTGTCACTAAAGCTGATCAATGAAAGCACCAGGGATGAGTGACTGGAGACGGGAATAATGCAGCAGCAAGTTCAGTGGCTTCAAATGGCTAAAGTCATCCACAAAGACTTTTCTGACAGGGCAAAGAATGCAAACATTACTCAACATTTTCATTCACAGCATCACTTATTTGCACACTGGAATTCACAACTTCTGGCTCTAAATGAAGCTGACAACCTCCATGGAAGCTGCTTGTCTTCAATCCAAATTACCACTGGTTTTTCCTCAAGGAAATCTGTATAGATCTCTCCCTCCCATTTCCTCCTTCCCAAAGGCCTGTAGGCACCTCACTGGTATCTAAGAAGGATTATTTCCACAGTGATAACTCAACTACCTGTTCAATTACAAAGCTTTATTTCCCCAGAGGTTTAATTTTACCTTTTAAGGGCTATTTCACACGTTACTAACCTTGCTCCCAAGGAAAACCTGCGTGTGTAAAAGCCTCCATTTTGAGTTTAAGACAACACAATGGTACTTACAACTTGGAAAATGACTGTGTTCAATTTCCTTCACAGAATCTCAATTGCTACAACACCAGAGGGTTTATTACGCTTTTTTCCAGTGCATCAACCAGGCTTATCTAGCTATTAGTTATCTTCCCAAGATTAACAATTCCATCAATGATGGACTCAGTTTTCCCAAAACACAGTATTGCAGTCTTAAGCTGAGTCCTTGTCTGTACATGTTGCTTGAAACAAAAGAATTGTACTTACTTGCTGCCATTAAACATTTTATTCAAAGCATCTCTTGATATAATATGACCACAGACTAATTTCATAGGTGGGTTATTATCTGTCGTTTGCTGACGAAGAATGGGACAGGCAAATATTGAATGATACCAGCACTTCTTCCCAAGGTCCACTTCAATCTGTGAGAGAAATTAACAGAACAATTTATATGAGGGAAAACCACATTTCCAGACAATTATCCCTTTAGGACATGGCCCTTACTTAACAGATTTCACAACTCAGCTGTGAAGGCAGCACAATCCATTGTGTGGATGCCTGACAATTTGCCAGCCAAAAATACACTTCACTGTGATCTTAAATGGTGATTTCTGTTGCTTCTCCCCATCTCGAATAAAGCAGAGGATTCTGCCAAGAGACAAGTGTGTATTTTAGTGCAGATCTATGCCCTGGCAGGAAAACTAAACTGATGACCCAGAGCAAGACTTTGTGTGTTTTCCAGCCAGTGATTTCCACAGTGGTTTAGATGACAGATTTCATTTAAGATGGGGGGAATAAAAGAGAAAAATCCATGGATTGATCATGTTAATGTTACACAGCTTCTTGAAAGACTCTCCCAACACCTACATGTCATGCCAACAATGAAATGTATCCAAACCCCTTATTTGCAGTGCTACCATTGGTACAGCGTAACTCTTGCCATAGTAACAAGAGGACAAAGACAAAATGATTTCAGAAAGGGACATCTCACAGCAAATAATGGGTCTGTGACTTCAGGGATTGAGAACTGCAAAAATCACAGCTTCTGTACCTGAAGCTCCTGGCTCTGACCAGTGCTCAGTTCTGACAGGTTTAACCTTCAACAAAATCTAACATGACCTTTTCATACTACTTAATCTATGTCTTTGCACAATGAAAATTAGGCTTCCTGTCCCCATTCTGCCTCAGCAGTACATGCTAGAGACCCTTATGCTTAGAAAATGCAAGGAGGCATGTATGTATTATTAACTGATCTGCATCTGACAGCAATCTTCTCCCAAATGCTCCCTAGTTGATCATTCCTGTCTGGAGAGCAGGGCATGAATCTGTCACAACTGCGGGTTATGCTCTCAAGCACTACAGGAAACATCACTGGGAGAAATTCCACACATGCACTTACACTACAAATGAATCTCTTCCAGCTACAATCAAAGAGGCTAACTCAGTTCATGCCCAGTTTGCACAAAATAGGTTTTCTCTCCAAATCAGGAGCAGGCCACTGGAGAGCTGCACACACTTGGTAAGAGCTATAAAGGGAAACTGGGGGTTTGTAACAACTGAACTTCATTTCAACTGATATAAATGAGTTGTGCTGGAAGCACAGTGCACTGGATCCCAGTTCAGCTTCTGTGTCCCCAGACGTAGCACTATTTCTTTCATCTCATCTCCTATCTGCCTGATAAAGAGTCAGTGTAAAGCAACCCGTGGACAGAGCTCAAGGTAGCTAAAGAAGTTAAATGTTTCTCAGTGGGATGTATTTCATTTCTAGTTATACAGAAACATCTCATACATCCAGTGTAAGGCTAAGTGGAAGGTGTTGATCAAAGGTAATCTGATCAAAGACCTTTTCAATGTGTAAGGGGATAATAAGGGAAAGGGGGAGCAAAAAGCAAAACTCAGAGACACAAACCTGACAGATCAACATAATAGAGACAGTAACAAAAAACAACCTTGCTGGACATCAAGAAACTGCAAGCAAACCCAGACTCTGCAACAGGCAAGAACACAAACCAAGGGTCTTGGAGGAGAGGGAGTCAGTAGAACTATACTGCAGAAGGAAAGTGCAGGGAAAGGATATTGGGGTGGAATGGCCAGAAAGGGGTATAAAGGGGGCTGAAAAGGCCTTGCCAGTATTTGAGGGCTCATGAATATGCATTTGTTTGTGACTGCGGAGTGGTGCACGTGTGCTTTCACCAGTGAATTTCAATCTTTACCAGCCAAAGGGGAGGAAGGGATCTTGGCTGTCTTATGCAAGCCCTGTACGTGGGTGCTGCCGAAGGCAGTGCCTTGTCTGTGGCAGTCTGTGCAGCTGGCTGTATCAGTGTCCTTTGTGTGTGTGTGTGGGCACGTGTCTGCCATTCAGGCTCAGTTTAGCTACTGGTTCCAGCTACGAAGGGGAAAGCAGCAGTTACATCCATCAGCCTGGGATGGAGACCCCTGGTCTCTCTACAGCAGGAAGCCCCAAGATGCAGAGCTGCTGGAGGTGGTGGCCACATATAACATCCCTTAACATTCAGCACAAAAACCCTCTGAAAACAGCATTCACCATTAGAAACCTGTCCTGGGACAGCGCAGCATCAACTCACCGGTAGTTCATCCTTCTGGTTCCAAACACCAGTGCACTGCCTTTGTTCAATAACTGCCTTGATATTAATTAGAGCTGGTAATGCTACACAACCTGCTGAAAAACTGCAGAGAGAGGAGATGTTAACATAAGGTGCCTGTCAGGAAACCAGTACTTTTGTATTTCTACTTTAAAGGCTAAATGTCCACAAGAGTGTTGTTGTACTACTACAGTCAGTTCTTGTCTGTACTTCTAAGCTCCCTTCAAGTATAACAAGCAAGATTTTGGGGCAGGTTATCAGTTACCCTGCACCTTAGACTAGGGTCCACATTCTGGACTGAAAACAAGAGTTAATCCCAGCTTTGAGTCTTATAATGAACTGATTTTAGCGGTGCACTTGGCAGTCCTGAGGTAAAGACTGGACTTGATGATCTTAAAGGTCTTTTCCAACTCCATAGATTCTATGATTTTCTGTAACACCTACTTTGATTTTGAGCTGTAAAGGAAGACATCATGTTGGCTTATGCAGATACTGGCTCCCAACCATGGAAGAGCACATGCAGCCTAAGAGTTTCCGTGTAACCCACACATACACACAACCCATAATCCTTTAATTACACATAATTACCATGTAAAGAAACATGTCTTTCCACCTTCCCCTTAAAGCACATGTAAGAAAAACAGAGGAAGGCAAATGAAGGAAGGAAACCACAGCCTGTGACAGGAATGGCACTATACATGTGCCCAAAGTCATGTGTCCCAACAGCTGAGCTGCTCTGGGCTTTACCCACTAACAGCACTAACATACCCATTAACATGATTTTGAAATACTTCACTGTGTTACAAAAGAAACTGACACTGAGTTTCCACAAAATAACACATTTTGATGGATTTAAGTCTAACAACAGTACTATAGGCCTGGTTTTATTGTCTCCACAAGTCATGACCTTCCTCTCCACTCTGCCCCTCCAGATACTTGGCTTTATGTTTCTGCAGGATCGTTCTAGCTAGTTTACTTGTGAGGGATGTGCCTGAAACCTATGGATCTCTTGCCTAATATTAATAGAGATCACATCCCTCACCTTCAACTGGCCATTTTAACCCTTACACTTGGCTTTTTGGTGATTTCAGCTCTGAGTGTAACCTGTGTTAAGCCTGTGGAAAGCTTAGATAAATGGTATTTGTAGAAATAAAAGTGTTATTGCTTTAATGGCTCTGTGTGAAACATGGGTTTCAGACAGAAAACACTGGTTCTGGAGCAATGGCTCTGGAAGAGCCCCTGAAGAGTGTAACAACTCAAGTGAATAGTAAATTCAAATGGTGTCCTGTAGTCTGTCAAGACCCTGAACCACGACCTCCTTAGTACATAAGAGTTTTCCTACTGAGTCCATGCAGTAAATCAACCCAAGAGGCCTGTGCAGGATTAGATAAATATTGGAGAATCCAATCAGCCTGAAAGAAGTGACCACTGCTCATGTTCTTATGTTTCACTTCAAGCTGGTTTTATTTCTAAAGGATCTGCAGCACACAAAAGTCACACCAGCTGAAAGCAGTGACAAGAGTATTGATACCACCTATGCAGTAAATACATTTCGGTGCAATCAATTTCACACACAGAGCAAACGTCCAACCAACCCCAACATCAGTAACAGGGATTTTCCACTTCACCAAAACTCTCCTGGCCATCTGTACTGAAAACTGCATTACAGCATCAGTGCAGGAGCAATTCACATGTAAAGCACTGCTGTTTGTTTGGCTGCAACAGGGAAAAGATGAAAGCCAGAAGCAGAAGTCTTACGTATCTATAAAACCCTGATATTGAAACCTGTAATGTTTATTGTGGAAAGGCAATCTGATAGTGCTCCCTTTGCTGCTTCTGTTGCGTGACAAAGGTGCACAAAGGAGAAGTCTTGACAGCTGAAATGCTTTAAACTAAGCACATTACTAGTAACAGTAACATGCAAACGATTACTATAGAATCATAAAAAGCCAAAACACCCTCCCCCCCAAAAAAAAAAAAACGAGGAAGAAGCAGCAAAGCTTCTGCTAATACCAAATCAAGCCAGAAACATAGGTGTAATTTATTCTATTTAATATCTGGCTGGTGTATTGGAGGAATTGACATCCAAAGGCTAAAGAGCAGCTAATCTCTTCTCTTCAGAGAAGCGAGAAGGAGATTAGGTTGGGGGGTTTATTCCACATTTCCAACTGCCTCCTACAGATCTGCATTTTGTCAGATTAGCTCCTTAGCTTGGAAGTGCCTCTTTCTTCTTTGCAAATGGGTCTAGCAAACAATATGGGACTTTTAGCAGCTCAAATCACAACATCACTCTTCAGCACTCTTCTGAAGGGAAAAACAGGTAAAGTAACATGGGGATTTAAAACCATGATGAACCAATGCTGACAGATTCACAGACACAGTGTTAAGGGTTTTTGCAGTTAAACAGCAGGGACAGTTTTCACACATTTGCTGTGGGAATAACTGGCTGATTGCCACCCTCATCTTTCACGCTGATGTCTGATACAGAAGCCAAATTCCATCCACAAATGCTTCCTCTTGAGCTGGGACAGTGCAGGATAAAGCCTAGCACATGGGAACCTCTGATTTCTAATCTTTGCAGATCTTGCTAGAGCTAAATGTAACTATACACTTAATTTAACATGAGACAACTTCTCAGAAGCCATTTCTTTTGTCCTGAACAAGAAATAAACCAGGGAACACTCTGTACCTGATGTGAAAAGCAAGTGAAAAGCAGCATACCTAACACTGAGAGGTGATTCAACAGAGAGACCCAGAAGAGCACAGGCATCTCTTGTAAAGATGTCACAGATGTCCGCCCACTGGTTGGCATCTAATAGATGAACGTACGGAGAGTTCTCTATTCCTTGACGCAGGTACACCAGGCTGCCCATCAAAACCTGAATATCTGACAGGGACCAGGAACACTCAGTCAGTTTGTACTACAAATAAAAGCTAGTGGCTACAGTTTTAGCTGTTACATGGAAAACAGGGAGATTGGGAGCAGCCTTCCAGTATCTGAAGGGGGCTTACAAGGATGCTGAAGAGGCACTCTTCATCAGGGACTGAAGTGACAGGACAAGGGGTGATGGGTTTAAAATGAAACATGGGAAGTTCAGGTTAGATATAAGGAAGAAGTTCTTTACTGTGAGGGTGGTGAGGCACTGGCACAGGCTGCCCAAAGAAGTGGTGAATGATCCATCCCTGGCAGTGTTCAACGCCGGGTCGGACAGAGCCTTGGGTGACAAGGTCTGGTGTGAGCTGTCCCTGCCCATGGCAGGGGGTTGGAACTTAAGGTCTTAAGGCGCTTTCCAACCCAAACCATTCTGTGCTTCTATGATATAAACCAAATCAATAATTGATTCAGTATCAATAACATCCTCACCTCTACAAAATACAATGACTGATGTCTACAGCCACAAGGGCTCCAGTCCACTATGGACAGACTGGGGGGGGGGGCGTTATCTCCCGTCTGCATGCACAACATGCTGCTTACCACCTGTTTCAAACAGGTTCACCCTTATTGTAAAGCTTTGTCACACACAGTACCTAAAAACTTAAGCTTTACTGGATTCAGTTGGAGAGGATTCACTTAACTCTCATATTCCCCACCTTTCAAGTTTCATTTCTCTTTGTATTACCCCACGCAGCAAAAAATAGCAGATGACTATTCCAAGAACATTTCTGTGCATTTTTAACACTTCACCCTGGCAGCAGGCCTATTCTGGATGTAATGTATGTATTATTTAAAGAGTCACAAACCTTAAATTCAAGCAAATGTGCAGAAAATATAATTTTCTGCCCTCTTTTAGAAAAAAAAAAAAGCAGGAATTAATTTAAATTGTAAAGATTCAAGTTATATAAGATAAATACAAAATGGAGTAAAACACTTTTGGAACATGATTTATATTTTGCTATGAAGTGCCACAACCAAGTGCTTTAAATCCCCTTAATGTGACCAAAACCTCACCTTTCTGATGATTTAGGGCGAATGGCTGGAAGTTTTTTGCATACTGAAGGGCTTCTCTTTGATTTGCTGTTCCACCCATCAATAAACTAATGAAATACAATCTGTGTAGTTTAAATTCCAACGAACTATTCTGTGCCATGAGCATTTCTCTGTTGGATACGGCCCACCTGGAAGAAAAGAAGAGGTACAATGACATACTACCCAAGAGTAATTGTCAGCCCACAACGTATGAAATCATTACAATTAGCAACCATCTATTTCTGCCAGAAGGGAGACTGAGATGAGCTCTTAGGCAGAAGCTCTTCCCTGTGAGGGTGCTGAGGCGCTGGCACAGGGTGCCCAGAGAAGCTGTGGCTGCCCCATCCCTGGCAGTGTTCGAGTCCAAGCCAGGGGCTTGGAGCAAGCTGCTCTAGTGGAAGGTGTCCCTGCCTGTGGCAGGGGGTTAGAATTGGATGAACTTTAAGGTTTTTTCCTACCCAAACCATTCTATGGTTCAACACTCACTGGCTGGAAGGAAAGACTGAATATCAGGTAGAGATACTTAGAATCTACTGTATTTGAATTAATACCACTCTGTATCTAGTTACAGAGAGTATTCAGCTGCATGTTGAAGAAGCCTGACCAAGCCTTTTCCAATCTCCTCATTCACCAAACACTTTCTCTAAGCCACTATGTTCCTGTGTACACATATGTTGCCCTGGAGAGGGAAAGTGTGTCTATGGGGGCTTCAGAAAAAACATCAGAACAGGGGATAGGGTAAAAGAAAGGAAAATCAGTTTAAATTTCATACTTTACCATACTTAAACTTTGCTTTCTGTGTTATTTTCAACTGGGACAATAAAACTATTTCTCACTTTCTGGGTCTCATTCACCATGACAACTAATATTTGGCTCTGAAATAACATGGAAGAATTCTTAAACACACACCAAGTAAAATGAGCTGGAATTTTCAAAGCATTTCACTAGAAGTTATTATTTAGATTTTATCCATCCCTTTCTTGGGTGTTTTTTTGGGGGGGGGGATGTGTTGTTTTGTTTTGTTTTCTTAATGCAATTTAATCAGGCCTAAATCAATCCAATCTTTCTCTTAAGAACTAAGTTTCAATGTTCTTCAAGTACATCTGTTTCTCATTAGTGTTCATTAGTTGTACTATTTTCACTGTGGGGACCCCATTAAGCAAAGAGCTTTTCACTTTTTAGCAAGGAAGTGAGGTAATCTCTGTCCCTTAAAAAGAAGGGCTATGTGAGGCTTCTGTTCTTTTCAATCAACACTAAAATTAAGCATTCTTAAGAGTGCTGGGAAACCTTTCAATGTAAGTTAGCCTTGTGCATTAAGATGCAGTGTCAATGAGCAAGTATCTAATTTGTTGTGGTGAAAAGGTCAGGAGGAGTTTGACTCTACTAAAGGCTTTGTCATGACAGCAGTTACCTTTCAGTAGGGAACAGTGGAACTAAGAACAAGTCCTCCTAATCTCAAGCAGTTTCAGATGAGCAGCCTCAGAGACTGTCACCTCCATCAGGAGGGAGGGACACACTCACTAACCATGGGTGGGTTTGTTGTTGTGATCAGTGTCTGCAGCTTAAACTGGAGACAGCAGCAATAAAGCTCATTCCCATCAGAAAACTGGAGTTAGAAAACACAGACCAATAAGCAGCTGAAAGACAAAAAGGCTGTTCTCTATAAACAGTAAGGCTAATTCAGAGTCCCATTAACGAGATATTAATCTGTATTGCATCAAACCAGCATCCATCCTCTCCCTGCCAATATTCGCAGCCACATGACACGACACTTCATCTTGCTGAGATCAAGTCTATTTTTCTAAATTAGCTTTTAGGCAGGATTGCCATTTTTAGCTCTTTGAGTGGCAGCACAGATTTGTATCAGAAGCAAACAGCCACAGAAGAAAGGTCTGAGGTGTTGGGTCTAGGATGTGCTGCTCCCATTTCCGATGGAAGGATAGAAAACCAACAAGTGACGTCTAAAACATTCAACCCACATACTCCCTACCACCATTAAATCATTGGTAATCACAACACCCATGTTCCTGCCTACCCTCAAACCAACACTTCCAGAGTAGTTTTCACTTCTGAGACTCAAATACATATGGATTTTTTAAGGTTTACAGTATCCTGTGAGGGTGCTGAGGCGCAGGCACAGGGTGCCCAGAGAAGCTGTGGCTGCCCCATCCCTGGCAGTGTTCAAGGCCAGGTTGGACAGGGCTTGGAGCAAGCTGCTCTAGTGGAAGGTGTCCCTGCCCATGGCAGGGGTTGGAACTGGATGAGCTTTAAGGTCCCTTCTAACACAAACCATTCTCAGATTCAGGATTTAGTTAGAATGAAATCACAAAGATTAAGTTAGGTTTAAACCATATCCCAAAGGTCTCAGCAAATTCCTGGACCTGTGCACATTGCTGTTTTCCAGACACAATAGAAGAAACTATCGCTTCTTCAGGAGAATACAATCAAAAGCTTTGAACCTGCAAGTCATTCCCACCAAACCTTCACATGGGAACCCACCTGGGCTCAGAAGAGCCAGAATCTGCCCAGGAAGAACCTATGGATTTCCCTCCCCATCATTAAATTACAGTGAAAAAAGTCTCTGGAATTTAATGGGATCCTGCAGAGATAAAGGGATTACACAGCTTAGGGTGCAGGGCCAGACTGGGCAACTAGAAGTCAGATATGAATAGCAACTTCTCTCTATTACCACGGGAGGCTTTTGAAAGTCTTTTCACAAAGCCATTAATCTGACACCTCCTTTTAGATGGCAGTGACCAGGAGCCACCCATGTTTGCTTGGTTTCCAACACTGAATTAAGGTGAGCACCAGCAGAGCCAGAGAGACTGGTTATTGTTTTCATCCCAACCTTCTGCACAGCTGAACCCTGCTACACTCCCCTTCCTGGTTCATAAGCCTGTAATTCATTATCCCTATGTAACACCACTTCGCCACCACCAGCACTAGGCTACCCTAGAATAGGCTGATTTAGGGACTGCTTTTATGCACCCTGAAGCTGTATTTACTGATGCCAGCTTTAGCCATTTATTAGCTTTCTGCCCTAAGAGCACACTGTCAGAGGCCATCCCTCCAGGAGCAGTTTCTATCCCTCCAGGAGCAGTTTCTATCCCTCCAGGAGCAGTTTCTATCCCTTTTCCTGAACACCAAATCTGCTGTGAAATAGTAAGAGAATACAAGCATCGGCAGTTCTATGGAATAACCAGGCATTTAAGACATCAGTTACCACCTAAACTGTATAGTTTTGTCACATTTTGGTCCTCCTCACTAACAACCATGGGTTTTACATAAGCATCACTATAATTTTACATAATTACACAATTTTACATAAGCATCAGTATATGCCCAGAAAAGCTGTGGCTGCCCCATCCCTGGCAGTGCTCAAGGCCAGGTTGGACGGGGCTTAGAGCAACCTGCTCTAATGGAAGGTGTCCCTGCCCATGGCAGGGGGTTGAACTGGATGAGCTTTAAGGTCCTTTCCAACCAAAACCATTCTGTCAGTCTATGATTCTACGAATAAGGACCCTCTGTGCCCAGCAGCAAGGAAAGAGAAGCAGCTTCAGCACTGAGGAGTTCAAACACAGTAAACATTAGAAACAGAAATGAGATGGGATGGGGAAAGGAGCCCAGCATACACACTGGGCTGACAATACACCCTATTCTCTGTCCATTCAGCTGTCTTTGGAATAAGAGTTCCATTGAAGAAGGACCATGCCTTCTCCTTCGTTTGAAAAGCATTTAACACATTGCAGGAACCACAAGACACAACTAAGTAGCAACAAGTGAGGCATAAGGCCTGGCAAACCGGTGCTAAATGAATTCAGTGACTTCAAGTGAATGGCCATAACAGGAAGTTACTGTTCCTCAGAGGACCCTTCACAACAGCTATGTTATTACTTAAACCACAAGAACTACATGGTGTAGCTGACAGTAAATCCTGTTTCAGCTGTAACACCAGGCATTGCAGTGTTGCTTCCCTTCAATCAGCTAATTCAACAGCAATCAACCACCTGAGCTTGTAACTATATTCAAAGACCAACTATTTAGGTCAAGCTCTCTATGACCCAGAGACATAATCCAAGATTTAGTTTATGAACACCATGGTTTGAATATCAGAGTATCTCTGCACTTGATTTAGATGCCAATAAGCTCTGAACTGACATACCTGTGTTGGCTCAAATTAAAAGGGAAAATAAAGTATTTGTTAATGTGAAGATGTGCTTAACTGAACAATGGAAAAGGGGATCTTAGGAATTTCAATTAATGCTCTGCAATGAAACACAGATTATGAATTTGCTTTGGTTTCTTTGTTTCTATTTTTGAAAGGTCACTTCAGAGTTGGTTTAAGGTTTTTTTTCCTTGTTTTGGGTTTTCGTGTTGGTTTTGGGTTTTTCCTTACTTCCAAGACCAACCCAAGCTTACCAAAGCTCTTATAACATGTTAAAAAACAACCAACCAACCGGCTGAGGGCTTATTTGGGTTTTTCTTACTTTCAAAATAAAAGCAATTCTGGAATGATTCTGCACAGTTATATATCTACTGCTATAAATCATCAAATAGTAGCCCATGAGACATTTCATCACCTTTCCCTCCTTACTGTCACTTTCTGCATCAGCTTACATTTCTAATGACTGTAAAGTCTACTAAGATTAAGAAAATACCTGGTCTAAGGTTGCTCAGACACTTCCAGATTTGGTGTTCAACTCAAGAGTTCAGCATTACCCACTGACTTGCATTAACTGAACTGTTTTGTTCAGAAGAAACCTCACTAACAGATCCCTCCATCGGTCCAGGCTCCCAGCGGCAGCTCACATCTCACCCAGCGTTCATCAGCACCAACCTGGCAGCAGCAGTCTGCAAAGTACCCCTCTGTCCTTTCATTCCCTCTTCCCACCCTGTGGTCCTTTATCTGGAAAGGGAGAGTGACTTGAGGAAAAGTAAGAACTTTGATCCTGAGTCAAGTTGTGCTCACCCCAAAGTGAAGCCACAAAGACTTGGTGGTACCCAACACCTTTACTAAGCCCTGATATCCTTCATAATTGGACCTTTTAATATAAGGCTCACTCAATATAAGGCTAAGTACCATCATGGCAGATAACTGTTCCTCCAAGTCATGTGTCTTCCTGAAACCTTAAAATACCATCAGAAATGATTCAAGATAATCTTTAATCTAAGAAAGGCACCCTTACTTAAGCACTGCCTATGGGGAGGGACAAAGAGGGGACAAAGGAAGGAAGGGGTTTACTCAGTAACTGGACCATTCAAAAGACAAACAGGGACATATCAAAATACACTAGAAGACAGTGTTTAAAGTGAAACACTAAGGATTTGTTAAAGCATTCAAAAAAAAGGGAGAAAATCAAGATCTGAGTAGACTCACTCTAGAGCAGGTCTCAAAACTCTGACTTTTAATGCTTCCAATATTCGATTTAACTCCACAAATGGTTCTTTTTGGCTTTGATCTATTGATAGACCAGACTCCTGAAAAAACAGAGGCAGTTTTTAGTTAAACCACAGAACCCAATGGGATTAAAATGCTGTTTTCCTAACAGTTTAAATATTCACCTGGAACATTCAAATAAGGACACTAAGACAAAGCATAGTTCTCCAGGGTTGATAACATTCAATATCTACACTGATGGTTACCTGACAAAGCTCCTCTGCTACATCCAACATCCCCTGCCTGAAGAAGTGCTCCACCATCACCTCGTTGAGGATCCGCTGGCTGTCAGCCTGCCAGCACCCATCTATCCCCACGCTGCTGATGTCCGAGTCAAAGTTCTGAAACACACAAATCAACAGTTAATGAGCTGGAACAAATCACCCCAGGGAATTCTTTGTTCATTATGCAGGACACCACCCTGGTGCTTTCTCTGTCTTTTACTCAGTTAGCCCTTGATTCCCTCCTGTTCAAAGTGAAACCTATCAGCTGCTTCACTATCTCCTGTATACAGAAGAAGAAATCCTTTGGTTTGCTTGTTTCAAGTCTGAATCTTATTCACTATAAAGAATTACACTGACAAAGTACAAGTGTAGCAAATTAGAAATGTAGTTAATTAAGAAAGGGGTTTCCAGACTATGATGCATTTTTGAAGGAAGTATCTGCAGAAAAAGGCTTTTTCCATATGGGAAAACTGAAAATGCAGAGGGAACAGAAAACAAAATCGCCTACACTGGAATGGAAATAGCGCTATCAATGTATCACTGTCACTACAGTGCACCAAATTAGAAGGAGAAGCTTTAACTCAAGAATTCTTTTACATAGCTGGGGGGGGGTTAGGCAATGCTGGCAAAGGAAAATGTCACTTCTCCCCACCCCCAAACAACAATGACATTCAAATCTCTGAAGACCTCAGCATCCAGGCAACAGGATGAGCTTTGAAGATCTGAGAGATCTTTAGCAGATTTAACCCCGATGATCCTACTGCCATGTATTTTTAGGCCAGTAGCCTATGGACATATTCCAGGAATAGGTAAAAATATTGTCACAGTGACTACAGTAACACTTGGCACTGCTTTGGCACTGTGCCTCTTGGCAGCAGGAGAGCAACACTTACCCTAATGCAAGATATGAACCAGGATTTAAACTGCCAACACGTTTTATGGTAAGGGCAGGCAGGTTAATTTGAATGGAAAACCTCACCCATTGCCTGAAACAAATCTCTTGTAAAAGAAATATTGTCTAGAAGTCAGTGTGTCACTTGCTGCTTGATCTGATGACTGTGGCTCTCTTCCAAGAGGGAACTTCAGAAATCAGAAGTTTACTAGAACAGCAGTTCAGCAATGTGAGAACTGACAGTCCTGCCCAGTGCAGGAACACTGACCCAGCACAAACACCTTCTCCTGCCAAAGCCCACAGGCAAACACAACAAAGCTGGTACCAGCTACCTTCCTCCTCAGCTTCACATGGCACCTTCTTTCTATTTGCCACTTATTAATTTCCTTCATCGGCCACCTTCACATCCACTTTGATGCTGCTCTGTGGCATCACGACGAAGGGGCATCATCCTGCACACGTGGCTTCAAAAGCACCACTCCCTTCAGGTCAAACTGTCAGTAAAACAGCAAGTTCAGGCTAGCAAATTGTGTCTTTATCTTTCAGAGATGGTGGAGCAAGATGAGCACTTAGGTTACTACCACTGACTCAGGTCTCACATTTAACATCTTCACTTGGGTGTTTTAACCTGTAAACTCCTTGCCATGCTGTTCATCTTTAAGCTGTATCTCGAAGAAACTTAAGCACCTTGATGACTACGTAACACTGTTCTTATTTGTGCCAACCCTTTGAAGCCTTTAAGGTTTGCCACCATTGCTGATTCTGGTATCACTGTCCAAACACCACTATCAGGTAACAAATCCACTGACAATGCATTAAAGAAATAGCAGAGGCAGTATTAACACATGAAGTTGCTTTTATTACTTCAGTTCCTGGTGAGGATCATCAGTAATCTAAAAACAATCGACCTTTAAGTCATTGTTAATGCAATTCAAAGTCCTAGCTAACATAATCCGTAAGAAGAAACTGCATTCTTCTGGGTAGTTACCAACCATCAGAGCCGAACCTATACCTTAACCATCTTCACATCCTTCTCACTGCCTGGGGGCAGAGGTGGCAGTGCCACTTATTTCAGTTCCTTCACAAACCCCACATTTTGTTCTGAAACAACAAACCTCTGAGCCTTGAGAACCTTTTCCAAACCCCATCATAAATTAGAATCATAGAATAGTTAGAGTTGGAAGGGACCTTAAGATCACCCAGTTCCAACCCCCCTGCCATGGGCAGGGACAAATTAGACCTTTTAAGTCCTATTACAGATGGTAACAGTGAGCCACATAGACCCAGGTGTGCTGTAGATTCAAGTCACACCATACAACCTGGAGGCCTCAGTTCTTCAGCCTCAGCGATTCTCTGATCAACCCAGTCTTGATCAGGTTCTCATTTCAGTAACTTATTATGATTTTAACCATTTCTGAGGTCTTTACTATATGAGATTCTACAGCCCTCCCTCCTCTGGGTCCTGGGAAGCTTCAAGAACTGACTGCTCATACAACAATGACTGTCACATGTCAGAACAAATTACTGCTTGCTTTTAGCTTACATATTTCATAACTGTCATGCACACATGATATGCTGGTGACTACACAGCTCTCAGTTTTGTTTTCTAAATGCTAACAGTATGCTAACTGACAGCACGTGGGGTTTAATAAGATAGCAAAAGTTGAAATAAATTCCCTAAGTTGCAAACTCCACAAAGGTTATTTTGTGCCTTTTTTGGTATGGTTTTAAGCTTAGAAGAGTGTCAGTTGATATTCCCAAGAAACAAAGCTTTCTTTCAGAGCCTAGGGCTAAAATGTGAAACATTATGTGCCAAATACACTACTGATACAATTGAAAGAACGTGTGTAAATTGCTAGGGTGTGAGAAGGACTTCAGGATGCACACACACACAAGAAGGATCATTTTAAACAACATCCAACCTTCCATGTTATTAGTGATATAGAAACATAAAATGGTTTGGGTTGGAAAGGACCTCAAGATCACCCAGTTCCAACCTCCTGCCATGGGCAGGGACACCTCACACTAGACCAGGCTGCTCCAAGGCTCTCTCCAACCTGGCCTTGAACACTGACAGGGATGGAACATTCACCACTTCTCTGGGCAACCCATTCCAGTGCCTCACCACCCTCACAGTAAAGAACTTCTTCCTTTTATCTAACCTAAACTTCCTCCGTTTACATGTAAACCCATTCCCCCTTGTCCTATCACTCCAGTCCCTGATGAAGACTCTTCCTCCAGCATCCTTGCAGGCCCTCTTTAGATACTGGAAGGCTGCTATGAGGTCTCCACGCAGCCTTCTCTTCTCCAGGCTGAACAGCCCCGACTTTCTTAGCCTGTCTTCATATGGGAGGTGCTCCAGCCCCTGATCATCCTCGTGGCCTCCTCAACAGCATATGAAGAAGGGTGATGATTAAGGACAGTTTTATTCCTCAGCTTCCCAGTTTTTTTGTGCATTCCTCCCTTCTTCTGAATTCTGACCCAAAATACAACTAAAATGCATTTGTTCACCTTCTCTGTTCAATTTGTTTGCTCCTAAGATAAAGCTCAGCTTGCAAAGACTCTATTTACTAACCCATAATTCACAGCAACACAATTAAATGATGTTCAGTCAAGGTTTTTAGTTTGTTTGTACACAGGTTTTTACATTAAACAAATGCTACATTGGGTCAAAGTTTGGTTTCCCAAAACTAAACTGGATTAAAGTGGTGGCCTTTTAAAAACAGGTTTAACATTCAGGGATAAAGTGGAGCTACCATTTACTCCAGTTTCCTCAATGGAAGTATTTAAGCACTACTCAGATTGCTGCTAGAGGGAAAATGTTTAGTAGCCCCATCAAACACGAATTCAAATCATTCCAGAAGAGTGACTGATTTACAGGGAGACTGATGAGTGAGCTACCTGATAGCAACCTGCTGAACAACAGTGACGTGATGAGTTCTGGAAGCAGAGGGAATGCTACTACAATAAAGGAAAAACTGGATGTAAACATTTCCTTTCAAAGGACAAAATGCTCTTTGGAAGAAAGGGTAACCCTTCATGGAGCAGAAGCATGGAATCCAACTAATATGAAAGAAAAAGGTCTAGTTTATTAGGTAAGTTTTCCAGGAACTGGTAACTTAAAAGCAATGCACAAAGTTTGGGCATTTCAGACTTTAACATAGATCATATTCGATGCCAAATTTGACCTTCGTTTTTCAAACACTCAGGAACTTCTGTTCTCAGAGTGAACTCTGCAGGCAGACAAATCTAGGTCCCATCTAAGTACATAAGCAAAAACTATATTAGCGTAAAAACCAACCAGGTAAAGTTTTAGATATAGGTATAACCCTGCCTTAACATTGCCTTAATAAATAGAGCAAGTTCTTTTGAAATCCAGGCTTGTTAAGCAGGAAGTTTGTGAATCCTACATGTAACAACAGCTGTCATTTGGATGTGTGACATAAAATTGGTACCAATATTAACGCATTTCCCAATCTCAACCAGGCAATAAAGTAAGGAGTGATATTTATCTGTGCTTGAGCATAAGAAGGCCATAAGCAGTGTTCTCGAGATGTTAATGTGTCTGTAAAATAGATGAGGATTTACATGCGAGAGAATGAAATCTTCTGCATCACCAACAAGCATTTTATTCAAGAAGCAGTAGGATTTTGCCCAGAACGTATTGACAATCAATGCGCTACATCAATTCCACTTAACTACTTCTGTTGGTTAAAGCTGAAGTATATTATGATGAAAGGAATGGGGAGAGAGTGATTTCAAAAAATGCTTGGCTGGCAGGTTTCAAGCACATTTTCCAGCAGCACAGGCAAATCACATGAAGTACATATGGAACATGCCCCTGTCCAGGGAAGCATTAAATTCCACCTGGATTTAAGCGTTACACACATTCACCTGACAAACAAGCCAAGACTCCCATTTTAAACTACTTTCTTTAAGGTACTTCAGGCAGGGAAAACTAATAAAATTCAAATTTACTTACATTAAGTTCCCACTGCTTCCCGGGTTTTGGATGTAAACACCACTGACAACCCAGCAAGACTGGAGGAATGAGCACAAGGAATGCAGCAAGCTGAGCTTGGTTTTTAACACCTCCCTGGAACAGCCCTTCGGACCCTCAACAGGCAGGGAGCAGACTGTTGGTTGGTATCCTTCTATTTTACAAAACCACACGCTTGCCATTTTAACAATGCTTTTATTTACAGTTGTCCTTTTCCAAATAAAAAAGGTAGATAAAAACAGAAGGAGAGAAGCAACAGTGGACAAACTACACACAAGAAGTAAACCAGCTATTTGGACATTAGACTCAAGCCTAAACCTTAAGCTTGCAAGTACAATTTTCATGGGCATCTAGGAAACACTAAGACCCATTTCCATTGAATATTCACACCCTCTATATATGACCTAGGGCTGTTCTACCTCTGAGTATTTAAATGAGAAAGGTATAGCCAAACCTGAAAGTACAAAGTCCACTTGCTAGAGCAGAAGAGGAAAGATTCAAAGTTAGGACAAGATTACACAGATTTCTTTCAGGCTTCAAGCCAGTAATAAGGATGGAATTGTACTCTAGTTAATTGGTTTAGATACAGCAGCAAGGATTAGAGACAGATGCATCCTTAAGCTTTGAGTACCAGTGACGCTTGGATTAAAGCTGTTAGTAGCAGGTTTGAGCTCTCCATGATGGTCAATTGTAGATGTAAGCAAAAATACAACAGTTGCACAGACATTCTGCCCAACAATGCAAGCATTATGTGCTTTGTGTCTTCACTGCACATCACACTTTGTTTTACCATCACAATTAAATGATGCTTTAACAGATTATCATTACTAACAAAGTTTAAATGAGATTCCCAAAGGATAACTAACTATTCTTCAATGCTGCAAGCATCTTTGTCTAGATGAAGAGACTCATTTACTAGTGTCTTCCTTAGTATGATTATAAGGTGCCCCTCAAACCAAATGTTTAGATCCTATCAACATAAGCGTGTTCTGATATAAAACTAGCCCAAAAAAGCAAGTACAAGACTCCTTGCCCACAGAACAACTTCCACACAGATGGAAAAAAGCATGGCATAAAAGCATACATCTAGCACCACAAAAAAAAACCAAGCAAGTTTTGGTGTAATTTCAAAGAATTGTAAGTATCTACCTACACAAATACATTCAGATTCCAGTTATTCTTGAACCTGGAATCATGCATCTCATATGCAAAGCTTCAAAGATAAGCTGCCCTACCTTATTATTTGTTATGACATAGACACAGATACTTTGAGAAGTTGAATCTACTCTACTCACATTAAGAGCACTGTGTGTTAGAAAATTAAGCCCTGAGAACACACATGAAACAGGTACAAAACATCTTAAATCTGGTTTTGTACTGCCTTCTAGAACAAACTGCCACCTTTGTGTTATTTGCTAGTGACAACTAGAAATATAATGTATATTACAACTCCGTATTTCTGATTGAGACACATATTGAAGAAAATATTTTGCTAAACTGACAGAACATATACCAAGTCTAGTAACACCTATAGGGAACGACCCCTTGGAAATCAAAAGACTTGAGCTGCCCCAGAAAGAATACTCTGCACACAATGAGTTCTGGAAGCATGTACTGTACCCCACTGCCCTGCCCCAGGCACTTGGCAGGAAGATTTAATTAAGATTCACTGTAGTATAAATCCAAATTTTGCACAGAATACAGGCAATAATACAACCAAACCACACTATAAATACCTTATCTATGGCTTTTCCAACTCGGGATACGCTGCTGTGAATGTCTTTATGATCAGAGGCCAGTTTCTGAACTGTGTCTTTTATTCTTTTACAACACTGTGTCATAACAAGTGAAATTGTCCCCGATAAGTCTCCATCTTGATCTAGACAAAAGAAAGGAAAATTAGTGACTTTGTTACAAATAAATTATAACCTTACATCTCTTCATATGCAACAATACATAAAGACAAGAAATGGTATTAAAAGGAAGAAATGCAATCTAGGGAAATGCAGTCTAGGGAGTACTTGTAATGCAAGATGGGTTTAAATGAGGGAGGATACACCTGTGGAATTAGGAATCCAGTCACAATAACAGTGAACAAGAGCAACAGCTTAAAAGATTAACGTAAAGTTCTCGTGTGTCTCAGTCACAGCGGATTAACAAACACATCTCAAAGGAACACCCCAACCCACCAAGCCCACCGGAGGTAATGGAAAGCTACTGAACTTACTACAGGGTCAGTTTTCTTTTAGACAGTTACCTCAAGATACAGCCTGTTTAACCTCCAGGTGGAAGCAAAATTTGGATCAATGAGGGCCCAATTCACTCTTTCCCTGCAAGCTGCTCACTCATATCAGACTCTGCCTGACACAGGGGGCCCAGAGAAGCTGTGGCTGCCCCATCCCTTGCAGTGTTCAAGGCCAGGTTGGAGTGGGCTTGGAGTAACCTGCTCTAGTGGAAGGTGTCCCTGCCCATGGCAGGGGGCTGGAACTGGATGAGCTTTAAGATTCCTTCAAACCCAAACCATTCCATGATCCTATGTGACTTTTGCTTCCTGGCTTATGGAAACAGCTCTAAACAGCCAACCAGTCTCCAATTCCCCTCAAGGGACAAGAAGCAGCACATAAAGGACCTGCCTGTGAACATCAGACCTACTCCGCCTTGTAACAAGATTTATTCCCTAGAAACTGAGACATTTTTAAGCTGTTGTCCAACCAACAGGGACAATGGTGGATGACTCATTCTGCAGACAAAATGATATATACAAAAGGTCTGCATGCCCCTGACCACATCACCACACTGAACAGTTTATATCGCCTCAATTCAAACATCACTCAACAGCTTTAATCAGATAATAAAATACACTTTCTTGTGCTTTACTCTAGAGTCCTTTCTTCTAGATTTTGATTTCAAAATCCAGGGAGAATCTCTTTTCCAGTCTTACCTTCCTCAAAGTTCATTCTACATGAAGAATTTTCCCTGTAGGGACACAGACTTTGCAGCCTGCAAAGGGAAGGCTCATTTATGTGGGAGAGCGGCCCAGAAACACTTCCCTAACATTCCGGAACCAAACCCTTCATGTGAAAAAATAAAATCCCCAGAATATCTCTTTAGAAGGAACATTTTAAAAGCAACCACATTTTCCATAAAGCCTGTTCCTATCTCATGCTGTATTTTAACGTGCCTTTGGTTTCAGCAGCACATTAAGAGTCCAGTTTCTGGTATTATGTGGAAAGCAAAGCACCGGTGCATCCAACTGCTGCTGCAGGACCAGGAAACCAGGAACAGAAACAAACACAGCTTATACTTAACAATACGCCCCAGAGAGCAAAGAAAGAAGCTGTAATCACAGGGGAAGGTAATAACTGACCAGCCACGTACTCTATATATCTTCCTTCATGCATCCCAATTCTCAATCCTGTTGATAGCAACAGCAAAACTACCTCACTGCAAAGCAAACAGCTCCTGTTCAGCCCCACAGCTGAGGAAGCTTTAACAGCACTTTGCAACCGCCATAGCTTTTAAGAAATACTACACAATAAAAGGCTTTAACTCTTTCTCCCTCCAGTCCCATGAAGCTACGGATCACCTTACAGGCAAACAACTAATGGGGTTCTGTATTCTTCCTAGTGGATAAGTGAGGAGTTATAGCACTGAAACAGCCTCTTCACATTCACCAACTTGACTCTGGGCATCCTGAACTAAAAACGTAAGACTCACTCAACTATCCCATCTAATTCACCTCCTCAATTTATTTAAGGAATGATCATTATTTCTCAGTTGCTCTTTAATTTTTATGATACATATTTCAAATCACGTGAAGGAGCTTGAATAAGTGCCGCATGACTCCTGCCAAGAGAAAATGATCAGTCAGAGATTACACAACACGCAAAATGCAAATACTCCTTCCCCAGTAAACAGAGACGTTCAAATACACTCTCTTAACAGCCTTTTTCTTTTTGCAAGAAAAGCCATTAAGTAAAAACCCAAACAACTGACATGCAGAACTGTTTTTACCCCAAGCAAATAAGTGAATTACTGGGCCCCAACACTTACTGTCGCAAGAAAGCAAGTACAGTAAAGAAAGGAAATATCCACACAGGAAAAGCCACCAGAGCTGTTAGAAACGGTTTCCCCTCTGCACCCATCTCAGCTTTAGTTAAACCATGAGCTACTGCTAATAACTCAGCAGAAGAAAGCCTGCAGAGCATCCTCTTGGTAGTTCACTGTGCACAGAACACTAGAGCCTGGGAGCGTCCCCCTGTATCATGTACATACAGGCAGAATTAAAGTGTGTGTGTGTGTATATATATATATAAATATATGATGGCTTGGCTTCGCGAGCGAAGATTTGGGAAGGGCTTTAACCACACTTACTACAAGCACGATGACCAAGGGCATGTGGGATAGGCAAATCTGTTTGGAAAAAAGGCTGCTCAGGCAATCAGGAAGTGTCCAACCAGGACTATCTCCTGAGCGATCTCGAGCTACCCATGCGCTATAGATATATATATGTATCGATAGATATATATATACACACACATAAAAGTGAGCAGACACCAGGCACAGCGTAGAGCCCAAAGCCAAGTTTACTCAGCCAGACACATTTATACCATTCAAGAATACACAACTCCTGCCTTGGCTACTCCAGGAGGCAAGATCTGTTAAGGGAAGAGAGAACAAAAGCAACCTTTGTCTTCCTATTCCCAGGCCTTCACATGGGCCTGTTCTGTACTTGGGCTTTAACATGAAACCAACTCAGGACATTTATTTAAGTGACTCCATGAGTGAGGAAAAGAAAAATCAATTTAGAGGTTGAAGCACCTTCTAAGTTTCTTCTTCTCCACCCACTTCTTTTTTATATCCAATGCCTATTTCAGGTCTTTTCCTACATCTCTGCCCTCCTATCTTGTCGCACAGCATTAAAATGTCTTCTTCAGCATTGAGGGGTTCCCCCCCCCCCAAGAAAAAACGATAGGCACAAGCTTATAGCCTGAATTACAGAGCTCCCTTTTTAGATGCCTGGCTGCTTCCACTTCCATCAAGTTTCAAACATACTCAGGATACAGTGTATAAAAGCTAAAAAAATCCCTGTTCTTATTAGAAAGTTTAAGTACCATGTTAAAGAAATACAGTAAGAATTTTACCACCTATGAGGGCAGCTTATCCTCAGATGCCAAAAGTGAACAGAGCCCACAGATGTCTGAGGGTGCACTAATAACATATTGGGTTCATTCTGGAGTACTTACTAAAAGAAAGCTCAGTCTGGGACGTGTTCTGCTGGGGCAGCATCACCACTTATTTGGGAAATGCTAAGAATGCCCAGGGCTCTCACAGGACACTGTTAATCCAAGCCTGGATGGAAAACCCAGAGAGGACCCTGAGGGAACAGCACACTGGAACCTTTTAATGTTATTACAAAGGGAGTAAAAGCTCCAGACCTGCAACAGGATTCTCACAGCCAAAGCTCTAGGGTCAGAGTCTGCAAAGGTCAGTACAAGCATGAGGATCACACCACGCAGCATCTCGGTGTGTGAAAACACACATTTTAGCAACTGTCCTTAAAGCACAAGCCCACATGATTTCAAAGGATGGACTGGATGACCTCCAGAGGTCCCTTCCAACCATAATGATTCTGTGAGCAGCACAAAACACTTGGAAACACAGTTCAAAGCAGTGCCAAAAAGACCAACTATCCCAAACAAATGCCTCAGAACCGGAGTTTGATGTCTGCTCCCTATGGACATTGCTGTGTACAAACACCAGCTCTAATACACTCATGTTTGTGTTCCTGAACACACCTGTGAGTGAGCTTTGCACCTGTCCTTGTGCAGGACTACATAAAACACATTTTCACCTGAACATCACAAAAGCAGGCTCTGCAGAGCAGGGAAACGGCACAGTCTGCTCCCAAGTTTGGGCTCAGGAGTTCCTATTTTAATCCCTGAGCCATCCCTCGCTTCCTGCACGGCCCTGGGTCAATCTCTCCAGCTGTCTCAGCGTGCCCTCCCACCCCATCAGTCCACACCGCACCGCCTCCACCTTGCGCAAGGTTTAAATGGCTCATGTTCAGAGAGCACTTTGGCCACCTCGCCCGCCTGCGCAAGAGCTCGGCACCAGCTGTAAGACACAGACGAGGCTCAGGAGGCCGTGTTTACTTCTTGCTGAAGAGCGGCTTTACCCCACACGCTTCAACCCGAGCCACATCAAAACAACTCAGGGACGTCGGAGGGGAAATAAGTTAAATAAGAGGGGAAAAGAGGAAAGCAGGGCAGCCCTGCTGTCTGCTTCCCTTAGGAATGACTAACACATTGGTAACTCAACATAAAGGCACAGAAAGTACCAACAGGCTGACCTGGGTCGGGCCGTACCTGCTGATAAGGAACAAACCCTCCTCTTCAGAAGGGAAGGCCCAGGAGTGCCGATACGTGCTCCTACCTTTAACTCTTCCCTTTCAGAACGGCGCACACAGCTCCGACTCCACCGGGGTGACATCCTCATAGCACAGAGACCTTCCCCGCTCCCCGTAACCGGGGCAGGAACCCCCAGAAGCGGGAGAGAGCTGTTCAGCCCAAAGGCAGAAGGGGAGAGGGGGGTCCCAGCCCACACAGGCCCCAAGTTTTGGGCCTCTGAACCCCAGAGGAAGGGAAGGGGCAGCGGGGGACGGGATGAGGACAGGATGGGGGTGTCTCCACGTACTCTCCGTCTGAAGGATCTCCCGCCGCAGCCCTCCCGCGTACTGGATGAGCTCCTCCAGGCTGCGCTCGCAGAGCTGCCCGTAACCAGAGAACTTCTGCAGCACCTTCTCCAGCTCCCGCTCCACCGTCACGCACTGGTCCATAGCGGCCGGCCCCGGGCCGCGCTGCTCCTCCACTTCCTCCTCCTCTTCCTCCTCCGCCGCCACCGGGCCCCCCTCGCCGCCCTCCGCCAGCACCGTCCCGCCGGCGCGGCCCAGCTCGGCCCGGCCCCGCTCCCAACTTCCCCGTCTACCCCAGGCGGCGGCAGTTGTGCGCAGGCAGCCCCGAAGACAGGCGGGGACCTCAGCGCCGCTTCACTCAGGCAGCGCCGGGGACACCTTCACCGAGGTTCCCGTCACAGCCGCGGTGGGCGCTGTGGCGGATAGGCTCCGCCTGCCGCGGAACCGGGGCCGGGCGTACTGGTACCGCTGCACCGCGGACAGGCGCCGGGCGGGGCAGGGTTGGGCTAGGTTTTGTTCCGGTGAGGTGGCCCATGGAGCAGGCGGCGGGGAGAGGGGATCATCGAGCGGCAGCGGCGCAGGCAGGAAGGCAGGCAGCTAAGAGCGGGGTCCTGAGGGAGGGCGCTGTTGCCTTGGCGACCGGAGGGTGTAGGGCCAGGGCTGAGGTAAACGGCGCGTCTGTGGGGGACCAGGAGTAGAAGGGGGGGGGGGGGTGTCACTGCCAGGGACGCGTTGCACAAGTACATAGCGAAGAACAGGTATGTTTGCAGGAGCATGAAAGTCATCATCCCCTGTGCTGGGCACTGGTGAGGCCGCACCTCGAATCCTGTGTTCAGTTCTGGGCCCCTCACTACAAGAGAGACCTTGAGGTGCTGGAGCGGGGCCAGAGAAGGGCACGGAGCTGGTGCAGGGCCTGGAGCACAAGTGTGATGGGGAACGGCTGAGGGACCTGGGGGGGGGTTCACTCTGGAGAAGAGAAGGCTCGGGGGGACCTGATTGCTGCCTACAAGTGCCTGACAGGAGGATGGAGCCAGGAGGGGCTGGGCTCTGCTCCCAAGGAACAAGGGATGGGACAAGAGGAAACGGCCTCAAGCTGCACCAGGGCAGGTTTAGATGGAGCTGAGGAACAATTCCTTCCCCAGAGGGTGCTCAGGCATTGGAACAGGCTGCCCAGGGCAGGGCTGGAGTCACCGTCTGCAAGTGTTCACACACCGTGGAGATGAGGCCTCAGTGCCATTGGTTAGTGGTGACCTTGGCAGTGGTGGGATAGAATCATAGAATCACAGAACGGTTTGGGTTGGAAAAGACCTTAAGATCATCCAGTTCCAACCCCCCTGCCATGGGCAGGGACACCTCACACTAAATCATGTCACCCAGGGCTCTGTCTACCCTGGCCTTGAACATTGCCAGGGATGGAGCATTCCCTGGGCAACCCATTCCGGTGCCTCACCACCCTCACAGTAAAGAACTTCTTCCTTATATCCAATCTAAACTTCCCCTGATTAAGTTTTAACCCATCACCCCTTGTACTATCACTAGAGTCTCTAATGAAGAGTCCCTCCCCAGCATCCCTATAGCTCCCTTCAGATACTGGAAGGCTGCTATGAGGTCTCCATGCACCCTTCCCTTCTCCAGGCTGAACAGCCCCAACTTTCTCAGCCTATCTTCATACAGGAGGTGCTCCAGTCCCTGATCATCCTCGTGGCCTTCTCTGGACTTGCTCCAACATTTCCATGTCCTTTTTATGCTGAGGACACCAGAACTGCACACAGTGCTCCAAGTGAGGTCTTACAAGAGCATAAAGTTGGACTCAATGATCTTAAAGGTCTTTTCCAACCTAGCTGATTCTGTGAAGAATCAGGGCTGCACTGAGAAGCCTGGCATGCCAGAAACAACATTCAGCCTGTCATTAAGTTGTTAATTTGTTCATTAAACTTCCTCCTGGGTTTTCTGTTGACTTACAGAGTGAAGTCATGCAGCTGACACACGTCTGGTAAAACTGCTCAAAAGAAGTGTCTCAGCTCGAGCACCATTTGTTTAACACACTTCAGTGTCAGTGCTGGAAACAGCAGCACAAGCCACATACAACTCTTATGTTTTCTGTAGCATGGTACAACCGAAGCTTCTTATAAACCTGGACAAAGCTGACTGGAAAAGTGGTATTTGGTCTGAGGCTGGGACAATGTTGCTTCATCTATGCCCACAGAGGACAAGAAAATCCAGACATCTCCATCATAAAAACACAGGAGATGGTTACAAGTCACCTTTGTTCTGTCTGATTTAGACCCAAACTGCTACGTTTGTTTGTGTTCTTGCTCTTTATGTTAACATAGATGATGTTTAAAGATGAGCACAACCTTCTCATTTCTTAGGTCATTAGTACAGTGGTTTAACTTGTTCCATTCTTTACCACTATTGGGCTTTTTGGTCATCTCAGCACATTTGAGCAAGGTATTGTCTGTATTTATTGGGGGGGGGGGGGTGTCATTAAACAGAGCCTCACTTCTCCAGGGGACAACAAATAGTTTGTCACTCTTAAAAGAAAATACCAACTGCCTAGGGGTTATAGTGTAAGCTTTAATTGATGTATTCTGCTCCTGTAGGTTGGCTTGGCCTCAACTGATGCACATTTCTGTGCTGTTTGACTACTGGATGCTTGCAGGCAAGGAAAATTGACACCAGAAAAGAGGGGGTGACTGTCAGGCAACACTGCAGACTGCATAAAGCCATGAGCAACCTGTTCTAGTGTCACAGCTGAGCCTGTGTCGAGCAGGTTGGAATTTATAGCTGCCTGAGATCCTGTCCAACCTGAACTACCAAGTGAGTCACTATTGGATCATCCAAAGAGCTGAACTTCATCTAAGGTGTCAAATATTGGTCATTTTATTACACATTAACACCTATATATTAAATTGCTTCAATTTGGCCTCTTGATTGAAAATTCCTTGACGTACACAAAACAATATCTGGGCTGCTCTTGTCTCGCTTTGAGACTCTCAGGCAGGCTTGCTGGTTTGTTTAATATCAGATAATGACAAGTTTCTTTAATATCTGATAATGCCACTGTTTCATATCACACAAAAGTGTGTTGAGATGCACCTTTGTTTAAGAAGTACATCAAGAGACTCTATGATATCAACTGTCAATTGCATTGGCTGGCTTGTAGGAAAACCAGGTTTTGGGTACTTTAAATATTACTTTGCTGAAGTTGATGTTGATATGTGGTACCATAAACTGTCCCAAAAGAAGGGTCTGATAATATTTTAACATGAGAAGGGATTGAATTGAGATTTTCAGTCCTTAGTTTCACTGTTCAAAGTGACAATACTTTTCTGAATGTTCCCCATAAGAGTCTGGGAAGTGGATTATTGTCCCAATTCAGAACTGCTTCTAGCAGAGAACAGGGGAGGAGGGGGAATCCTTGCCATTTATCAACAGGCAGCAGAACCTTCAGATTTGGCTGCTTGACAGGAGAAGATGCTGTTCCAGCCTCAGGATTTGATTTCATTCTCTCATAAATCTGAGTACAAAATTCTTACTGCCAAAATTGTTTAAAAGCAAATCCCTGATTCAGGTTTTATTTCTTAAAGGTGGAATTTATGTTCTTCATTCTCTTCCCATTCGTAATGTTTGCTCTATGAGCACAGGACTGATGACTGTTTAATGCTGTTCATTAGGCAGAGTTAACCCTGGGGTCTTTAAAGATGTCAGCGTGTGTCATCTCTGTCTTCAGTCCAAATGAATTGTAATTCATTGTTAAGATATCCTCATTTTCCAGAGAATTAAAACCCCCTGAATAATGGTTTGCAGGTGACATGTCAAGGATGTTCTGGGTTGCAGCTGGAAACCAACAAAGAACATACAACATTCTCTGGTAGGATCAGCTCAGTAAAACATGGATGTAAAGGTGGGAGGAAAGAGATGGCCAGAGAGAAACCAAATCAGTCTGGGTTCTCTCTGCCAAGCCTTTGATGAGCTCCTCACCAGCAGCTCTTGGTCATACCCGTCCCCTCTCTTCATTTGCAGCCCTGCCATTGTCCTGCCTTGTTCCCCAGGTGCTTCTGCGTTGGCAGCTGTTTTGCTTTGGGTTTTTCTGGCAGGTTTCAAGTCCTGGTTCGAAGCATCATTTTTACTTTCTGGGAACGACTGCAGGGGTTTGAGTTTTGGCAGCTGATAAACTCCATCTCTGCAGGGCACTCATCATCAGTTACCACTGGGGAATGTGAGGAATTGGTTTAACTCAGCCCAGGAGCATTAGGAAGTGACATATTGGTGACAGCCTCCCCAGCAGCTGGTGTCACAAATAGTTTAGCTTTGAGCGTAGGCTCATGATTGTTGAGGGTGTTTCCTGCTGGAGGGAGCGAGGGCAACCCCAAATTCAGGCCAGATTGGATGGGGCTTGGAGCAGCCTGGTCTAGTGTGAGGTGTCCCTGCCCATGGCAGGGGGCTTGGAACTGGATGATCTTAAGGTCCTTTACAACCCAAACTATTCTGTGATTGTATGGAATAAGCTGCAGGGGAGAACCACAGGGCTCAGGGGCAGAGAGCTCTGCGGTGCTCATGAAAAACAAACCAACCAGCATAAAAAAAACCAACAATACCTTTTCAAACCAAAGTTAAATACACAAAGTTCCTCTTCAAGTGCCCAACACGCATCTCTTCCACCCACCCATCACTTCACATACACTCGAGCTGCCACTTGAAATGAAAGGTAGGGAGATCTTGTATTTGAGACAAAAGAAATGGGCCTTCAAAACACTGCTGAAAAATAACTCTGTTAACTGTGTTGTTGGTGTGTGCTTTCAGGGCTGAGACAGCCTGCCTCTGCCCTCACAACTGGTAGTGGTAACTGTGTGGTTTGTGGAAGTCCCTTGGCTCTGGCAGCTGCAGTAAGAAAACCACCTCTTGTGCTTTTGATGGGGAAATGGATTTATCTTATCAACACTTTGGGAGATGGGCCCTGGCCCTGCTGAACAGAGTTCACCAAACTGCAGAGGTGTTGAAAGAGGGAGAAGCACTTCAGCTCCATACCAGAGGCACTGGACTGTGCGTCTGGTATGTTCTGTTGCAGCTGGACCCCTCACCCAAACCCAGCTGAGCTGCTGAAATCCCTTTGCGTTTAATCACAGGCTGGTTTGAATTGGAAAGGACCTTAAAGCTCATCCAGTTCCAACCCCTGCCACAGGCAGGGACACCTTCCACTAGAGCAGCTTGCTCCAAGCCCCTGTGTCCAACCTGGCCTTGAACACTGCCAGGGATGGGCAGCCACAGCTTCTCTGGGCACCCTGTGCCAGCGCCTCAGCACCCTCACAGGGAAGAGCTTCTGCCTAAGAGCTCATCTCAGTCTCCCTTCTGGCAGGTTAAAGCCATTCCCCTTGTCCTGTCCCTACAGGCCCTTGTCCCAAGCCCCTCTCCAGGCTTCCTGTAGCCCCTTTAGGCACTGGAGCTGCTCTAAGGTCTCCCCTTAGGAGCCTTCTCTTCTCGAGGCTGAACCAGCCCAGCTCTCTCAGCCTGGCTCCAGAGGAGAGCTGCTCCAGCCTTCGCAGCCTCTTCATGGACTCCTCTGGACTTGCTCTAACAGGTTCTTGTCCTTCTTATGCTGCTCCCCAATGAAGCTGCATCAGCAGAGACAGCGTTTGCAGCCCACCTCTCATCTTTTTTCACATAAAATTCTGACGAATAGTGTTTTAGTTGACTACCAGTGCGAGACACAACATTTAGCAGCCCATGAGGGCTCAGTCTGAGAGTAGCTACTTCTGCCATCCCTCCACTCTTCCCCTTTACTGAAGAAAAGTGCCATGATCTTTCTTCTCAAGGAGGCCATGGTGGCTGTGTGACCAAACAGGCTGAACCTGGCGTTGGTTTGGGTTTTTTTCCCCTTTTAAATCAAACCAGCACACTGGGAACTCTGTAAATGTGTTTTAGAGGCTCTGAGGAGTACAACCATTTAAATGCTTTCTGCAGGTCAATATTAATGTGCCCTTTTGCAATGCAATAGCACAGTGTGTTCAGTGTGTATACTCTGGGGGTTGTCAGTGTTGTTAGAATTAAGCTGTGCTATTTCTGTCCTCATCTGTATGAGCTGGCAATTTTCATGCAAATGATGAAGTCTTAAAATAACTAAACATACAAAAGAAGTGTTGAGTTTCCTTCCGAGGAGAGCCTGGGTCTCAAAGCAGCAGCTTGAATTTAGCATGGGGGTGTTTTTTGCAGCAGACTAAATTGTATCGTTGCAGATGAGCACTTGTTGTGTAGCCTGGGATGATGGTTTGTGGATCCACTTAGAGGAATGCACTTGGCTGAAAAAGACCTTTAAGATCATCAAGATCCATCAGATCAAGTCCATCTAGGCCCATGTGTGTGGCCCAAGCACAGAACCCGGCACGCTGCACTCCACGTGTTTCCAGTGTGAGGAATAGGCCCAATTTCACCAACAAGCTCTGAGTGCTCGAATGCCAGTGGGAATCATAGAATCATAGCATAGCTAGGGTTGGAAAGGACCTTAAGATCATCCAGTTCCAACCCCCCTGCCATGGGCAGGGACACCTCACACTAGACCATGTCACCCAAGGCTCTGTCCAATCTGGCCTTGAACACTGACCAGGATGGAGCATTCACAACTTCCTTGGGCAACCCACTCCAGTGCCTCATCACCCCTAAAGAACTTCTTCCTTATATCCAATCTAAACTTCCCTTGTTTCAGTTTGAATCCATAACCCTTTGTCCTATTGCTACAGTCCCTAATGAAGAGTCCCTCCCCAGCATCCCTATAGGCCCCCTTCAGATACTGGAAGGCTGCTCTGAGGTCTCCACGCAGCCTTTTCTTCTCCAGGCTGAACAGTCCCAGCTTTCTCAGCCTGTCTTCATACGGGAGGTGCTCCAGTCCCCGATCATCCTCGTGGCCTCCAACAGCTCCATGTCCTTCTTACGCTACGGACACCACAGCTGCCCACAGTGCTGCAAGTGGGGTCTCACAGGAGCAGAGTAGAAGCTGCAGAATGCAGATTTTAACCTGGGCAGATGATTTCACTTCATCCAGTGAAGAGCTGGGAGCGGGGCTGGTGCGTGGATGCAAGAGATGGAGGGCTCAGCACCCTGAGTCCACATAAATCGTTTCCACTGAGCCACATTCAAACTGACTGACCCAACGACCTCTCCACCGGAGGGATATATATATAAATACTATACATGTAAGACATATAAAATAGATGTATATATATATATAAAATACTATGTATGTAAGACATATAAATAGGTGTGTGTGTATATATGTATTTTTATATATATAAAAATCTCTGGGTCCCAACTTGATGCCGGGGGCGATCCACATCCGCGCCCGGTGCTGAATCACCGCGGGGCCACGGCACTACCGGGTCCCCGCACCCCGCGCTCCCTCCGTTCCCCGCCCTCCGCCGTCCCCGGCTGCTCACGTCACTTGTTATGTCTCCACCGGCGGCTCCGCCGGGGCGGGGACAGCGGCGGGAGGGAGGCGGGAGCCCCGTGGCCCCGCGGCGCTGACACTCTCCCCCCCCCCCCGCCCCTACACGCACCCCGCACCCCGGCCCCGCTCCGCTCCACTCCGCCCCGCCGCAGCCCGGCCTCCGGCTCGGCGGCCCCTCGGCGGGCAGCCCCGGCGGGAAGATGTGGGTGAAGCTGTGCTGTTTGCTGCTCTACTTCCTGGCGCTCTTCGTGCTGGCCAGGGTGTTCGAGGCCGTGGCGTGGTACGAGAGCGGGTTCCTGGCCACGCAGCTGGTGGACCCGGTGGCGTTGAGCTTTAGGAAGCTGCGGACTATCCTGGAGTGCCGAGGGTTGGGGCATTCCGGGCTGCCCGAGAAGAAGGATGTGCGGGAGCTGGTGGAGAAGTCAGGTACGCCGTGACCCTTGGGATGGAGAGCCCGACGCTGCGTCCCACGGTCGGACGGGGAATTTAGGGAGGGAGTTGGTTGGTCACACTGAGGACCCCAGGCGCTGGAGGGGTTCGATGGAGGAAGGCAAAGGGGGGAAGCTCGGGCATGGTGGCGTTGGAAGCCCGAACGGGCTGCGAGGAGGGAAGGCCTCGGTGAGCAGGGTCATCGAGCAAGGGTTTCTTCCCGCTGGGTTACGCGGGTCGGGGTCGGGGTGGTGGTGGCACAGAGGAGGGCGAGTGTCGTGTGCTGTGATAAACAAGGACGAAAGGATCCACATCTATGTCGCTGTTTGCAGCCGGGGCCAGCTTGTTTCCCTCATGTATTCATCTGGAATCCCGTTTGCTGATTTTATTACAGGTCTTGCTATCAAGATGGGTCCTGAGGAAGGCAGTGATTTTATAGCAGGAGGGATGGGTACCGAGGGATGTGGCGCTTTGATAGAAGAGGAGCAGAAGTACATCCTACGTGCAGAAAATGGCTTGGAAAAAGGCAGGGAGGCATTTGGGAAGTAGGGAAAACAGGGTGAAGGAGGTGGACTTTCGGGGAATGATGAATAGCGAAAGGTGAAGAGCTCTGGTGATGCGAGGAACGGCTCAAGTATCCTGAGAGGCAGGGTGCTGGCCTGGGGTGGCTGGAGGGAGCTGCCCCAAGGCCTGGGAGATGGGGCTGATGTAATAGCTGTCGTGCCAGCCAAGCAGGAGGATATGAGTTACTGCTTAGAAATCGATGATGGAAGGGGCCAGAGAGAAATCCCCAAATCCCTGTAGTCGGGATAGGCAGAGACAGAGGAGGGTTTGGCTGAGCACAGCGAGTGCCATAACCTTAGAAAACTATGCTTTAAATAATTGATACTAATGCTGGGCATTTAAATCTGATTTCCTCTTCTTGTTCGTTGTTTATTGATGCTGTTTATTCCCTTTGCTGCCCCAGCAGTAAAAAGCATTCGGTGATTTCACTTTTGTTTCCAATGCCTTTCACTCCTTGGCTGTCAGGTACTCTCATGATGTCATGATGTTTGGGTTGCATATGCCGCAGGGAAGTGTTTAACTCCAAACAAACTCCATTAACTGACTTCTCCAAATGTCATGGAAACGCTTCTCTCACCAACCAGCTTTGCAGCATTTTTCCTTAATTTCTGTTTTTTTTTTCTCCCTAAATTCTATGAATACTTTTGGAAACCCCTCGAGGGTTTCAGCTGCAGCACTTGTATTTCTGAAGGAAATGGTCTTTCTGGACAAGACTTCAATCCTTGAAGTAATGGATGAGTTACTAGAATGCTTCTTGTCATGAGCAGCATTTGGAATGATTGTGAAACAGAACGCGAGAGGGAAATGAGGTTACAAAGGAAACGTTACTGGATGGTTTTACTGGGAGCTCTTTACATCGCTATGACTGGTGTTGAGGGGAACTTTCTCCAACTGTGAAAACAGAAGCCAGCAGCTTGGGTGTTCTAGCTGAGGTTTTTGCTAGCAACAGGACAACAGACAGCTTTGTTTTGGTACAAAGTTACGGATTGCGATTTTGGGAGGCTGTTTGAATTCTCACCGTTAAATTGCTGCAAAATGAGTGTCCTGTGAATGAAATGAAAAATGAAATGAAAGCAAAGATATAGCAATAAAAACTCCTTGCAGCCACTGCATCTCGTTGTTTCAGAGAGTGAGGCTTGGAAGATGTTAATTTATGCTTCTGTGAGCTCAGTTACATGTGTGGTACATCTGTGTGATCACATTTGGCAGCTGAAGTCAGGTTGTTTGTAGTCGTGATAAACAGAATTAAACCTTTACAGTTACCTTTGTCCTGAAAAGGTTCTTTGAGCACCCATGTGAAATGCAGTTAATCTGTTACTAGAATTCATGAAGTGAGCCTTCTCGAGTGCTGTTTGAATTGAATGTCTTCACTTGTCTCTTTTTCAGGAGACCTCATGGAAGGAGAGCTTTATTCAGCTCTCAAGGAAGAAGAGGCTTCTGAATCGGTTTCCAGTACAAACTTCAGTGGTGAAATGCACTTCTATGAGCTTGTAGAAGACACAAAAGATGGGATCTGGCTGGTTCAGGTAAAGAAATCTGACCATTTATTTCTATGTATTTACCACATCCCAGATGTGTTTCAAAGGAGGATTTATGAGGGTTGTTAACTAGTAGTAAACGTGTGTAACAGGGAGATGGTGACAAAGATAAACTACATTAGGGAGATCATAAGGAATAAATGCGTTTGAAAAAAGCCAAGGCAGGCTGGGAAGTGACAGGCACTCCTACACAGGCAGGGAGAAAAAAACCCCTGTTATTCTGTAGATTGCTTTATGAAAACCAGGTACTTAAGAACCAGAAAACAAGCAAAGCAGCACACACTTCAGTACACAGCCTCTGCAAGTACTTGGCCCTGGTGTTGTAAGAGCTTGTGTAAGTGTGAAGTGCATGAAGTATAGATGCTCTCAGCTGGCACAGGAGAGGTGCTTCTGGTGTTGCTCTTCCTTTTGGTTGCGTTACATGCTCACACCCAGGGGGTTTAAGTTTCTGTTTATCTCAGGGGCTTACAGCACTTGTAAAAAACTCTGTTGCCTCTGCACAAAGGAGGGATCTCAGTGTGCTGCTTCCATAACATATTCCAGTAGCTGAAAGTTAACCTTCCCCCAAAGCTTGTGTGCTCGCTGGTTTCAAGCGTGCTTCCCCAGGGCTGCATGGGAGGAAAAGAACATTTGGAAAAGGAAGACTTTGGCAAAGAGTCTGAGAACATTGGGGCTGTTCACCCTGGAGAAGAGGAGCTGTGTGGAGACCTCATAGCAGCCTTCCAGTATCTGAAGGGGGCTACAAGGATGCTGGAGAGGGACTCTTCATTGGGGACTGTAGCGATAGGACAAGGGGTGATGGGTTTAATCTGAAATGGGAAGTTCAGGTTAGATATAAGGAAGAAGTTCTTTACTGTGAAGGTGGTGAGGCACAGGATGCCCAGAGAAGTGGTAGATGCTCCATCCCAGGCAGTGTTCAAGGCCAGGCTGGGCAGAGCCTTGGGTGACATGGTCTAGTGTGAGATGACCCTGCCCATGGCAGGGGGTTGGAACTGGATGATCTTAAGGTCCTTTCCAACCCAAACCATTCTATGATTCTCTGAAATAGGATTCTGAAACTATTTATTATCACTCTTGAGAACATAAGTAATCCAGACCAAACTGTAAAAAAGCTTTTCTGCATTAACTCCTCTGTTGATAGAGGTTTTTTAAGGTGTAAGTTCCCTGCTGACAGCCACATCAGGCAATGTGAATTCTGCCTCAGACAATTCGTTGTTGAGGTGACAGCTTTCCTGCCTGGTTTGTCCCGTCTCCTTCACTTCATGTTTTCTATTTAAATACATTATCAAGATTTAGTGACTTCCTGCTGTCACCACATCAGATCTCACCCTAAAATAGAGCAGGAGAGGACAGATTACCTTCAGAGCCGAAATGGCATTTGTATTGTGGGAAAGATGTATTTGGATGTTATTGAGTCTTAAGTTTCAAGTTTAAATCATAGAGAAGGGCATTCTTCAAGCAGAGAGAGTGTGTTGAAAGGAAGTTTACACATCTCCAAGATAGTTGACAAATAGGAGCATGAATATGCTATGAACAACTTTCCCTCCCCATGCAGCTCAGAAGAGTAAAATCTGGCAGCTCTGTTGTCTGCTGCTTGCAGAGTTTTAATCCTCATATATTTTCATCTGGCTTCATAATAGCAGATCACATAGGCTGTGGTTTGATGTCTCTGGGGTGATGGATGTTGTCATCATTCTGGGAATATTTCACAGCTATTCAGTTGGTCACAATAGCTGTGGACAACAAAAATTAGTGGAATTTACTGAATAATTTACTTGCTGAGCACTATTTGTCTGTTTCGCCACAATGAAAACCACGAGATGTGCAATTTATCTTTTTCATGCTTGCTTTTGGAGTTTTCATCACTCTTGAGTTTCTTTTTGCTCCCTTCCCCACTGTAACTCCTGTCTGGGTAACTCCTGTGCTGGTTCTCTGTGTTCTGTCACAGGTTTCTCATGTTCTTTTCTTACTCCTCATCCCTGCAGAGCTGGTTTTTATCACCGCTTCCCTGTTCTTACTCTTGATCACCCTCCCTTGCCTTCTCCTTCACCATTAGGAGTCCTATGGAAACTTTACAGCCAGTTAATCAGCTCAGCGGTTAGACAGGCACAGCGCACAGTGAGGTTCCCTCGTGGATGGGTTTGGTGACCGCAGACAAGGTCAGAGCACTGCCCTGCTCTGCTGTTGGGAAGCAGAAAGGATCCCGATATCCTTTCCAGGATCCTGACCCGGGATTTCTATTCAGGGAGCTGCTGGAAAGCAGTGGAGAGAGAGGAACAGCTCTGGCTCAGCTGGCACAGTGACTGTTAGTGCAGTTGGGTTTGAACACTTAGTGATGATGTATGGGAGGATGGGGACTCTGAAGATGATTCTTGTTTCCTGATGCATGTAAGTGACATTTCCAAGGTGGCATAGGCTGGCAATGTGATAGCCATGGCTGTCTGCACGGAATCAAGGGACAAAAAGGAAACAGTTGATATGTTTGACACAAATTCAGATGTGAATTCAGCAGCCAGATGAATTCCTTGGAGAAAGTAAAGAAAGGAACGGCATTTCCTGCCTTTGTTTCTTTATTCTCTGAAAATCCACATGCAAAGCATCCGGGTTCAGCAGTAATTTGTTTACTGATGTGGCTGTTCACAGGTGCCCTCTGCTCCTATGCAGAGCTTCCATAGAGCCACAGACAGCAGCGTGTTCTTTCTCCTATTAGCTTATGATCTCATACCTTTCCTTCTATGCCTTTCTTCTCGCTTGCCAGCTGCTGCTGTGCACTTCTTTGGCTGGCAAGGAGGGTGAGTAGGATGAATGGTAGCTTCTAGACCTGCTTCTCTTGTTGGAGAGGGGTAACATGTAACGTTCTAGCTTCTCCAGACTCTGCTCATGCTCTGCAGTTAGTCACTAGAAGCCTGTCACATCCAATAATGTCATAGTCATTATGACTTTCTAAAAGCATGCAGTAAATGATCTGCAGATAAAACCCCTCTTTGAATGAAGCTAAAAGCTAAATTATTCTCTGTTTTTGTCTAAAAGTCTCTACTGTAACACAGTGGTAAAGGGAAGTAAAGGGAACTTTCTTCTGGGCATTGAAACAGGAGGAGAAACTTTCTGCTCAGGTCTGGTAGAGGTACAAAGGATGTTATTATGGATGTAAAATGCTGTGGTCTATTCTGCATCTCAGCTTCTTCTTCAGGTGGTGTAGTCACAGGGCCAGGGATCTGTCTACAGGATTTTGGTGGTCTTTTCCTTCTTCCCTCCTTTCCTTTCCTCCTTTCCTTCCCCTCTTTCCTTCCCTCCTTTCCTTCTTTCCTTCTTTCCCTTCCACGTAGGATGAGTACTTTTCCTATTTGCCTTCTCAATATTGCAGGTGCTTCAGCTGTTCCCACTACAAAGAAATTAAGTAGAAATACTCAGTTCTTTCAGACTACATAATTTGTGTATTTTTGTCTTTTCCAGTAGCCCTTCAGGATCATTTCCCAAAGGATACCTGATTTTAACTTTCAGTATCCTTGAGAGTCTTCCTACCCAGTTGAGGTGCAGAATAGCATCAGCTTGAATGTAATAGTTCTCATATTCCAGGGCATCCATGTTAATTCATTCCAGCAGCTCTTTTATTCCCAACCTCTGGCTTAACTGAGCTCTTCAGGCTGGTGCATAGATCACCCACCTCCCTTGAGAAACTACACGGGATTTTAAGGTGGTTCATTTCTGCATCCTGTTATGGATGTAGTCTTCTGTCATTGCCTATTTTGATCTAATTTCTTAGTCTCTTTCTCAGAAAAGCCAAAAACCTCCAGATATCTTTAATCCATATGGGTGGATTCTGAACCAGTTGTGAGTTCCTAGGAAAGAGTGGAAATCCAGTTTTGTCAGCATGATGCTGAATAATAAACAGAGTGAGATGTCTCAGGATTAATACAAATGCAGACAGTCATACAGATTATTGACATGCTCTTGACTAAGTGGGCTTTTCTCCATGCTTCTACTAAGCAACTCACCAGTCCATTTCAAATGAATTGTATTTCTAAAGGAGGATTGTCCAAATACTTCTGTTCTTGTATGGGCAGGGCAGTTTGTAGCATAGCTGTTGGTTATAAAGGGTTCTGTGAAGTCTGTCTGCATGGTGACCTCACAGAAGCTTCCAGTATCTGAAGGGGCCTACAAGGATGCTGGAGAGGGACTCGTCATGGACTGTAGTGATAGGACAAGGGGTGATGGTTTTAAACTGAAACAGGGGATATAAGGAAGAAGTTCTTTACTGTGAGGGTGGTGAGGCACTGGCAGAGGCTGCCCAAAGAACTGGTGAATGCTCCATCCTTGGCAGTGTTCAAGGCCAGGTTGGGCAGAGCCTTGGGTGACACAGTCTAGCGTGAGGTGTCCCTGCCCATGGAACTGGATGATCTTAAGGTGCTTTCCAACCTAAATCATTCTATGATTCTCTCATTCTATGAAGAGCACAGAAGTTTTAATTAACAGACCAGGGACTTTGAACTTTTGTGGATCTCTAAAAGTCTTCCAGTGAGTGCATGGACTCTTTACAGTAATAACAGGCTTCCTGTTGGCAGTTTGGAAACTGCCAAACCAGACTGTCAGTTCTCCCATACGTACAACCTGGCCAGTTCATAACAGAAGTTAGAAATCACTTCTGCCTTTGGCAGAATCACAGATTGTTACCCAGTTTACATGTGTGTACTCCTGCATGCACAGACTGACTTGCTGAGGCTCGGTGAGGATTGACTGCTCCAGGAAAAGGTGTCTATTTAATAGGTTTTTGTTCTTCCTACTGATTTTAAACCTGTCACAGTGCCCTCATGCCTAGAGCTGAGGAGCACCTGGAGTTGGTGTCTTTGTGGCTAAGCTGTAAACCCAAGTTTTGACTATTTGTGAGTGTTCAACACTGTGTTCTTGGTCTGAGCAGGTGTGTCTGACACTCAGTATCCTCACTAGAACTAGAAAATAATGAGAGTTGAAACACCTTGAAGGGTTTGTTCTGCATTTGTCTGTCTCTGACTCATTCTCATGCTGTGTGATTTAGTTGTGAGTGAGCCTCAAACCATACTGACACCAAATCAGCTACAGTGACCTGTTTGGAAATCTCTACATAGCTGTCTAAAAGAGATTGAACAAGGTCTGATTTATACAGCTATTCCTTACTGATAACTGGAAATCAAGGAGCAGCATTGATGACAGCCATGAAGTAGTTACTGCAGTATCGACGCATCTCCTCAAGACACTTTTGTTTGGGATTTGGCAAGAGAGGGGAAAGTATCTTGCTGACATTGTCCTATTTTTCCAAGTGTTTGTATCTTTCTGTCTCCAGGGTATTTGCTCTTAAAAGTCTGTTTGCTTCTTTCATGTCAGAACTATGACTATTTTAACATACAGATCAAAATGATTCTGTTAATTATGCTCTTGACTGGCCTCTTTTGGGACAGTTCTATCAAATTCAAAGTCAGGAGAGCTCTTTTAGTGCAAAAGCTGCCTACTCAAATGCCCATTGAAATCAGGATTTCAGTAATTTCAGTATTCTATGTCCCTAGATGAATTCTATTTTCATGTTGTTCTCTGTGGTATCTGGAAGTCGCCTTCTCAAGTGTTTGTGGAAACTAAACAAGAACACTCAATCAGAACATGTACAAATAAAGGAGATTTCCAAACCCCCGTCTTCTCGTTTTTACTGTGCACATCTTGGTGGCATAACTTATCTGCGGTGTGGTCCTCACAAATTCACAGATGGAGTATGAAGAAACGCGTCTGAGACTTAAGAGGAGGTTTGTGGATGGATATTTAGTGAGGACTTGGGCTGTCCAGCATCTTCCACTAAAGCACCAGGAATTCACCTAAATGGAAGTTAATTTGGACCCTGCAGTCAGAGCCAGTCCTTTGGCCTGGGTTAGATGTAGGCGAGGGAGCAGATCTTCTCCTTGATGTGGGGTTATTAAATGGCAGGGTTACTGTGATCCTGTTGGATTCTCCTAGCCCATTAAGATGATTAATGGATTCATTGAGTTATCTTCCTTGGCTCTCACTCTGACATGTGTTATTTTACAGATTGTGAACAAAGCTTATACTAAGAGAAGCTCAAAGGGTTTGTGTTCCTCTGAAGGAGGTGTTTGTTTCCCAGCTGATCTCATACAAGACACTTTCTCCTCTGAGCTTTGTCTTTTATTTCTTTAAAATGAAATAGAGCATATGGCTGCAAGGGGCCTTCTTGATGAGCGAGTTCAGCTCTGCTAGACTGTGAAATATGTGTTTATAAAATGTCTTGCTGTCTGTCTTAAATCAGAAATTGGCTGAGTGTAAAACTCCTTCTGACTGTTCTGTTCTTGGAAAGGTGTATCTGATGTCTGGCTTCAGTGTATTCATCTGGCTCATTTGTTCCTATTGCACTTAAATTGACATCACCCTTTAGTTTCACTGGCTCCTGATGCCTGCTCCCAGTATATGAGATCAATCAACCAAGTTTGTTTTGTTGGGTATAATATATCCTGGGCTTTGCTTATTTCACAGCCAGTTACTAGCGAAGGCTCACAGTCCCTTTTGAATCAACTAATAGATCCCAGCTTTTCCTCCCATCGCTGTTTCTAAGTGATGAACTCCCCAAGTGTCCTGCTCATTATTGAATTCAATTTCATTTCTGACACTCTGGGTTACAAGATTTGTGCATTACAATCCTCTTTCGCACACAGCCATGCTTCCCAAGTTTATGTCATCTACAGATGGCTTTGGAACACTTAGAGTTCCTGCAGGGAGGGCATTAATAGGAATATATGCTGAACTGAGCTCTAAGGTAGATATATTAAGAAGTCTGTTAGTACTTTCCTGGCATTTTGATGTTTTCTTGCTTTAGACTATTTACTCAGTTTAAAGCTTGGTTTTTTTACTCACTATAAAACCTTATATCCAGTTTGCATGGAAATCTTCCATGTGGCACAATATATGATACCCTTCCAAACTACAGGCAGGGTTCTACCTTCCGTTTCTCTTGAAACTTGGCTCTTTTTCTCCAGGAAGAGATGGATTTTTAACTCTCAATCAGGAATGATACCTCTTTAGTAATTGCATGCTGGAAAGGGGTGGAAAACATGACTTGAAGTCTTTGCACCTTTAAAACCTGTTCTACAGTTTTGCATACTGTTGAGATCAAATGGGTGGACTCTTAAATACAGTTACTTCTTGTTCTGCTGTCAGTGTAAATGAGTCTGACAGGGCTTTATACAAAACCTTCACAGCTTCATGTGTGATTTTATGTGCTCATTGCACTGCAGTTCTGAGATTGAAATTACCTACTTACACAGGTTAAATTGTTTGAGTTTTGGTTCCCTCTTCAAATGACAGTCTCTTCCCATCAATGCACTAACCTGTCCATGGGCAGCCATCTCCTCTGCACTGAAAACTGAGTCAGAGCATTCATTTCAGTTTAAAAACAAAGTGATCTGGCGTTTGTACCCTGTTGTCATTGTATGGTGATCCTGCTGCTTTTCCCTCTGTTCTACTCTGATTCACATGCCTGAAAAACCTTTTGGTGCAGCTTGTAATATCCTTTGTATGGTCTAATTGAATTGCTCATTTTCCCTTACTTTCTTTGCTAGCTTTTCCTTTTGACCTTTATTCATTCCTTGTAGATTTGCAAACTGTTTCTAACATCTTCTTGGAAGCACTTGCTAGGAAGAAGTACATGACTTGACATATAAACCCCTGATAGCTTGAACACCTTGGACTTAAGGAACTTCCAGGCATCTTCCACATTCAGATTCCTGCTCTTCTCAGTCACAGGTTTTGAAGCTCAATTTCTTAGCTGAGCAAAACCCACACTTCTTAAATAGAATCTGTTACAAGTGTTGCAGGTTATCTCTAATTTGAACTGAATTACACTGTGATTGCTTAACCTGAAGTATTCTCTCCAACTTCCTCATCCACAGAGTTGATGATTACTTTCCAAAGCATAGCCCCTTGCTTCTGTGTGGTGAACTCCCAATATTGTAAGTGGGTGTTGTCTGCAAGGAGCAGCCTAAATTGATGTGTTTATTTGTGTTGGTTTTGGTTTTTTTTTTGCCATAATGATACAAAAAAGGCTTAGCCCAAGCAATTTTACACAGCTTCAGTGTGCAAAACCATAGTAGGGTTCTCTCTATGTAGTTACAACTGCTGGTTCTGTTGTTTGCCTTCAACATAAATAACCTTCTCCAAGGGGAAAGACTTTTTCATAGGAAGGGAGTAAAACTGGTATTAAAAAGCCCACAGTAAAACATATTGGTGACTGTATTTACAACAAATGTCTATCTTGTCACTTAAAGTGAGTATTGTAGCTATCGGACAGAAGGAACAGCTGAACAGGATTGGTCTTTCTGTACTTACCATCAGCATACTCCCAAGGACTGTGCTGGGCTTGGTCATAACATGCACACAGAAGAAACCAGTCTCTGAGTAGTTGGAATCTAGTTATCAATGTTTCACTTCTGTGCTTACTAGTAAAACATAGTGATTCCTTACTCTGCTGGATGCATTTCTCACATCGTAGTAGCTCTGAGGATATCCTGGTGTGAAGAAGTCTGTAGGAATGTCTTCTTTTTTAGTTGAAGCACCTGAAAGGAACAAGTTTAAACTATCCAAAGTGCTTCAATTACAGTGGGGGATGCAAAGAAGGCTCAGTAATACAGCAGGCTTCCCCAGCTGGTTGTATCGATGCTTGAAGATTACACTTAGTGAACCAGAAAGGCTTTTCTATGTGGTGTGTGTGTTTTAAGAATAACTTGAAGGCTTCTAATCCAGCTGCTCACCTCTGGTTTTATTTAAACATTTTGGGCTCAGTGTAATCTGTTTCTTCAGTTTGTTTCCCTATGGAGAATGTTCCGCTTAGTGAATTCTCTGAATCTTAAGTTTCTGAGAGGATGCTACTTAGCACAAAGCAGATAATATTTTGAGTCTCAAAGGCCAGACACAGTTTGCAGGTCTGCATCTCAGCCTGTAATGGAGCCCTGTTACTCACAGTGACAACCAGACTTCCAGAGGAAAGCTGACATTTGAGGTTGTTAACCCAGAAAATGATCAGGAGAAGTTTAATGGCAGGTAAACAAATCCCTAACAAATGGGAGATTCAAACCTTGATATAAAAATACATTTCAAGTGGTTGCCAGTGAGCCTGCGGAAGCATGTGAGGCATTTCTGAAATAGAAAATGGAATAGCTCATGGAATAAAGCATGATCAGTCATGTCAGTCAAAATTACCTGTCAACTGCAGGCAGGCAGGGCTTTCTTTTCCTTCTTTTCCTTCCCTGTATAGTTGTAAGTCAAAGGATAAATACTTACTCTTTGTCATTTGTGTCTGCAGAAGTAACCTAACATACTACTTTAATACACTAGATTAGAACAAATTGGACCTTGGGATACATCACAGTGAATGGCAGATGGGACATTGGAGTTGGTGGAACAGTCATGTAAAGTTACCAAGTGAGTCACTGGCAAAGCTGGAAGGGATCAGGGTTTTTAGGTGTTATCTGAGAGTTTAATCACTAGTTTCCACTGCTTCGAAATGGCTGTTGGCAGGTAATCTGAGACACCATTTCTTTGGTATGTTGTAACTTCATGGAGAATTCTAATAAAACAATAGTCTTTTTTACTGCAAAGAAGAGGAACCTGCTGCATCCGCCTCCTTTCGTATCAAGTGGTTAATGAGAGCTTTGTTATTTTCCCAAAGGTTTTGTTAAGTACCACTCATTTTAGTGTCTCAACGGGTACTTTAAATGATGCTGCACTTTTGTCTGTCTGCAGAAACTGTATTTCTGCCTTAGAGCTTCACTCTCCAAAGATACTCAGTGTGGTTCCTGATTGCACAAACCTACTCTGTGTTGTGAGAGAAGGGAAGAACTGTATCAAGGGTGACTCCGTCTCTGTTTTCATGAAAGTTGCTCTTTATTTCAGGAAGCAAGCTCACTGTGACACTAAACTGTTACTTCCTTTTGGCAACAGGTCATAGCAAATGACAGAAGCCCACTGGTGGGTAAAGTCCACTGGGAGAAAATGGTGAAGAAAGTATCAAGATTCGGCATACGTACCGGCACTTTTAACTGTTCCAGCGACCCCAGGTATGTTCCTAAAGGATTATTTAAATCAAAAGGATATCTTAAGGCTCAGCTGTGTTCTGGCAGCAGGGCTGCCTGTGGGTAAAAGTAGCTGTGACAGAAGGTGGCTTTATTCATGGGTTTATCTTTAGTGAAGTCTGTTCAGAATTCTCCATTACGTGATTTATCAGTATCATAGACATAGACCCGCAGCGTCCTAAAGCACCATGTGGGAAATGCATGATTAGACTATGTAAAGTGTAATAGAGCAGTGGAAGGGAAGGGATAGAAGAGTTTGGCCTTATAGCCCAGGCAAGAATTCTGGGGACAAGAATTCTGCTTGCGTAGGACAAAGCTGTATATATATATATATATATAGCCCTTGTAAGAGAACTGTACCAGTTGTAGAGTTGCTACATTGCCATCTGGAAAGGAGAAACACAGGTGAGCATGAACCACCCAAACAGTGCCTGTTTCTCAGGGAACAAATCCTGTTCCCTGACAAATGTGCATGTTTCTATATAAACTTGCACACACCCTTTGACGACACACAGCGTGCTCTGCCAGATCCACTGCTGTTTGCTGTTTGACTTTGAACAAGGAAGAAGAGGAGAGGCACAGGAGTGAATAGTCATTCTGTGCTGCTGTAAAAAGAAGGGGTTTTTGCACGTTTTGTTGCAAGCATTTGCCTCACATGATGGGAAATTTTGTCTGGAATTCCAGTGGCATGTATGGATATGCAGGTCTTACACAGTCCTAAATGTTTGCACAAACCTCAAAGTTAATCACAAGAGAAAATTCTTATGCAAAATAATCTTGTCTAATCAAAACACCGGTATTTGAACACCTGAGACATTTGGTAGTGCTTCTCTTTGCATAGCTCCTAACTAGTCTTAATGTTACCATCAAATCCTGTGTTTTAAATGGACTCATTTTTCCTTAATGCAATAAATGTTTTGTTGATTAAACTCTTTTGAATAGTTTTCATCAGGTGGCAGCTGAAATTCAGCAGAACGCTGCATGCCACAGCAGTCAGGATACATAGAATCATGGAATGGTTTGGGTTGGGAAGGACCTTAAGATCATCCAATTCCAATCCCCTGCCATGGGCAGGAACACCTCACACCAGACCATGTCACCCAAGGCTCTGTCCAACCTGGCCTTGAACACTGCCAGGAATAGAGCATTTACCACTTCTCTGGGTACCCTGTGCCACTGCCTCACCACCCTCACAGTAAAGAACTTCCTTATATCTAACCTGAACTTCCCCTGTTTAAGTTTAAACCCATCACCCCTTGTCTTATTGCGACAGTCCCTTTATTAGTAGGGTAATATCTTACGGCTTCTTCTAAAAATACTACATTTTAGAACTGGGGAGATGTAATTGTCTAAATAGATGTTGATTTGAGCAAAAGCAGAGAGGAGGTAGGTAAGGTGGTGAATGAATGCAGCTGATGGCCCCTGCTGCAGTGTGCAGGTTCTTAGGCACAGCTTGCATGCCCGTTGGCTGTGTCATGTTTCGGTTGTTGAAGCCTCCCAGATGTTTCCTAAAAGGAGAACTAGATAAATTGAGTGGCACAGTGATGTTGGCAGAAAAGAGGCATGAGAGAAGGGATCTTCTGAGTCATCAGGCTTTTCTCATGGTTACTGGGGTCTGCACCATGACTCGGGGTTCAGCCTTGAAGAGCCTCTTAGGTATGGATTGGAGTTCACCCCAGCCCATCTCCAGTAGGGGTGTTTGGTCTTTTAGATCAAATCATCCAGTAGCGTGAGGCTGCTTCCTCCTGTGCTGGTTTTGCGGTGATCTCTCTGAACACATCTCTTCCCCGTCTGCATCCTTTCAAAATGGTTATGGAGCCAGGCTGAGAGAGCTGGGCTGGTTCAGCCTCGAGAAGAGAAGGCTCCTGAAGGGGAGACCTTAGAGCAGCTCCAGTGCCTAAAGGGGCTACAGGAAACCTGGAGAGGGCCTTCGGACAAGGGCCTGTAGGACAAGACAAGGGGAATGGCTTTAACCTGCCAGAGGGGAGACTGAGATGAGCTCTTAGGCAGAAGTTCTTCCCTGTGAGGGTGCTGAGGTGCTGACACAGGGTGCCCAGAGAAGCTGTGGCTGCCCCATCCCTGGCAGTGTTCAAGGCCAGGTTGGAAACAGGGGCTTGGAGCAAGCTGCTCTAGTGGAAGGGGTCCCTGCCCGTGGCAGGGGTTGGAACTGAATGATCTTTAAGGTCCCTTCCAACCCAAACCATTCCATGAGTCCATCAGAATGGCCCCAGTAGGAAGTGGACACTTCTCAGCATCATTAAAGCAACTGCAAATGGACCAGTGTCCTGTTAACTTCACCCCACTGCTGCTTGGCAAAACTAGGGTGAAAGGAAGCACTGGGAGAGTTATCCTGAGGCTCAGGAGAGCTGTGGGGCATTGAGTTACACTATAGTGATCATTTTCTTGGCTGGAAGGCCAAGGAAAAATAGCTTCTCATACAAAAACTGTATAGCGAAGAGCAGAGTAAGATTGAGTATTTTTCAAATCCAGCTACAAAGTATGAACGACTGTATGGCCTTGTTTACTACAACAGCCTATAAAAATTACTACTGCTTCTCTTTCTGGTTTATGAATATGTGTCATTACAACATTTTTGTAAGCTAGATAACAAATATAAGAAGAAATACACTTGGACTGTGAATATTGTGTGCGCATATTTCCTAGTATTCTGTGTGAAGATCCCCAGGTCCTCAGCACATCTCAATTTTGGATTCACAGCAGTAATTTAAGCACTGCAGCCTCAGGGTTCTGAAACTCTGTCATCTAACCCACTCTTTTCTTTGTAGATACTGCAGGAGGAGGGGTTGGCTGAAATCCACCCTCATCATGTCAGTGCCACAAACCAGCACCTCCAAGGGAAAAGTGATGCTGAAGGAATACAACGGGCGCAGAATCGAGGTGGAGCACATCTTCAAATGGATCACAGCCCACGCTGCTTCTAGGATCAAAACCATTTACAACTGGGAGCATTTAAAGGAAGAATGGAACAAAAGCGACCAGTACCGTGTGAAAATATACCTGTTTGCCAACCTGGACCAGCCCCCAGCTTTCTTCTCTGCACTCAGTGTAAAGTTTACTGGAAGAGTAGAGTTTATATTTGTGAACGTGGAAAACTGGGACAATAAAAGTTCCATGGCAGAAATTGGTGTCTATAAGACACCATCTTACATCCTTAGGACTCCTGAGGGGATTTACAGGTATGGAAATAACACCGGTGAATTCATATCCTTACGTGCCATGGATTCCTTTCTGCGCTCGTTACAACCAGAAGTTAATGATTTGTTTGTTTTAAGCTTGGTTTTGGTTAATCTCATGGCTTGGATGGACCTGTTTATTACACAGGGAGCTACTATAAAGCGTTTTGTGGTTCTTATAAGCACTTTAGGGACGTATAATTCACTATTGATTATTTCCTGGCTGCCCGTGTTAGGTTTTTTGCAGCTCCCCTACTTAGACAGCTTTTATGAGTACAGCTTAAAACTCTTCAGGTACTCCAACACAACTACTTTGGCTTCTTGGGTAAGAGCCGACTGGATGTTCTACTCGTCGCATCCAGCCCTCTTCCTCAGCACGTACCTTGGTCACGGTTTACTAATCGATTACTTTGAGAAGAAAAGAAGACGCAATAACAACACCGATGAAGTAAATGCTAATAATCTGGAGTGGCTCTCAAGCCTGTGGGACTGGTACACCAGCTACTTGTTTCACCCCATTGCTTCTTTTCAACACTTTCCCTTTGATTCGGATTGGGATGAAGACCCAGATTTGTTCCTGGAGCGGTTGGCCTTCCCCGACCTCTGGCTTCACCCTCTGATACCAACCGATTACATAAAGAACTTACCAATGTGGAGGTTTAAATGCCTCGGGGTCCATTCCGATGAGGAAACCTTTCAAGACAGCGAAAGTGACTCTGACAGTGAAAACAAAGAGGTCTTCAGTAGTGAAAAGGAAGTCTCGGAGGACGAGGAGCTAAACACGTTCCACAAGGAGGGAGAGCCTGGTGTGGAGCCCTGTTTGTGTGCCAATAAATATTGTCACCATGAGCCATATGATGGGAAAGCAAGGTCCTACGGCTCATCCAGCATCATGGGTGACATGGAGCCGGACTGGTCAGCCTGGCCCGCTGAGATGTTGCACTGTACAGAGTGTGTGGTGTGTCTAGAAAATTTTGCAGATGGGTGTTTGCTCATGGGCCTGCCCTGCGGCCACGTGTTCCACCAGAATTGCATCGTGATGTGGCTGGCGGGGGGGAGACACTGCTGCCCCGTCTGCAGGTGGGCTTCCTACAAAGCCAAGCAGCCATACACACACCCGCCGCCTTTGGCGAGTGATACCCCATCTTAGTTGCGTGTGCCCGTGTCCTTTGTAAGCTTCCTGGGTATTCCTGCTTGCCTTTTAAATGTTAGTCACTTCCAAGATTCCGTGGTTTGAAGTTTTTTAGTTGCAATGTTAGTGCAGTGAGCTAAGATATAGCTGATGCTAACGTTAACGACAGAATCATTTGGTTGCCTTGTCTGTTGAACTGAATGCATACTTAGAGTACAGTTACTTCTTTCTTTTCAACATCTGGAAACTTGATGCTGGTTTTGGAAGCACAAATAAAACATCAAGCCTACAACAGAAGCATATTCCAGCCAACGTTTACAAGTGAGGATGTGGGTGACATGGAAATCCTAATTGGAGACAATTGCTTAATTTAAGTGTTTCTTATTTTAGAGTCTGTTCAGCACATCTTTGTTGAATAATGTATGTTGTAAACCCAGTACCATTGACAAAGAGATCAGCAAAATAAATTATTTTAAAAGGAGATTTGTAATGTTAATTGTTTTGATAACTATTCTGTGTGTACGGTTACACATGTCTTGCTGGCCTTATCTGTGAAGCCAATAAAAATATAACACAGCTTTTGTGACTAATAAATCATCTCCTAGTGGTGTAGGAATTCACTGCTCCAGTGTTAGCCACTGGGCAAGCAGAAGGTGGTGGTGTTTCACTACTACTTCCTTCATAAGTACTCTGCACTGAGGGGCTTCTCTGCTTTTGCAGTTGATTACAAACTGCTTTAGCAGAGACCTTCTTTTACTGGATGTCTCCCCAGCACCCTCATCTGCAGATACCTAGGAACACTTTAGGTTTACCCCTTTACAGCCTCAAAGGAAACCATCATGAAGTAGCAGAGTACTGTCATGCAGTGACAAAAGTGTAAGAATTGACAGATTCCAACTAATGCCATAAAAGAAAAAGAGAGTCTGCTATTTTCTTTATATTTCAATATGGAAGTGTGGTGTTTGGTGTAGCTTTCAGAAATCATCTGGCTGAAAATCCAGAGAGGAAATGCTGTTGGAAAAAGAAAGGGAAAAAATGAGGTAAGTAGAAGAAAAGGCTAACCTAGAAAGGTGTTTTCAGTTGTCTCCTTGTTTTATTTCTTTCCTAGCTCTTGCTAGTGGTATGAAAGCAGGATAATTAAATGAAGATGCTAATAGGAAATGGAAAGGCAGGTTTACATTTGCACTTCCAATCCATCTCTCCGTGCCTGTACAGAGCTGGTGCTTGCAGAGCTGCTGGGCAGTTTTGTCTCTCCAGGGCACCTGGGCACTATCTTTTTAAATAACAAATATTCCCTGCTTCCAGGCATCTTCCCAAGAGGATATTCTTGTAATTACCAGCACAACTGTTTGTAATTATGGGGGCTTTTCCCTCTCTGCTTTCCTTTTCCCTATTGCAATACTGAAGCAGGGAGGTATAAGCAGCAGAATATCACCAACTCTCCTGTGGCCCAGAAAGCCGTTTTTATTCCAGTTGAGGCCTGTCAGTACGTGCCCTTTATCTGTCATTACAGCCGTGGCAGAGCAGTGGAGAGGCATAATGAGGGCAAAGATCATTTCTGCTTCCAGTTTGTGCAGCACCGTGGCACTTGGCCTATGTGCTTATCATAAGTATTAGGGGTTGAAATCCACACTGTTGAAGGGCTGTCTTGAAACCTGCACTGAACTGAGGCGCTGAACTTCTTGACAGTGGAGATGGAGGAGAGCTTTACTGATTATAAATCAAGCTGTAGTTGATGTACTTGGGCACTGCGTGCTTGTGGAATGCACTCTGCTGCTGAACACTGACCTCCTTATATACAGCTCCACTCCATGCACGGGTTCAGCCTCATTTGCAAACCACTGTGCACCCCTGTTTCAGCTGAAGACTTGTTTTAATGACCTCAGTTACTCTGCCAGTCCAATTGCTTTGATGAACGAAACAAACTGCTATTTAATTAGCAGGAGAGGCGCAGAGGGGACATCCATATGAGCAGGTGATTATGACCAGCAGATAGCTGTGACTGAAGGCTCAGTCCCCTCGTGTCCATTAGCCTGCGTTATATAAATTGTTGTGATCCAGTTCCTGGCGCTGCATCTGTTTCAAACTCTACAGCAGCTGCTGGAGTGCATTGGTAGTCCCAGCAGGCAAGAAAAAGCAGTTGGATGTATTTACTTTATGGAGCTCTTGTGTCAGTAGCAGCAGACACATCCAAGCAGGATTGTTTTCTATGGAGTGCAGGATCTCAGGCAGCCCTTACCCAATGTGTTGACAGTTTACAACCCAGAGAACAGATCAAAGGCTGTGCCTCTAACAGGGTCAGCAGTTCTGCTCACTTGTTTTGCCTTGCGGGGCTGGGCTGGGGTGGTGTTTGTGAAGTGTCTTAACCGAGAAGCTAAACATTCTTGAAGTCATGGCTTATCCTCCGACATCTTGTGCATGCAAGCTGGTGACCAGCTGTAAACAGAAAATGTCAAACTACTGATGTCAGGTTATTGCAGTGGGTTTACTGCGGGCCACGGGTGTCTTGCGCTGATACTGAGAGAGGGTGGAATTAGAGCATCTCTGAAGGTCTTTGCCAGTCTCAATTTCAACAGTTACTGTCTTGCTACACTGTTTTTGCCACTGCTGCTTCCCAGTCCAAAGCGAGAGCTCTCCTGGCCAAAGTGTACTTAGATCTTTGTATTGGGTTTTAGAAGGAAAAAAGACCAAGTTGAACTGTACACTTTTATAACTTTTCTCTGGGATATAATAATATGATATGATATGATATAACCTTTCTTTGGGAATTAAATAATGAGGGTAACTATAATTGTAAGGCATTACACTAAGCTAACAGCACCTTTTTCCTCCTAAGCCGCACTGTTTCTGTGCATCAGTGATTTACTTCCAGTCCTCTGCATCTGAGCTTGTGCACTGGGGCGTGAGGAGACGCAGTGCCCAGCGGGGTGGCTCCAAGCTGTCCCTTAGTTTTTGCCAGGTTACCCACCCTGTGCTGCAGAGAGGATGGCGGAGGGTGGAGGTGAGCCAGGCCCTGCTGCTGGGGCCCTCAAACAGCACTGGCTGCTGAAGACAGGCAGGAGATGTCTCTCCTCAGGTGTCCTGTGAGTGTTCCCTGGGCTGGCAAGAACACGCAAGAGTGTGGTTTGAGTCACCCCGTGTATGACTTGATTTTGTGTATAAGGATCCTTCATCAGGGACTGAAGCGATAGGTGATGGGTGATGGGTTCAAACTGAAACAGGGGAAGTTCAGGTTAGAGTTAAGACAGAAGCTCTTCCCTGTGAGGGTGCTGAGGCGCTCGGCCGCTATGGGGCTGTTCGGGAAGACCCCCGAGAAGCCGCCCAAGGAGCTGGTGAGGGCCCGCGGCGGGCCGGGGCGAGGGGCAGGGGGGCGGCCGCGGGCTGTGGGCATGGCGGTGGGTCGCTGCGGGGGTCGGGGCCTCGCCTGGCGACACCCGGCCTGGGGCTGAGGAGAGGAGGGCTTGGAGCGGGCGGTGTGCACTGGGAAGCTCCGTCCCGGTGTCGCTGGGCCTCAGCAGCAGGGGGGAGCCTTCACCCGCTCTCCCCAGAGGACCGGGACCGGTTCATTCAGTCCAGAAACTCAGCAGTCCGGCACCATGGGGAGGCTTTGGAGGGGCTCTTCTCCGGGCCGCGGAAGCAGCAGGCAAAGGAGGGATGGATGCTTCCTGTGTGGCATGGCCTGGGGAGGCGTAGCCAGCGGCTCTTGGAGGTTTAGGTTGTTGTTTGCTGTGTTCCGTAACTTTCCGGATTCCTTTGGGGCTTCCAGGTCCTGTTGTAAAGACTGTCTTACAATATGAATATCTGAGGACTTGGGTTGTTTGGGGTGTTTTTGAGTTTGCAGCTGCCTACAGATATCTAATGGCACAGTGAAATGAAATAACGGGTTTCACTGTTGCTTTTCATAAATCACTACTAATGTGTTATTAAAAAAATCTGCAGTTTGGTGAGGGGAAAGATCAAATGTATTAGACATAATGAAAAAGCAGACACCAAAGGTGAAGGCTTAGAAGAGCTGCAGTGTCCTAGAACCATGGAACAGTTTGTGTTCAAAGGGACCTTAAAGCTCACCCACCTCCAACCCCCTGCCACGGGCAGGGACACCTTCCACTAGAGCAGCTTGCTCCAAGCCCCTGTGTCCAACCTGCCCTTGAACACTGCCAGGGATGGGGCAGCCACAGCTTCTCTGGGCACCCTGTGCCAGCGCCTCAGCACCCTCACAGGGAAGAGCTTCTGCCTAAGAGCTCATCTCAGTCTCCCCTCTGGCAGGTTAAAGCCATTCCCCTTGGCCTGTCCCTACAGGCCCTTGTCCCAAGCCCCTCTCCAGGCTTCCTGGAGCCCCTTTAGGCACTGGAGCTGCTCTAATGTCTCCCCTTCAGGAGCCTTCTCTTCTCGAGGTTGAACCAGCCCAGCTGTCAGCCTGTCACATGTATTCCCTGCCGCTCTGCATCCACCAAGTCTCAGGGGAGCAGGTTATAGTTGTTGCTTGTTGGCTGATAGTGTTAGATGAGACATACACATTCAGCAGTGTACTTCCCCTTCTCTACCTGCCTCATACACCACACAGGTTGTTTATAGTCTCCTTCATTCACGAGTGGTGTTGGAAGATGCCACAGCAAGAACTGGGGCTTGGAGGCTGCTGCTCTCAGTGGTGGGATAAAGCAGCAGACAACTGTTTAACCCACCACATTGGTGCAGTGGCTATACTGCACCAATAAGTCCTTGTTTCATGTGTGATGAACATTATTTTGCCTTCCATAACAAACAAGCTTGTCATGTATTCCAGTAACACAGTGTGTCTGTGGGTCATCCTTGAGCTGTTTGCCGAGGCACTAGAAACCAGGGAGAAATGCCGGTGTCATCCTGCTGTCAGGAGCACGCTCTGGATGTTGCAGCCTTAATGATGATTCACAGGCTGTAAGTGTTAGTGAGATTGAGAAATCCATTCATAGTAAGAAACTTCCTCCCTGCTGCATTGAACTGCATGTTTAGAAGAAAGAAGGAGTAGTAATTTATGCGTTGTAGATGATGAGGAAACAGCAGCACTTGCCTCAGGTCTGCCAGCAGCTGTACACAGGATACTGTCCCTGAGAGAGCTGGAGAGAGCATCCAAACACCACAGGAGGAGGTGCTGATGGGAAGAGGTTGACATTTTTGGAATAGTGATTTGCCCTGGATTCGTTTCTGTGCTCTCTTGATGGAAGAGAATTTATTTATGATATAAAGCAAGAATCTTCTGTCCTTGTGAGGGGCTGGTGATGCATTGCAGCCTATCCAAAGCTGGGGGTCTGCAATGCATTTAATAGCAGGTCTGGATTGTTTGAGCTTAAAAAGTGGGTTTACTTTTTTACCACAGTGTGGTCCAGGTGGTTTGTTTTATCTTACTATTTCCGGCTGTCTCTTGGGTGTGATGTAGTGCTGGGAGAATGATGTTTGTCACCAGTGTCTTTGGGACTGTGCATTACAGAGGCACAGCCTGTGCATCCTGCTGTAGTTTTAGCTTGGAGAAGAGAAGGTGAAGGGGCAAAGGTTTGAAGCCTTTCACTGCCTCTAATGGGGTTGTAGTGAAGAATTAGCCATGTACTTATCAGTTGTGCCCTGTGATAGACCACAAGGTGGTCAGAGGGGAATTTTGTATTGGACATAGCAAAGGTTTTCACTACAGGAGTGATGAAGTGTTGGAAGAGATGCTGAGAGTGGCTGTGAAGTCTCTGCCCTCACACAGTATCAAAACTCAATGGCTGAGGCCCCATACAACCTGTCTAAACTCTGAACTTAGTCCTGCTTTGAGCAGGACATTGGCTTGGAGACCTCCTGAGGTTCCTTCTGACTGAAATGAATAGTGGTACTCTTGGTGCTGTCATCCCCTGCCCACGTTTCTACCTTATGCTGAAATCCCTCATGCACAGCAACGTCACTGTGATGTAGGAAGGTGGCCCAGCAGTGAGTATCTCCAGCTCACAGATTGTGTCCTCCTTAACTCCTTGTCTGAATGTTGAGGGCTGCAATAATTGGTGGTATCTCTGCAATGTTTGGTGGTTTTATTTGAATAATGAACTATTTAAACATCACTCATAACTTAAAGCTGGTGCATTTTCAAGTGCTTCTTTTGATATTGAGTGTTTCAGTTCCTTCACATTATGAAAGCATAGTTTTAAAGTAGGAATTTTAAGTAACCCTCATGTTCTCTTTTTCAGGTCAATGAATGGTCCTTGAAGATAAGGAAAGAAATGAGAGTGATTGATAGACAGATCAGAGGTTTGTGCTTAGTCTCATTTTTTCCTTTCCCTGTCTGCCTTCAAGGGGGTTTTGTTTGAACTGGGGGAGGCCGTGAAATCTGCTCACCTGGGGTGCTCTGTTGCATCTGGAATAAAGGAGGAGGGGGAGGAATGTGATCCTGGAGCCAGACTTAGTCTGTGCCACAAAATAATGTTGCTGTGAAGTTCTCCAAGTAATATTTTCAAAGGAACTTGAATATTGTATGCTTCCAGTAAGACATAATCCTCTTAAGTCTAATTCGTCTTCTCAAATGGGATTTATTATCCAGAATTCCACCCACATGGATTTAATGAATGGTATTGGTGTGGTATATAATTCCACATGTAGAGAGTTCCACAGGTATGTACTGGGGCGTAGTGCACATGCCGACCAAAAGTAGCTGCTATCAGCTTGGGGAAATTACAAACAGGAGAGAGGAAAAGAACAAAATCCTTTTCTCGGTGGGAGTTTTGCTGTTAAATGATGAGTGTTACACCTTGAAGATGTCTTGAAAGGCAGAGGAGTTATTATCACATAGACACTAGTTTAGATTTTGTTCTGCCCACTATCCCTGAAAACAGGTTTGGTCCATGGGATGTGCTGGTAGAGGGTATTCAGTGTCAGCATCTGGTTATTATTTGGGGCCTACAAGGATGCTGGAGAAGGGACTAGAACGATAGGACAAGGGGTGATGGGTGTAAATTGAACCGGGGAAGTTCAGGTCAGGTATAAGGAGGAAATTCTTTACTGTGAGGGTGGTGAGGCACTGGAACAGGCTGCCCAAAGAAGCTGTGAATGCTCCATCCCTGGTAGTGCTCAAGGGCGGGTTGGACAGAGCCTTGGGTGACACGGTCTGGTGTGAGGTGTCCCTGCCCATGGCAGGGGGTTGGAACTGGATGATCTTAAGGTGCTTTCCAACCCAAACCAGTCAGTGGTTCTATGATTAGGCACACTCCTGGTTTGAGTCACTCCTCAAGGAGTACGTTCTCCATTCCTGCCTTGATCCCCAGCCACACACTTGTAGGGTGAAGTGGGGGGGTCTGTATGTGCTCCCACTTGTAGATTTGTACAAGTTGGTTGGAGAGAGGTGCTTGTGCAGTGCAAAGTCTGCCTTGTTCCTCACTTTCCAAATGAGGACAAGGGTTTGTGCCTCCTCCAGGACACCAGCATACAGTGATGCTCATTCCACTTGTGAGTTGTTTTATGTTCTCCAAGGCACTTCATGTGGCTGTATTGGGCAAAGAAGAGCTGCAGTGTGGCTGATCTTGTTAGTAGTGTCTGTTTTAGAGGTCACATCCTCCCTGGGAGCAAACTACCCTTGTGCTCACAATTGATGGCTTCTTGACATTATGGTTTTCTCTCAGCTTTACACATGCCATAATACTTGTAATGGCCTATATAGATACTGGGTTATGTGGTAGCTTGGTATTTTGATGTAGATGTAAGTCTAATTACTATTACAGCTCTAAACATGTCTGCATATGTATTTCAGAGTGCTGAGTTCAAAGAGGTACATTTCAGCATGAAATTGCTTAGGCTAGCTACCAACTATCTGCTATTCTGTTAATTCCCATTAAAATAAAGAGCAGAATATCTTCAGGATATTCATGTGGCTGTTAGACTCTGCCATGCTTTATCACTCCAGTTGAGACTTCCACAGGAAATCACTGCAATTTCTGTGTCAGCGTGTTGAGCTGGGACCTTGGTTTCCTCAGGGAAGGCTGTACTAGAGGGATTGTGATACAGCAACACTGGGATCCACCTGGGATGACCTGTGGGCTGGGATTGCTCCAACACTTGACTGGTCAGTGCAGCTACTAATAGAAGAGCACGCTGTTCTGAACCATCTGTGGTTGGCCTCTTGCTCTGTGGTGACTTCTGTTCGATGTAGGTTGCTTGGAGGGCTTGAAGACATGAAAGGTATCCTTGTGGCTTCAGAACAGAATGTTTTGAGGTAATATAGTTGGAGTAATACAGTTTGCAAGTCTCTGTCACAGTGCTTTGCACTGCATTGTGTCTGAGCTTGGTCGCACTGCAGAGGGAGGGCTGTAGGGACTCTGGCTCACCAGAGGCGCATAGCTGGCGTTGACCTTCAAAGACTTGTCACATATTTGTGCCACTATTTCCTATTCAGCAGTTTGTCACACAAGTGAAAGCATGTACTCGAGTATGGGGCCACCCTGTGCTAGTTGGGTTGTAGTGACACGATGCTTTTGGTGGGTTTAGCCTGACAAAGTGAATGTAATGACAACGTGAATGTAATTCCTCAGTGCTGCTGGAGCACTCCTGGTGCTTCCTGTTCACTTCTGCTGTTTCTTACCTGTTTTGATACGCTGGGACTCGGCTCACTCCCATGTCTGACATACAAGTCTTCAAATCTTGGACATTCCCCCAAATAATAGTGGGAAAGCAGCAAGGAGTGTGTTTTCCTGATTGTGATCCTGCAAATCTCCTTTAGGATAAAGACACCACGGGCTGATACTGAGAGAATGACTCACCTTGAGCACAGGGTTCATTAACTCCCACGTGAGAAGCTGCGTTGAAGTCTCTCAGTTGGCATCTGCCAGTAAGCACAGTATGTTGATGCCTTTGTTTCATGAAATGGCAACTTCTGATTCCTGCCTACGTGTAACTTCTGTCTGATGTAAATCAAGAAGACTCAACCCCCCCTAAATTTGAACAGAAATAATTGTTTCTTTACTAGAAAATAATGGTTCTTGGTCATTTCCTTCAGCTCTTTGCAGGAAGCTGAATCTAACCCTTACTGTCTGAATTCTCTATTTGCTTTAGGCTAATTTTTTGTGGACTCTTAAATCCACATTCATCAGTAGCTGGTTTGTTGCTCACTCTGGAGAAGGAAGGGGGTTGATACAGCCCCTGCTTGTTCCTGCATTTCTTACTCTGGGCTTTTTGAGGTATACAGCCAGTGTTACCTGACAAGGCAGATGTGAGCAGTCCCATCAGATTTGCTGCAGAAACAGCGTTATTTACTGCGTAATATTTCGCATCCAGTTATTTGGTGCTCATGTAGTACAGGCCTAGGCCAGCTTTCCTGCACCAGCATGCTCTTATGATAGCTGTGGAATGAAGCTGGATACCAGGAGAGTTTGAACAGGCTGTTTTAAGTTGTATCTAACAATTTACCAGCATAGTAGTTTCTGCTGATGAATCATCCATAGCTTTGGTGCCAGCCAGCTTGCGCTCTGAATGTGCCAGTTCACACAAACACCTAATGCACGTGTGTTTAAAGGGTGAGCAGCAGAAACTCAAGACCTTAACTCCTTAGGCACAAGTGTAGACTTGGCTGGGCGTCCAGTTGAGGCTCCACGACTTGTGCCTGACAAGGGGAATAAATAGGTCTATCTGCAAGGGTGAAGGCTTTTTTGGGCAGGAATTAAGAGTTCTCAGTAACTTAGGAATTCACTGTAGAAGTGGTTATGCTGTTTTCTGCAGGCAGTGTACATCTAAAGCTTTGTAACTCTGTGAGATCAACCTTCTACATCCTTTCTGAATGTATCTTTTAAGAACACAATTCAGGGCTTTAGAAAGTGACAGCAGCAGCCTTCAAATTCCCTTGAAGGTGGTCATATGGGTTAAGCTTTGATGTAGGTAGGTATGTTTGCTAGTGAAATGCCTGCCTGGCTTCTGAGACTGAGTTTTAAACTGCTTGTGACAGCTTTGTTCCTTCCTGGTGTAGTGGGACTATCAGTGATGAAGAGGTAACCTTATAAACAGCAAATCAGTCTTGAACTATGTGTGTACGTATTCTATGTCTGTGTAAGTATTTATCTATCTGTACATCAGGCCAGTTTAATAGGAAGTCATTCTGAAGTTGTAAGTCAAGTAATGGCTTTTTTCTTACTGGACCTTGAGGATTCATCTTAGCTCAGCCCAATGCAGGAATATTCCTGGAGAGTCATTTACAGTACTCATGGCTGCAGAGGGAATTACGGAGCTGCATGTCTAGTAATGAGAAATCCCTTATTAATATTCAGTTGAATTAATCAGCTGACATGTAAAACAGCTTAGAACAAGGTCTTTGAGCAACAGAGGGAGTTTGAAATCAAGCAGAAATGATTCTTTGCATTGAAAATACCCCCCAACAAATGACTGGTTTCTCTTCCACATCCTTTAGCACCTTGTCACTCTTTGCTGTGTATTTTCTGTATTCCAGATATCCAGAGGGAAGAGGAGAAGGTGAAGCGGTCAATAAAGGATGCTGCCAAAAAGGGTCAGAAAGATGTGTGTGTGATCCTGGCCAAGGAACTGATCCGCTCCCGAAAGGCCGTAAGCAAACTCTATGCATCCAAAGCTCACATGAACTCTGTTCTCATGGGGATGAAGAACCAGCTTGGTAAGAACAACTTCTGAGCACAAGCACAATGACTCCTCTGGTGTTAGAAGTGAGGTCTGAGTCAAGGTCAAGTGCAGGCAGAGCTGGAATTGGAAGCAGTGCTGCTCTTGTGAAAGGCAGCTGATTCCTGGGCTTCAGGACCCAGGGAAACTCCTCCCATAGCAGTCCCAGAGGCATGAGGCTGCTGCAGTTCCATGTCCCCGCATCCAGCCAGGCTGAGCACTTGGTCCCAGCAGGCATATGCAGCCACACATGCTTCACTGCAGTGCCTTTACCAGCTCCCCTGTAGGCACACACAGCTCTCACACAGGCATTAACAGCACTGACACTCAATCCTGGTCTTGCTCTTCAGCTGATTAGGACTAAGGTGCCCTAGTAGAACACGTATGTACACGCATACAAGGTATGGGATGTTCCAGGAGCTGCTGTCAGATGCCCAGTCTAAGCTGACTGTCTGATAGTTGGCCCCAGAACAACTCCTCTGCCTGAGCTGGTACCTGGTCCTGCAGACCCCTGAGGTGTGTGTGTTCCCTATGGTTGTTCCCTTAAAAATCCCATAGTAAATTCTTCATGTCCAGCCACATTCCTGCAGTCCCCTTAAAAGATCTGTCATGAGTCTTTCCTGAGTCCACAACACTTTTTCCCCTCACATCCCATAATGAGTCCCATATCCCTGTAGGCAATAACCCCCTTCAGTGTGCAGACCTTTCCACTGCCCTGTGTGGATGGTTTCCCACCCTGGGCTCCAAAGCAACCGGGGAGTTCACAGTTAGTTCCTGGGGTCCCTACTCCTCGTTGTTCCCTAGATCCTCATTGTGTTTCCTCTAAGATAATCTATCACCTCTCCTCAGAGCCTGAGGGCTGCAGTGACATTGGGGTTTGTGTGCTCTGAAACAGAACCTCCTTCCAGTAGTTTGGGGCATGTTTTCAGTGTGTTCCTGAGCAGTTCAAGTGTGTGCCCAATATCCTTGTGTCCTTCTGGAGCCTGTTACTTTTTTTGGCAGGATCTGTGGCATGAGGTTTATTTCCTGCACTAGGATTCCCTTCATCTGGTAAACCATTTTCTCTAGCAAGAGTCTTGTGGCACTCGCTAAGCCCCAAATGGAGAATTGGGGGCAGTGTTTGATTTCCTTGATGTGGATGAATAGATTTGTGGCTTAATATCTTTGCTCTCTGCAAACCCCACTTAGTCCTTTGTGCTCCTCCAGCACCAGCACATTCCCTCATTCCTCGTCCCCATCAGACATCTGTTGTATAGATTTCCTGCAGTATTTTCTAGACTCTGGAGTGTTCCAGCCTGTAACAAGAGCAGAGCAGAAAGCATTAAAGACAGGGAAAGACTTGGTGGGGTTAACAGGCTACTGATGTCAGAGCATGTCCCCCTACCCAGCATTATCCAAGCAGTGCCAGTGGATTTTAACACTTGGATGAGTGATAAGTGAGGTGTTTCAATGTGAACCTTCGGTGTAATGTTCTGGTAGGTCAAATATGACTCAGCATGTACCTGATTGAGGAAGGGAAAGCAGTGGCCATCCTTGAGGTGCATTTCAAAGGAAACACAGCAGCCTCCTCCTTACTACCACCGGCAGCATCTTCATCCTGCTGGGAATGTTCTGATCCACTTAGGAAGGAATCTAACATTCAGTCTGGGGTTTGTATTAATCTTGGGGAAATAACCACTAAAGGCAAACCTTCTGTCAGTTTGTTAACATTACAAGTGTCAGGCTCTTGAAGCATTAAAATGACAAGTAAGTATCTGCTGTACCTTCATTTTGCTTCATGAAGGAGTGACCATTTTATACACAAACAGGTAAGTTCCCTGTGAGCAGGAAGCTGCCAAGTCAAATAGCAGGAACCTCACAGTAGGCTGGGTTGGACACAGGGGCTTGGAGCAAGCTGCTCTAGTGGAAGGTGCCCCTGCCTGTGGCAGGGGTTGGAACTGGATGAGTTTTGACGTCCCTTCCAACACAAACCAGGCTGGGATTGTGGCAGAGTTAGTTCCCACTACCAGGTGCTGGGCAGAAGGTGAAAGCCCCAGCAAGACCTCTGGCTGTGAGGGATATGGGCAGGAGGTCCTCAGGGATCACTCTCTTATGATCTGGGTGCAAATCTCTCTGCAGCCAACCTGGGTGCTCCAGCTAATTGTACAGGACCAGGACATTTGCTATCAATGCAGTTTTTTCTGATGCGGGCAGAAGTTGAGTTTTCAAGGAAGGCAGAGATGAATGAAGAATCCCAGACTGGTTTGTGTTGGAAGGGACCTTAAAGCTCACCCAGTTCCAACCCCTGCCACGGGCAGGGACACCTTCCACTAGAGCAGCTTGCTCCAAGCCCCTGTGTCCAACCTGGCCTTGAACACTGCCAGGGATGGGGCAGCCACAGCTTCTCTGGGCACCCTGTGCCAGCGCCTCAGCACCCTCACAGGGAAGAGCTTCTGCCTAAGAGCTCATCTCAGTCTCCCCTCGAGCAGGTTAAAGCCATTCCCCTTGGCCTGTTCCTGCAGGCCTTGGTCCAAAGCCCCTCTCCAGGTTTCCTGTAGCCCCTTTAGGCACTGGAGCTGCTCTAAGGTCTCCCCTTCAGGATCCTTCTCTTCTCCAGGCTGCCCCAGCCCAGCTCTCTCAGCCTGGCTCCAGAGCAGAGCTGCTCCAGCCCTCGCAGCATCTCCGTGGCCTCCTCTGGACTCACTCCAACAGCTCCATGTCCCTCTTGTGCTGTTGCTCCAGAGCTGGACACAGGACTGCAGGGGGTTCTCGTGAGAGCAGAGCAGAGGGGAAGAATCACTATGAAGATGGGGGATGCAAGTTTCTCTTTTGAAATAAATTGCCCGATTCAAACACATCTGTGTCCATGTAGGGAGGATGTCATTGCTCTGCTTAATGGTGCATGAATCATTGAAGCTTTCCTCTCCCTGTCCTTCACAGCGGTGCTGAGAGTAGCAGGTTCGTTGCAGAAGAGCACAGAAGTCATGAAAGCTATGCAAAACCTAGTCAAAATCCCTGAAATCCAAGCAACGATGAGGGAGTTGTCCAAAGAGATGATGAAGGTAAGATCTAGAACAACAGGATCCGGGTGGACAGGAGCTGGTCTTTACTGTGCCGTGAGATCACTCAGGTGGCTCCTTTGTCAGAGGGATTGTGTGAGCCCTAATGAATGCAGATTGAAGCAGCACTTAATAGCTGGGATTCTCTAGCAGAGTAGATGATACCTGCAGCATGTTTGGTGTAGAGCTTGAGGTATAAAACTGTTGCTGAGTTTGAGGACGGAAGGAGGAGGATCCATCCCCATGCGGAGCGGTTGTGGCTTGGTTGTCCCAGTCCCATGGGCAGGGGCGGAGCGAGGCTGGCAGCAGTGCCAAGTGACTGCCATGGCCCTCAGCTTTTCCCTGCTCTTGGGGGATGGAGTTCCTGCTTTCAGGATGGAAATGTTCATTGAGACCCCTGACAGCCTCTTGTGGAGCAGGGAGCTCGAAGTCTCATCTTGGCAACGATGGCTGCTCTGATACTGGGTTTAGAACATCCAGCTTAGTGTCTCCATGGGATGAAGTGCTCTGGTTGTGAGCTGCATTGGTTCTCTGTTGTGGCTGGTATCTTTTCAACTACCAAAACTGGTTTGCTTTTTCCCCTCTCGCAACTCAGTTTGATTTCTTACTCATTTTACCACTGTGCACCAGAGCAGTTTGGCCATAGACCCTGCAGAGGGAGTTTTCAAATCATAGAATCATAGCTTTGTGTTGGAAGGGACCCTCAAAGCTCATCTAGTCCAATCCCTAAATGCAGGCAGAAGAAAGGGAAGCTGCGTCAAACACTGATTTCAGTGTGTTGTACAGTCTGTGTGCTGTACTGAGGTTTGCAGTTGTATTTCGTGGGCTTGGAGCATGTTCAGATGTGGAGCAACAATGACACCTTGAGGGTTTCTGAGTGAGAACACGGGTGTTTAGTCCTCATTTTTCTTATTGCTTTTCCTGTGCACTGCTTGTACAGTCATGGAATCAGCTGGGTTGGAAAAGATCTCTTAGATGATCAAGTATGACCATTCCCTGTGCACTGCCAAGGCCACCACTAACCCATGGCACTGAGGCCTCATCTCCACGGTGTGTGAACGCTTGCAGGGACGGTGACTGCAGCCCTGCCCTGGGCAGCCTGTTCCAATGCCTGAGCACCCTCTGGGGAAGGAATTGTTCCTCAGCTCCATCTAAACCTGCCCTGGTGCAGCTTGAGGCCGTTTCCTCTTGTCCCATCCCTTGTTCCTTGGGAGCAGAGCCCAGCCCCTCCTGGCTCCATCCTCCTGTCAGGCACTTGTAGGCAGCAATCAGGTCCCCCCCGAGCCTTCTCTTCTCCAGAGTGAACCCCCCAGGTCCCTCAGCCGTTCCCCATCACACTTGTGCTCCAGGCCCTGCACCAGCTCCGTGCCCTTCTCTGGCCCCGCTCCAGCACCTCAAGGTCTCTCTTGTAGTGAGGGGCCCAGAGCTGAACACAGGATTTGAGGTGTGGCATCAGCAGTGCCCAGTGCAGGGGCACGATCCCTGCCCTGGTTCTGCTGCCACCCTGGTGCTGATACAGGTCAGGATGCTGGTGGCTTCTTGGCTGCCTGCATACAAGGTGCTCATGTTTAGCAAGCTCATATATGTACTTAGACTGGAGGCAGGGGTGTTAGGCCCCCTCCTGCAGTGGGATGGGCTTGATCCAGGAAGTCTGTGTTGTTATGCCTGGATAGGCATAACCTGAACGAGGAAGTAGGAAGCGTGTCCTTACTCTGCTGCACATTACAAGCACATCACACACTGCCTTCTCTGCTTTCTGCTAGGCTGGAATTATAGAAGAGATGCTGGAGGACACCTTTGAAAGCTTGGAGGATCAGGAGGAAATGGAAGAGGAAGCAGAGATGGAAATTGACAAAATCCTGTTTGAAATCACAGCTGGTGAGTTCGCATTGGCTGGGAGCAGAGCTGGGACCCTGCTGTGCTCAGCAGGACACAGCACTTCACATCCTCTCTTCTGAGCTGTGCTCTCCCTCAGGTGTCTTGGCCTTTGCCACCAGGCAGAGTGCTTTTGGAAACTGATTTCTCAGGGAGCACTGGATGAGGAGGCCGGTGCGGTTCAGTGAAGTCCGTGTAGTTCATCAGTGAGGTTGCAGCAGCTCGGTGTCTGTCTGTGCATCCTCCTGATGAGGGGGAATGTGTATGACTGACTGGACAGGCTGTTATTAATGAAGCTGTGAAATGAACTTGGCTGCATCACCTCGAGTCTCGGGCCAAGTGGTGACTCCTGGCTGTAAAGTGCTGTTGGGGTCTTGAGGGTTTGGGGAGGGAGAGAAAATAACACAAACCCAAATTCCAATCACAAACCCCAGCTCCTGCAGTCATGATTGACTGGCTCTTACTTGACTGAGATAATGCTTTGAATGCTCCGTGCCTGGATTTCTTGTGAGGTGGTGTGAGATGCCCAGCTCCACAGCACCTACCCTGCTCTTGCCCCATGCCCAGCCCCTGGTGTGTTGCCCTCCCTTGTTTCTCACATCCTGCTTCCCTTTTCCCCATCCTGTTTCCTGGCTGGGAGCTGCTCCCTTCCTGCCTCTCCCAAGCAAGTTGATACTGAGTCAGCCACTTGTGCCCAGCCTCTACCAGAAGCGAGTGGCTGGATTCCTTCAGCTGCATCTCACCACGAAGACCTAACGCACACCCTTTGTTTGCAGGGGCCTTGGGTAAAGCACCCAGTAAAGTCACAGATGCTCTTCCAGAGCCCGAGCCCATGGGAGCGACGGCTGCTGTGGACGAGGAGGAAGACATCGAGGCGATGCAGTCGCGGTTGGCCACCCTCCGCAGCTAAGGGGTGACCAGCGTGTACAGATGGCTTCTGGGCCATTGTCCTGCCTTCAGAATGCAAAACTTAATACGTGAGAGTACTTTATGTAATATATATTGGTATTTTTTCTTCCTGGGGTTGTGTTCTCTAAGAACCTACTGTAACGTACCTCTGACTGGGGAGGGTGAGCTGCAGCGGTCACCCTTTGCTCGTCAGCCCATCTCCCCTGTGAGAGGCCGTGGTGAAATGGTAGCAATGGTGTAACCTTATGGGGTTGTAGATAGAAGGTCCTGAAATCCATCCTTAGCTTCAAGAAGCATCTTGTCCTAAAAGGCACTTTGTCTGCTACCAAAAGCCTTCAGCAGTGTAAGAGTGTGTTCTTCCTGAATCACTACACATTTTATTAAAGCTGCTTTTAACAGTCAGTTCAGTTTGCATCACTTCAACCTCTCTTCCACCTCCACCAGCTCCCTTCTGGGTTTAGAACACCTTTGGGGTTGTTTCTTTAGCACACAGGTGAAGAAAAGCTTTTAGTTGTTAAATAGTTGCTGTGTTCCAGTGTGGCCCAGGTGGTGTATGTTCACTGCAGTGCCTTCTTCAGCAATGAACAGCTCCATTTCCCTTATCTCTACAGCCACACACCCACAGTGTAAGGCTTTGTGTCATTAACTGAGCAGCCTTGCTGTCAAATACAATGGGGTTATGGTAATGCTGTTGTATGATCTGTCCTTACACAAAGCAGCTGATTTACCTCTGTGCCAAACACCACAGCCCACGGGATGGAGCTGAGCTAAGATGACACTGCCTTGCTGCTGGTGGAGCTGGGACCCTCCCAGAGAAAGGAAATGAGCTACAGCTCATTGAAAGGGCTTCCTTAAATGACAATCTCCACGCCAGCACCTAAATTCATCCTTTAGAAGCTGGAGAATTGAATTTTTCAGGATAAATGAAGAAAGATGAAATGAGATTTCAGCCTGGAGAAGGTGCGGTGGGGAGACCTCATAATGGTCATCCAGTGTCTAAAGGGGCCAACACGCAATCCAGAGAGGGATGCTTGCCAAGGGCATGTAGGGACAGAACAAGGAGGGATGGCTTTAAACTGACAGTAGTTGTCTGCATGAGCCTCCCTCAAGTTTTAATCTTGGTGGGTGCCACCTTTTCTCTATCTTGAGAGGAAGGCAGCAGCTGTACCTGTTCTCAGTGCACACAGCACTTGATCCTAACTCTCTGCGAGTCACTGCACATTCTGCTGCACTTCATGGACTGAGAGTTAATGCAGTGAGGTGCAATGGGGAGGGGGAATCAGCACTGCTTGGCAGCGTGTTACATGAAGTTCAGAACCATGACCTGTGGCTAACCAGGGCATTTCCTCTCACACCTGGCTCTTCCCAACAGCTCTCCCATGCATTTCAGTGCCAGAAGGGACACTGGAGAACAGAAAGGCTTGGATTATGGTGGGGGATGGGAGATGCACTTTCCCACTCTTGCCCCCATGCCTGTCTTATGATGGTTTCAGTCTTTCTCAAGTGATTCTGGAGCAGCGTGTGTGCTATTATTTGAGAGTGCAGCTGCAAAGCTCCTTTAATACAGACCCTGATGCTGGCTGAGAAGCAGCCACTGAGCTACATCACACTTCAGTCAACCAAAGAGAGCTGTAATCAAACCTGTCTGAATTCAGTACCCCAAAGCCTGCAGGTGCTTTACAAACCAGCTCAAGCAGTATATAATACACCATTTTCTTTCACATTTCAAAGCACTGCCTCAAATGAGTTACTTTTGAAAGCCTCAGTTGAAGAAGCCATGCAACGAACAGTATCTGAAATAGAAGAATTTTATGTAGACCATTCAGTGTTAAAAACCAGAGGATCAAACATCAGTTCAACTGAAAGAGCAGTTTCAAACAGAAGCTGTTTTGATTAAAAGTCTTTGTTTTTAACATTTAGAAATTTAAATACATTTATCTAAAGATGGTTTAACCCCCATCTCTATGGTACTATACAATAGCTTAAAGCTACTTTTAAATGCTAGTTCTATGTTAATGTGAAATCCCAGAACTGCATTCTTACAGGAAAAAAAAGGAAATCAGTTATTAAACTGGGTGACTCCTGCTTCTTCTCCCACCCCAAAATACATGTGAAAAACTGGAGCTTTACAATGCCTTGGAATAATGTTCTTTTTTAAACAAGGAATTTGGAATAGTTTTCCAACAGTTCTCTAAGGAGGTATATTTGTACAGTTTGGAGAGCAACTCCGTATAAAGTTCTATTGCAACTGAGCATTCACAGTATGCCACAGTCCATACATATTACTACATATACATATCAGGTTTGTAAACATTGGAAGAATACACAGAATATAGTACCACGAGCCTCTGGTACTGCTGAAAGGAAGATGAGGTAACATTCATAGAAGCTCAAAGTCCACAGAGGTCCTGACTGAGTAGGTAAAACAGCTGCCAACGCTTCTGTTTCAGAGTGTGTGGTTAAGGCTTTCTGCTTCACGGTCTGCTAAGGCTGGATTCGTTCGCTCTCAGTATCCCAACTGCATCTTTAACAGCGTGGTAGATGACATTCTTCACCTGGGAGGAAAAGAAAAGGCTTTGAGTTCTCAAAGGAACAGCATAGCCAGGGTCAGGTTGGAAGCTGTATGAAGGCAGGCTGAGAACACTGGGGCTGTTCAGCCTGGAGAAGAGAACCTGCATGGAGACCTCAGAGCAGCCTTTCAGTATCTAAAGGGGGACTACAAGGATGCTGGAGAGGGACTCTTCATCAGGGACTGTAGTGATAGGACAAGGGGCGATGGGTTCAGACTGAAACGGGAAGTTCAGGTTAGATTTAAGGAAGCAATTCTTTACTGTGAGGGTGCTGAGGCACTGGCACACGGTGCCCAGAGAAGCTGTGGCTGCCCCATCCCTGGCAGTGTTCAAGGCCAGGATGGACACAGGGGCTTGGAGCAAGCTGCTCTAGTGGAAGGTGTCCCTGCCCGTGGCAGGGGTTGGAACTGGATGAGCTTTAAGCTCCCTTGCAACCCACACCATGCTGTGATTCTGTGATCTACATGACCTTCAAGTAAATCACTAACTCAGAGGAAAAAAAGGTTCAAATTCTGACAGGACAGAAATTGAGACCCCATGGCCTGAGCAAAGTATTGCCAGCTCAGCTAGAGGAAACATGGAAGAGACACGGAGACAGGTAGAGAAAACATGGAAGAAAACACATCCAAGTAATCTCAGGCAAAGCTTCAGAAGCTTCTTCAGAACTACTAACAAACAACAATTCAAATCCCTATTGAAACTCCTCTTTGAGATCCAGTGCAGGAAGCTGACCTCAACATGAAAGCAACCTGAGTTGTGTGGACACAGCCCTTGTGCTTTGGTGAGGGCTGGTTAGTGAGGTTTGGTGGGTGTTATAGGGTTAAGAAAGGGGTTAAGAGGGGCAGGGTTCATCTTGAGCACTGATAAGTTACCTGCAATTTATCTTCATGGTTCGTATGCGTATGTGACAGATATCTAAATTCCTGAGTGAGCCAGAAGCAGTGTTTGACATGCTCTGGGGATACAAAGTCTTCTGCAACTTTAATACAACTGTACAAGTTATGAACCTGGAGAGAACAAACACAAGCGTCAGTGCTGTGCTCAGAGCTCTCTGCCCACAAGGTCAGGCTGGAACAGTGCCCCTGGGCCTTGCCTGGTGTGGAGCTCCTGCTGGAATGAAAACTACATCTCCTAGAAACTGTACAATAGCCCAGCCTTGAACTCCATACTCCTGATGAAGGCGTTTTCTTAGCGACCGGTCCAGGTACCAGCTCTGATCATGAATGGGATCGTGATCAACAGGGTTTTCTTGACCTTGTTCCTCTGCAACCTGCAAAGTCACAACATGACAGGTATTAAAATACACCATCCTCAAGATGTATCTGTGGTATTCCATACACATGCACTCCAGAGTGACTTGTACCATGTGTTCAGGTCTAAGAGGCACACAGTGAAAGGTTTGGGTTTAGTCCTTACCTTGTCACGGGCTGGCCGTTTTTCAGCCCCTCTGGCTTCACAGACACATTGCAAATGTGGGTATAGGGAATGGAAGTGAACCCAATTTGCAGGAAGCAGCATCAGAGGGTTAAGGGACTCGCGTGTTCACAGTGGGAACCACTGTCATACAGGATCAATACTCTCACACCATAAGAGGCTGTAATTGGAAGAAGCTACTGAGTTGGGGGTTCCAGAGGTGTCTGCCCAGAGACCAGCACAAGTCAGTGCACATCCAAACAGAGGATGTGAATAGATTTCTGGGAGACAGGAGGCTGGGAGCACAACAGGCTCTTCAGGAAAGAAATCTGAGGGCTGCAGGCAGCAAATTTCTGCAGTGTTCCAGTATAAACCCATTTGCTGCAATCATTTACACCAGGAGTGTGGCCCAAAACCTCATCTGGGAGGAGACAAACACCTTGGTTCTGCTGGAAGCCTCACATTTGCAGGCAAGTGCTACAAGAGGTGAGACACCGATGCCAGAACTCAAAATGCCAACTCTTATCAAATTCAGTATCATGTTTTAACAAGTATAAGATCTGAACCAACCTACTGTAGCCTCTCTGAGCTTCCACCCAAGACAGCAGCAGTTCAGGCTGACAAAGGTGACAGTTGTTCACACCATCCCATTTATCATTTTAAACCATCAACACATCAGCGATTTCCACTTTCAAAGCACCAGAGAAGTTCCAGAACTGAGACCACAAAGAACTCTGGACCATTCGTGGTGAATTCAAATGCTGAAACAAGCCTTTTGGGATGTAGTATCACATCTCTCCTAAGCCTTAAACTCCATGGAAACATCACCACGAACACCTCATGCTTTTTCCTTAATCCAAACCTCATAAAGGAATGAGGAAAAATAGGTAGGAAAAGGGAGAGAACAAGGGAGAACTTCAGGCACCACATACTGCTCTGCCATTTCCCAAGAGCATCTCCTGTGCATGCTTTTAAGGATGTAGTTTAAGAAAAGTCCAAGGATATGTACTTACGAGCCCACACAGAGAGAAAATCAGTTTTTAGGACATCACAGCTTACCTTTTTAAGGAATTCCCGGATCTTCTCTGTATCTTTGGCAGCATAGATGTGCCACAGAGCTCCAGGTTTCTCTCTGCTTTCAGTAAAGCGCTTAATGGTCAATTCATCAGAATCACCATCCTGTATGGTTTTAAGCACTTCTGTTGAGAGGAAACATGAGCAGTTACAGCAAAGGACTTTCCCTCCAACCACAAAAATAACCTCCATCAGCATAAGAAAGACTTTACCTTCTTCTTGATCTGCCTGGCCTTTGGGGATACCCACATAAACCATAACGTTGGCTGCATCAGACACATCTAAATGGAGGTTTGTTGTGCCGTATTTTCTATCCTCTGGTGTTATTAAGCCTGGGAAAGAAGAGAACAAAAAGAGTAGCAGCACATTAGCAAGACAATAAGAAACCTTAGACCCCTCTTAGCAGCACCAGCTGAAAAGACCAGAGAGCTTTTTCTTTCTGTTCCAGGACAGCAATATGCTTTATAGCCAGGATCCTGCCCCATCCTGGGTCTTCCCAAGTGATCAGTTTACAGGCTGACAGTGATCCATGCCTATACCCTGCCTGTACAATATATAAAAGCCACATTTAAGTCCTGACTAAAAGAGAGTTTCTTCCAGTGCCTAAAGAGGCTACAGGGAACCTGGAGAGGGGCTTTATTCATGGGCCTGTAGGGGTAGGACAAGGGGGAATGGCTTTAACCTGCCAGAAGGGAGACTGAGATGAGCTCTTAGGCAGAAGCTCTTCCCTGTGAGGGTGCTGAGGCGCTGGCACAGGATGCCCAGAGAAGCTGTGGCTGCCCCATCCCTGCCAGTGTTCAAGGCCAGGTTGGACACAGGGGCTTGGAGCAAGCTGCTCTAGTGGAAGGGGTCCCTGCCTGTGGCAGGGGTTGGAACTGAATGAGCTTTAAGGTCCCTTCCAACACAAACCATGCTGTGATTCCATGGTTCTCCAGCAGTCTAAAAAGCAGCCACTACAGTATTTACTAGCCATGATCTTTTACTGGTCATGGTCATGCTTAGTTTTAAATGCCTTTTGAGTGACAGCAGATGAACCAACTATGGAAAGAACTGCTCAAGAGAGATTAAAAACTAAACAATACAGCCCCAAAAGGAGAACAACAAAAGTGATACAGCAGAAGCAGCTATACAACAAATACATGGGGCTGTCTATAGAAAGAGAAGCTGTGTATACACATGTGGAGCAAGCCGATAGGGAAACTGGAAATACTATTGGCTTGAAACCATCTAGACAAAAACACATTTAATAAAACCATGTAATGCTCTGGATATCACTAATGCCTGTAAGTGAGCCAAAGTTAGGGTTTTAAATCAATGGGATTAATCAAATTGTCTGGAACAGCAAGGATTCATTTTGTTTACAGTGAAATCTAATCTGTGTGTGGTCAACATGACCTTCAGAGCAAAACACTCCTTACCGTAGGCATTGTACATCTTGGGGCCCAAATCTGGTCGTACAAAGTAGTTGGGCAGTCGAGAGGCAAGGTTGAGCTTGCCACCCCTCCTGGTGTATTCTGGCAAGGGAATATTTTTCATCAAATCATCAAACCTAAAGTAATACAATTCAATGTTAGGGACTGACAAAAAGCAAAGGCAGTCTAAAATAGACCCAAGAAATGGTACTCCTTCCCCCCAGGGGGTTACAGAACACCAGGAAAAGGAACCAAGCAAGCAAGACAGGATGTATAGTAGATAAATAAATTTAACTGCTCTGGGGTAATGCTATTTCCTTGTGTAATCACTTCAACTAATATCAAATAGAGTAAGGCAGAATACTTAAGAGTTTGGCAAAACAGAAGCTTCAACTGAACTTTACATTTCAAAGTGACTTAGGGTTTTAGGGAGCTTCCAAAGTTTATCCAACTATGAACCAATTTAGGTACCTGCTTTACTTAGGAATCCAATGAACTACATGAGAACTGGTCATAAAACAAGTGATGAGGCACTGGAATGGGTTGCTCAGGGAAGTTGTGAATGCTCCATCCCTGGCAGTGTTCAAGGCCAGGTTGGACAGAGCTTTGGAAGACATGGTCTGGTGTGAGGTGTCTCTGCCCATGGCAGGGGGTTTGAACTGGATGATCTGAAGGTCCTTTCCAACCCAAACCATTCTGGGGTTCTATGAAAACTTGCTTAGCTCTGTCAGGCATCTCAAACAACATGGTTGCACATGACCAGGTGCTTCCCAAAGCTGAAGCAGGTGTAAAGCACAGCAGGATTCCTGCATTCCAGTATTCTGGGGGGGTATCACACATTATGAACAGTTTCTTTGTGAATTCCTACCGAGAAGGCATCATGTCTCTGAAGTCTTCTCCTGGAGGCCAGTCTTTAAGCTTCAGCACCATTGGTTCTCCTTCTTCTGTTCTCAGGCGACCTGTTGGCAAATGTTAACAGGTCTGAGCTTTTAATAGTTATACAACTCAAAATGCAAAGAACTGAGACAAAGAAATCCTTATCCTCACTTAAAATCATGTTCATTCCACAACTATTTCTGTAGAACTATTTAACTAGTTGGTAGGAAGATCCCAAACTTCCTCAGAATGCTCCCCCAAAAGACTAAAGGCGGCCAAACATACTCCGGAAGACGAGTCGTGACAGTTTCTACCCTTTCCACATGGTGGGAGTACACTGCAAACACACTGCCCAGTATGAAGAAAACCCCTGGAACATCTTGTAAGCTATTTAAGGATGATAAATTTGTGCTATTTGTTGAATATTTTGCCTATTGGAACAAAAATTCACACTACTTACTTGAGATATCTTCAAATCCATCCCAGAAGTCTCCTACAGTAGCTCCAGTGATGATTTCATTGGTCCTGCAGTTAACCAGATCCACTTCCTGTTGGCCAAATTCTTTCCTAAAGGATTCTGGTCTCCAGAGGTCTGCATTTAATTTGTGATGCACTCCTGACACCATTACAGGCTGTGAGGAAGAAGAATATATAGTGAAGAACTATTCAGCACCAGAAGTTCTAATTCCAACCAGAGTAATGTTTTTATACAGTAGCAACACTGAAGACAACCATGGGTAGAATAAATACTAAAAGAAAACCCAAGACCCCACACTATTTAATCCTTAGAGGAGGACTCAAAAGATGCTTTCACAAGGTGAAGTATTTGTACCTATGGACCTCAAAAAAGGTGAATACAATGAGCTTTTCATTTGAGTGCACATCTTAAGACAGCAACCAAGGTACAGAGACTTTCTACCTAGTCCCTCCCAGTCTGAAAGGTGCTGTTTCTATATTGGTCATTGCTTTGCCCAGTAGGCAATGGGAAAGGCATTTTCCAGGAAATAGATGATTTAACCACACATTGTTAAAAGTGTGTTTAGAAACTGATATTGAATAGTAAAACACACATCCTTTTATCCAAGGATTTAACAGTGCTCATGTCATACATCTCATGTATGGTTTAGTGTTGCTCATGGTTGCAGGAAGTTTATACCAGCACAAAGGGCAAGGAATATGAATTCTGAAAGCAGGAAAACTTCAATACCTGTCCCTGCTTCCAGCACTCCCTGAAGACGTTCCAGTTACTTTCATTGTTGGGGTCTTGCAGACACAGCAAGCGGTTATCACATAACCAGTAGTGCGGCGTGTCAAAGCCCATGATCGTAGGCTTTATAGTCAGTCCTTGAGGTTTCTTAGGCAGGTCTGTAATGGTTCTATTTTGCACCAGGGAAGCAAAAATGTCGTCAAGGATTTTGGGTGTACTCTTGAGTCCGTTGTCTGTCTGATTTAAAAAGAGAGACAGAAGAACACACAAAGAAGTTGGTGCACTTTAATGTTCCTTGTCCTGCAGACTTTAAAGATGGTATATCCCACTTTCAGAACTTGCACTTGAGTTCACAGTCATGCAAAGAAACAAAGATCTGCAGAGCTTTGCTGTCTAGAAACTCACCAACATTAAATGTCAATGCCATTTCTGACCTTTGTCTACAGTGTTCTGGCATAAGTAGTTCTGCTCTGCTCTACGTGTCAGCAATGCTGCAGAAAGCCATGAAATACAGCAGGGAACAGGGCTTTCTTTATTATAAAGAACATCAAGGAACTCTCAACACCAATATTTTACCCCACCATTTTGAAGTCGTATCTAAGAGTAAACAAAGCTCAGGAATGCCCCAAGTGAACCAGTCTGCAAACAGGATATGAGATAGTTACCCATCACAGAAGGTTTTCCCCTTCATCAGCAAGGTCCTTGATGCTTCTTTGAGTCTAATGGCCATATCAGTGAATGCACCTGTCAGACACTAGCCTAAGGAAATTAACCTGCTCTAACATAAAACAGTTTGGGTTGGAAAGGACCCTAAGATCATCTAATTCCAGCCCCCTCCCTTAGCAAGACTTGCTGATAGTACCACTAAGCTGCTACTCTGAAAAGCATTAACTGGAGCACTGCAGTATAGAGACTGAATAAGTCTTTTCCCAAATGAAGGCAGGATTTTACCTGCTGTGACATTCACAGGTTAGAACAGTGCCTAAGCCTGGTATTAACTCAAACCTGTAAACTTAAGTTTTTAATATACCTTTCCTCCAGAAGAGTTTAACAGGTTCCTCAAGAAGCCCGTGTTATTGTTGCTCACGGGTGTCAGTATTGCACTGTTGAACGTCTGCAGGGCTGCAGCAGGCTTGGCTAAGCTAGGGAGTGTCTGGAGAGGTTTGTTCTCATTCTTTGGAATAGGTATGAGGAGTTTCTCTGAAATGAAAAGAACATGTGAGAATGGAGGAAGGATTCCGAACCATGAGAAGTGCATGCTTTGGGTTTTGAAGACAACAAGATACCTCATGCATACATGTATGTATGTACATATATATAGATCTCCTCTCAACACATGCAGATGAAATACTCCTTTCACTCAACTTTCTTCAGTACTGTAAAGCTTTTTAAAATCACACATTCTGAAATACACACATTCTCACATTGAATTTAAGAATCCTTGCATCAATGGGATATTAACCCAGTTTTCAAAGCAGAACAGGCTAACCCTGCCAGGTTTTACTCCCAGCTGTTGCCATGGACCAGTTTGGCAGCAAGGGCACTGAACACCTATCCCAGCAGGCAGACTGCATCTTTCCCACTACAAGATACAGCTGGGGCTGGTCTTCATTCTTCTGACGAACAGCCACAAAGGGTTTACTCTTCACTGGTTCTGCACATACCTTTGTTTTCTTTATTCACATTTCCACTTGTTAGATTTGATAACCAACTTAATGAAGGAGTATTTACTGATGCACTTTGTTTACTTCCAATTGCTGACTTTAGAGGAGGATCTTGTGTAGTGGCCTGTGGGCTCAGGACAAAGCTGTTATGTTGAAGGCTGGTCCTTTCTCCAGGTACCAAGTTCTGAAAGAACAAAGTGAGAACTTGATTAGGCACACACAAACTCTGCTCTGAAAGGGGAAGCAGTACCATGTCCAAATTCATTCTTTAAAACCGAAACTGAAATGGTTTGGCCCTTCAAAATCTATCTGGTTTCCACAAGAGGTCAGCATTGCATCTCAGTAGCAGCCAGAGATGATGATCCAGCAGGATTTGGGATGTCCTGACATTTTAAGAGCAGGCAAGAGAGTCTATCACCCCTCAAGACAAGCATAGAAAGCAGAGTTTCCCAGATGCATCTTCTGGGTTGCTTTGGGAACTAAATGCAGCTGTAACAGCAGTGCTCTCTCAATTCTAGTGATAGCTGATGTTCAGACCAGGGCTAAGCTGGGGTCCAGTCTGGTAGACTAAAACAGATATGTAGTGCTCCTAAAAGTGGGGGCAAAAGTCCATTCACCTGCCAAAAATACACCTGCATATGAGCACAGCACCAGCCTGGCCAGCACAAACAAGCACAGGACTGCTGCACATCTACTCAGCTGATTTATCTGCTCTTTACCAGATATGCTAATAACAGACTAACCAGAACTGCTGCTCTGACCTGGAATTCCTGCATAACCAGCTGAATTTCTTCTCTCTGCTCAAATACTTTCCAGTCAAGAAATTATTCTGCACCTGTACCTGCTTACTGCTACCTTCTTTATTTCATCTCAATGTCTGCTGATGTTTGGGAAGGATTCCAAACATAATACAATGCTTCACACTTTAAGCTGATCCTCATACAACCAGTGCAGGACCTAATTTTACACAGAGAGGTACAGATATATTTCAATCCTGCTCTTTGCCCAGGGTCACAGAGGAAACAGAAACAGAAGACTGAAGCTAGGTCAGTCATAAGCTAACTTCTGAAACCCATAGCCATCTTCCTCACAATATTTTTCACCTCTCCTATTGATTACCAGCACCAAAGTCAAGCTCAGCCTGCTTCTTACACATTTAGTTTCCAAATAAGCTTATGAATAATCATACAACAAAATCGAAGTTACTTAATTCAGTTGTTTTCTTGCAAGATGCTGCAAAACTAAGCCCTTAATTTGTGCTCTGCTTTCAAAAGCAACACACATTACATCCATTTACAGATAAGCACATGGTGGGGGGCTGGAGTTGTTAGAATCTTTTATATAATGAACAGCAAAATTCTTACCAGGATTCACAGAGAAACCAGTACTTCTCCATGCTGCTCTAGCCCTTAGTTTTATTCCTGTTCAGTTAATCTATGGATTCCAATGCTCTTCCACCCTACTTATTCTTCTAGATGCTGCATGTATTACATCTCCAGGAGCCAAGGGGTAGTCCCCACTTTACAACCATTTCCATTAGTCTGTTCTTAAGACTTTTATGGGTTCTCTCAATCTAATCCTATTTTTGTCCTAGGAAATCCTCACTGAGCATATTTCAAGGATAGGTCACTTCCTGAGGCATGAGAAAATGAGAACACTGAACACAAGGTGTGAAGAAAACCCTACATGATGGGTTAGCAGTAATGGTCAGCACTGGCACCCTTATAAAGTCAGTTACCATAGGCAGTAGCTGAGGCAAGCCTGTACCACAGACATAACATGAGACAGTAGCAATACCTGTTTTGAATCCTCCTTTAGAGTTGGCTTTGATAGTGCTTTGAACTGCTTATTTGCACAAGGACAATTAGCCTTTATTCCCCATTTTGTTCTTATGGAGTGAACAATATCACCTACATCGTAGAGAGCTGAAGGAAAAGAGTCATTAGTGAGCTCATGTGGAATTAGAGCATCCAGCATTCAATAAGCCTTTATAAGAAATGGTGTATCTATGCAGGTAACCAATAGTACATGAAGAGAGTTCATCAGTAAATGAGAAGTTGTGATACTTCTTTATAAAGGTCAAACATAATAAAGCAGTACTAAGAACACAAAGGCTATTCCAGGCTTTGGACAACAAATACTAAGCTTTTACTAACTTCATTACTAAAACCTCCCCTCATTCAGTACAATCTCAACAACATACAAAGGACAGTAAAAGCCTACAGCTTCCTTTCAGCCCAACCTAATATTTAAGATACCTTTTCCAGGAATGATTTGTGTAGGCATCAGATTCTCTGGTTCATGTACCTGCCCCTTCACACATTTAAACCAGGAGAAAGTATCCGAGTCATCATCTGTAAGACAAAACCAATACATTGTTTTATTAGCACAGCTTTCACCCTTCTCTAGAAGGTTACATGTTTTACTGCTATTGACACACCAAACCATAGGTCTATAATGAGTTCTTTTAGTTGGGCAGGTTTATTGTCTTGTTGCTGAGGGTTGTTACTGACTTCCAAGTTCAAATTACATGTTTGAAGGCTTGAATTCCTTTGTTGGAAGTAGCAATATGCATCCTCACCTTCATGCAAGCTTTTCTTCTTCATCCTGTAGCAATCTACACACACACCAAAGCCACACTTGGAGCAGACCCAGTGAAGGTTGAAGATTGTGGTGTCACACACGTCGCACATCTCCCGGACTCCACGAACTGCACGCTTCCAGGCGACCTGTCCTGAGGGAATTCCCAAAGTGTTAGTTTCATAGAATGGTTTGGGATGGAAAAGACCTTAAGATCATCCAGTTCCAACCCCTTTCCCATGGGCAGGGATGCCTCACACCAGACCATGTCACCCAAGGCTTGAAACCGAAACCATTTAGTTTAACCAAAACTAAGTATTTGCACCTTAAATATAGCTCCATTGAAGCACTTCAGTGTTGCTGTCTCCTGTGCAGCACCAACTGCATCTCTTACTCCCAGCATGTATTTGCCCAAGTGAACATGCACACTGCTGACATCCACCCAAGTGGAAGTTCCACAGCTACCCCAGAAAGAAGTTATTAGCAAGCTAAGCTTAATGTCAAGATTGCTACACACAGCTTGTCCTTGTTTTCTGCTCTACAGTGTAACGGTCAAGTAGTTCTTTTCAGCAGGTTTTCTATGTGTTTACAGGTGTGTATCATTCAGAATGGTGAGTAGCTTCTCCAAAGAACTCACTACTGCTGTTCAGGTTTCTTATCACCATCACACTCCACCTCTCCTCATCCCAAACCACTTTTTCAGTTCACTCAAAACATCCCAAACACTGACAGTATCTTACAAGCCCTTTCAGGGCTGCATGATGTACAGATTATTTCAGCCTGCTCTCAGTTTCATTATGACACCAGTTAGAAAACTAGACTAGACAAAAGCACACATCTGTCTGCCCCTCCTACCACCTTCCACACTTGTAACTGCTCTGAAACTCCTCTGCCCACAACACCTCTTCATTTTAAAAGCAAGTTATGAGAGACCATGTCCTAATGTAGGCTAAAAACACCACACCAGCATCCCAGACATCTGTTGCTTTCCTTCTGCAGAATGCCCATTAGCTATGTATGGAACAGAACTAGAATAACTTGGCACAACTTGTTCTTAAGTAGGAGGTAAGAATTCTTTTGATTACTTTGCTTCAGAATTCTTCCAGGAAGCTGAAATCCAGATAGCACCACCTCCATTCTTCTCTGCTTTTAAACACACGCACTATGGTTACCATTTCCTAGGCCAATTTCCCCCCAAAACAGGATGAAGGGGGGATTTTTGTTACCTTTTGCATGATATTTCAGTTTGGGACATTTTGTCCTTTTCTACTCCTCCTATTCTTTTATTTCCTCTCAGTAGTTTGATTGCATCTCCTCTTTCCATAGACTCCTTTCTGGCACTTGATGGCCAAGGAGCAGTGTGACCCAACAAGCTGTTCTTTCTACACTGGTCAATCTTTTATTACACAGGGATAGTTTCACTTGTGCTTTTCTACTAATCCTTTAAGGAACTCTCTTTAAGGAAGCCCTCCCAAATAATCATCATCTTCATGCTCGTTTGTGTTTTAGCTCTGCCTGCCAGGCTAGTAACTCACTGGTAACAGAGAAGAGGGCTTGACCCTGAGACATACTATGGGTGCAAAAACACTCAAATACAAATGATCTCCTAAAAAGCAATACCTGAATGAGCTGTTGTGGCTTCTGGAAAAGGTCAGTTTGTCAGAGACTGAATTTTAATGACAAGGAAGCGTTTCACCTGAGCCCTGCAAAGAAAGCTTTACCATAGCTTCAAACTGTGGTGTCAGAAAGAATCTACCTCTGTCCTGTGCCAACTGAGTGAGGGCTCTTCTCCTGAATTGTTCAAAGCAGAAGAATATCCAGACTGTAAATCACTTCTTTCCTACCCAGAGCATTAATAATACCCTCCAGTTTAATGAAATGGAGTTTCTTCACTCTCACCAGCCAGGACAATAAGTGAAGAGGAATTCATGACGTTTTGCTCCTTTCAAACCACCTCCAGAACTCACACGCGTCTTTGGTTTCTGTAGCAGAGGGTGTCTCTGGTAGGTATGTTAGTAGATGCATCCTCTGCTATTAAGAAACACCACACCTCCCTTTTGTTTCATAAATTCCAGCCAAAATGTCATCCTTCTCAAAGTGTTTCAGTATTCCAGTCTGTACCTCTCACTCTGCCTATCGATACTCTGGCTCCAAAGGCCTAAATACGTTCCAGTTCAAGCAAAGAGCACAGCTTGCAGATTCCAAATGGTGCAGGGTAAGATATTCTAAAGTATCTCAAGTCTTCCCTTCCCTTGTGAAGGGCATTCAAGCCTGTTCAGGTTTTTGTCTTCTATTCAAAACCCTGCAGTGACTCAAACTGGAATTATCATTATATAATGTCAGTACTATCCAAATGCATAAGACATGGGGTAGACAGTCCTTTAAACTGCTCTGCTTCTCAGTCAAGTACTCATAATCCAAAGAACAAATATGGTTTTAAGAGTCATTCTACTCTGAGAAGTGATTACACAAGATCACAGCCTTCCCCATTTGTCTGCTCATGTTTGCTACAGAAAGGTTCTGATGTGGCAAGAAAACCTGTCTTTGAGGACACAAGGTTTGCCCTGTCTGCTATATACAGATAGCAGACAGGAAAGCATACACTATATGTATATATAGTTACTTAAAGCAGTCCTACTGGAAACTTTCAGATGGAGGAAAAGGTTTTCCTTACTGACTTGACAGGCAGCACTAGGTCCATTATGCAAGAACAAAGTAGGACCAAAGCAATCCAGTAGGATCTGTTCAGCCAAAATGAAAGCTTTATTTCATTTACATGCTAAGAACAGACTGTTGTCAGCTGCCTGCTGGGTTTCTTTACACTTTGTTTCATAACAGAATTACACTCTCTGCAACAGGAAAAGTAATTTGATAAACTGAGAAAAGTCTTTGACAAAGAGGGTAGAATTTCTCTTCCTTTTCCCCCGCCTGAGAGCAGAGCTGTTGACACAAGTTCACACTGGCTCTTAACCATTACCCCTCTCAGAGGAGGGGCAAACACTGAAGTCTCACATGACATTTCCAAATGCATGCAATATACTTTCACATAGGTCAGAAGCCTGAAGTTTCACATACAGTTATTAAAACACAGGTTATTTTAATACAAGTTGATCTTACTGTGTGGTTCAATTGTAGACATCATTTCCTTTTCAGATATCACCAGCTGACAGAAGTGGTCTCCAATGTTGGCCAGGATGTACTTGGCTGTGTCAAGATCTAGACCCACAACATTTCTTGATAAAGGCAGCCACAAGCTAATAGCCTCAGGATCATACTTATTTGGAGTTAGGAAGCCTTCCTCACGTAGTATTCCATGCTTATTAAACTGCAACCTGTGGGAAGAAAGAGGGAAGAGGAGAAACCCATCATCTCAAATGCTTTCTTAGTTTACATTCACTCCAATGAGTCAGTGCTTGAATTGTAAATATGTATCCTGTATGTCAATGAGTTTAGCTCTTAATGGTTATAATAGGCATGGATAAACATACTAGTCATTAGCATTAAGCACACTTAATGTCCTCCTTGTTTAAAAAGACTCAAAACATTAGGAAATCTTCTACAAAATCCTGAAGATTTATACTGTTTCTTATTCACACAAAACCAAAATCAGGTTAACAGGTTTTAAAATGCTTTGTCATGAAGGATCCCACCTTCACTAAAAAGGGATGGTTCTATTAGCTTCATGCTTTTAACCAGAGGATTCAATGGCTTTGAACTGCACTGCAAGTCTGGATTCTTACCCCGAGAAGGTGAATCAGCAGTCTGTTGTTACTCTGGTCTCGCACATTTTTGAATGCTTCAGTTAATGTCAGATTATCCCAAGATTTACTACAGGAAAACCTCTAATCTGAGATTAAACAACAGATTAGTAGCACTTCTATAAACCTTTAGCTACAAAATGTGCAAGAGGGACAGTGTTGTAGTGGAAGACTAAACCTCAAGAAACAAGCAGAAGAGTGGAAGAGGTTCTTTTCTCATTGTCTTTGTAACCTTTCTGCTTTCAGTTTTCTCTGTTCAAAAGGTCTTGCGGCTTTTTTTACAACTTTTCTAGTCTACCTAGAGCCTCTAAAGAAAGTCATCCCTCTGAAAGCCAAAAGGAAAACTGAGAATAAGTCAGCTCCCCATCTCCCTTGTGGGACAGTAAATAGTATTCTTGCTTTTCCTCTCTAATATCACAGGTGTTACCTTCTTCCCTGGAAACACAGTCCATGCTTCAAAGTGTAAGTGGGTGTGGGGGAAAACGAGAAGCATGTAACAACATCTGGATGTGAGATCAAATAGCTCATGGAAAAATATTTACACAACTTAAAAACAAAAGGAAGGACATGTTAAACACAGTCAGACAACATGCAGCCTGGGCTTCCAGACAGGCTTATGTTACAGTAACAGCTTAAGCACCTTTTTGAATGGTTTCCTCATGGTATCTTAAGAATTCAGTAGATTAAACAAAGGTTTTGACTCTTCCACTGACAATATCAGAGCCTACAGCTCTTCTGCAGCTGGGGGTATAGGTCTGACATTCCACACATCCAACTGATAAACTTCACGAGACATGCACAGAATCTACACTCTCACTCGTGCCTCCAGTACTACTGAGAGCACTCAAACCAAACTCATGTTGTCCCACTGGCACTCACCCCAGAACAGCAAAATCAAGAGCTCAAAGTACTGCCAAAATATTTTCTACTCAAATTAAGCAGTTACAACATTTCTAAGGGCTTCAAAACCAAAGGCAACCTCTCAGTAGTTAGGTATAGTCCTAGAGCTGAACAGCTACACACTGACATCTAGCTAGGTTTGAACCAGAGATCTAAATGAGACCACCTGGACCAAATAACTGGTTTCTGTGTGTCCTGGAAGATGGAAGTCAATGTTACAGCTACACAGAGAGCACTCAACAGACTCCCTTTCAGAAAGAAAAAAAGGTCATTCAACTTGGACATGTTATTCACATTTAAAGAGCATTAGGGTCTATAAAGAGTCAAAATGGTTCTTACCTTCTAAAGTGAAAGAATCGACAGAAGACAGTGGAGTCTTTCTGCTCTTTGTTCTTCCTGTAGCTATCCAAACGGCATTCCCTGCATTTGTGCAAGTGAGGTGCAATGTTATTGCAGGAACCATCCTGTACAAATGCTTCTCCACTTTGCTGCAGCTTCTTCACTTTAGAAGCATCTGATAAAATGGACTTGCGAACTAGTACTGCAGGGAAGAGCAGTGGAGATTAGACAAGATGCAGTTTTTTTACATAAAAGGTGCAAGTAACTGCATTTTAGTAAAAGATCCATATCAGATTTTCCTATTTCACCTTACATAGAAACAAAGTTATGCTGAAGTGTTTGCAGTTGGCAGAGAGCTCTTTTCAGGTGAGTAGAAATTGTCTCAAGCAATAGTTCCACTGGAGTCAAGTCCACTGTGGACTCAAGTTTAACAACTCCTTTTGCTCCTCCACAGAGGAATCAGCATCTGCTTTCAGTGAAAATCCTTCAGCTCTCAAGGCTGGAGTAGTTGAGTGCTGGGCAGACCAAGGCACAAAGCAACCACACTTCACAAGTACTGAAGACAGCTTTGTCTTCAAGCATCCCTATCAAAACACAAGACTGTCAAAAGCACAACCTGGCCATTTCTCAGTCCTGTTTGCACCCTTCATGCTGCAACTGCTTTTGGCACCTTGCTGTAACAGATGCCAAACACTTGTCTTCCTCCCACACTGGAGGTGAGGCCTACCAGGGCACAACAGCCACTGCTTGGCTGGCTCCATACTCACATTATTTATGGAATAGCACATCATAACCCCACGCCAAGCAACAGGAGACTGGGAAGGAGAGGTGGGTGTGCAGGGAGATTCCCAGAACCCTGAACAATCAACTGATGCACAGCACAACACGTAACATCAGCGGTCCAGCTCTTTAAATAACTACAGCCTTTCCCACTCTGTCCCATGTGGAAAACTTGAAGAGCTCCCCACATGGAACTGAGCACAGGAAAGAGATGAGGTGGGTTATTCTGGGGTTGGGTAGTGTTTGACTCTGGGTTTGGGGTTTTGTTTTCAGAACAGTAATAATGAAACGAAAGCTCCTTTTGAGCTAAGCCCTGTTGAGAATACTTTCCCTCTCACCTTGCTTACAAGATTTAGAAGCAATGCTAAAAAAAAAAAAAAAAAAGAGGTCTCACTATGCCATCAGCATTTGCATTCCAAAGAGAACCTTGCTTTTTGTAAGCTGTTCTGTTCTTGCATACATTTGGTAACAACTTCTTTCTACAATTTAACAATTAGTCCTTTTCCTTCATCAGGAAGGGACATTTTTCCTCAAAATGCATTCCCCTTGTAAAAGAACTCATAAATTACTCAAATTCCAGATTCACTCACACAATTTAACTTACTAATTTCGCAGATGTTACAAAGGACTTACTTGTACGTAGTTACACAAAGACTTTCAAATGACATGAGGTTTTGAAAGTACTCACTATTATCCTGGACCTTGGCACTTCCAGTCCAGAAGCCTTCACTCTCAGTTCTGTCATAAGGAATCTCAGCTGAATTTCTTCTAATAAAAAGCTCCATGTCTGCAAGTTCATCTGGTTTGTTTCCTTTGTGGCTGTTGCAATTGCTGTGTGATTTAAATCCAGACTCAGTAAAACAGTGAAGATGAGCATCTGAGGTGGAGGGTCTGCAGTCTAAAGTCCGCTGCAGCTCAGCAGTGCTGCTGCCCCGGGATATTGCTATGGAAGGGTTTGGATGCTGCAACTGTTTTACAGCAGTGTATTCTTTTGGAAAGTTTGTGGTGGGCTTCACAAGAGGTTCATTGGTGGTTTTCATGCTGGTTCCTTTTTCCTTAGCTGAATCAGTCACAGATGAAGATCTTGAGGTTGTCAAAGAGGTATATTTACCATTTGGATCGGTAAGGTTTTGTGTTTGTTCTTTAGATACAAAGCCCACTTTAGGAAAGGCTGGCAGATCCTCCTTCAGTGGTTTCATTCCAGTATTAAGACAAGAAGGATGAGTTTCTGGTAAGCTTCGTCTACACGTGCTAGAAAACAACATGCAATGATCAGACATATATCAAACAAATCAGCACATCTAATGCTCAAATCTAGTCGCGTTTAAGGCCCGAAAGAATGAATTTAAATATGTTATTTTGAATTATGATGTTCCAAGATTGTAAACTTGGTGTTAAGTAGGTTTGGGGGGTTTTAGGTGGGATTTCTTTTGGCTTGATTTTTCCAAGAGTTGAACAGAATGAGCAAGCTGTACACAAATTGGGAGACACACAAACTTCAGTACTGCAGCTACTCCACTACCTTCTCTCACAATGAAACAGTTACTTTCTAGCTTTGTCCATGCGACAACTGTATAACCAAATCCATTTCACTTGCGTGTCTGTGTGAGAAGATTTTAATGCTCAAGGAACTCCTGGCTGATAATACAAGTCTATACTGAGGTATCAAAACTGCTCCCACACAAAAAAGCTCAAATTGAAAACATCTTTTCTGCATTTATCTTGTGAGATACACACAAAAAGTTACAAAACCCAGCCCCAAACCTACACCACTTCTTTTAACGTTAATACGCAGAATTAGTGTTTTCCTGTCACAATATTTCTACCATTATATTCATTTTTGTGACAGAAGCAGGGTGCCTGCCAGAGGCTCCAGGTAGGACCATTCTCCCCAGCTGCGGTATAGAGCACATGGTTTACATCTGGCCCGGTCCAGACTGGTCCAAGGGCTACTGCATGAACTATCTCTTGTTTAATTTGCTCAAAGGCTTGTTGCTGCTCAGGGCCCCATTTAAAATCATTCTTCTTCCGGGTCACATGATAGAGAGGGCTTACAATCGAACTGTAATCTGGGATGTGCATTCTCCAGAACCCCACTGCACCCAAGAAAGCTTGCGTTTCTTTCTTATTAGTTGGTGGGGACGTTGCTGTTATCTTGTTGATCACATCTGTGGGGATCTGTCTACGTCCATCTTGCCATTTTATTCCCAAAAATTGAATCTCCTGTGCAGGTCCTTTGACCTTATTCCGTTTTATGGCAAAACCGGCTTTCAGCAGGATTTGGATTATTTTCCTCCCTTTCTCAAAGACTTCTTCTGCTGTATCGCCCCACACAATAATGTCATCAATGTATTGCAGATGTTCTGGAGCTTGCCCTTGTTCCAGTGCAGTCTGGATCAGTCCATGACAGATGATAGGGCTGTGTTTCCACCCCTGGGGCAGTCGGTTCCAAGTGAACTGGACACCCCTCCAAGTAAAAGCAAACTGTGGCCTGCATTCTGCTGCCAAAGGAATTGAGAAAAATGCATTGGCAATATCAATCGTGGCATACCACTTGGCTGCCTTTGACTCCAGTTCATACTGAAGTTCTGGCATGTCCGGTACGGCAGCACTCAATGGTGGTGTGACTTCATTCAGGCCACGATAGTCTACTGTTAGTCTCCATTCTCCATTAGACTTTCGCACTGGCCATATGGGGCTATTGAAGGGCGAGCGGGTCCTGCTGATCACCCCCTGACTCTCCAGTCTACAGATCAGCTGGTGGATGGGAATCAGGGAGTCACGGTTGGTGCGATATTGCCGCCGGTGTACTGTTGTGGTCGTGATTGGCGCTTGTTGTTCTTCGACCTTCAGCAACCCCACCACAGGAGGATCCTCTGAGAGACCAGGCAAGGTGGACAGCTGCTCAATTTCCTCAGTCTCCAAAGCAGCAATACCAAAAGCCCACCGGTACCCTTTTGGGTCTTTGAAGTACCCTCTCTTGAGGTAGTCTGTGCCAAGGATGCATGGAGCCTCTGGACCAGTCACAATAGGGTGCTTTTGCCACTTCCTCCCAGTCAGGCTGATTTCAGCCTCCAGTACAGTCAACTCTTGGGATCCTCCTGTCACTCCAGAAATATAGATGGGTTCCACCCCTTGACAGCTTGATGGCATCAGGGTACACTGTGCACCAGTATCTACTAGAGCCTTATACTTCTGTGGGACTGATGTGCCAGGCCATCTGATTCACACAGTCCAGTAAATCTGATTGTCCCCTACCTCCACCTGGCTGGAGGCAGGGCCCCACTAATGGTCATCACAACATCGGTCACTTACGTCTTGTTGACAGGGATTAGTCTTTATCACAGGAGCTGGAGTAAAATCAGCTCTTTCACTCCATCTGGGAACCTGCTCACCAGAGACTGAAGCCGCAGCTTTCATGGGATGATCAGCCTTGACGTTTGTTCTCCTCTTCAGTTCATGCACCTGTTCCTCCAGAGCTGAGGTAGGTTTTCTATCCCACTTCCTCATGTCATCTCTATGATCCCGCAGGTAAAACCATAGGGTGACCCATGGCATATACCTTCTATATCTTCTCTCTTGAGCAGTAGGATGCCTTTTGCTAATAGCTGAAATGTGGGTTGGCACACGCGCAGAGCTGGATAGATCAGCTAGGTCATCTCTCAATTGTTTGAACTCCTGGGACGGTTTTTCCACAGCTGAAATCATGGAAGGGGGGAGACTGTCTTCGAACTCTCAGAGATGACGAATCACTTCATCCACTGCTGGTGGTGCTACATCACGCCAGGTTATTGATGCCGATGAGTGGGCGCATGATGATGGTGAACATGCAAATTTCTGCCACATGGGTCGTGTACATTCAACTTCATATGGATCTATGGGTGCACTCCCAGCATCCGGCCTACGACAGATCATCTCTACAATGGCTGACTCCCTCAGAGACTGGATGCCTCTCTCTAGCATGGTTCAGTTGACCAAATGACTCGTAACATCATCCTTGTACGGAAACCTTTCCTTCACAGCTGCCAAGAGCCGCATCCAAAGGCTGAGGGACCATTTCTCTTTTGCAACTGTTTTGTCAATTCCCCCTTCTCTAGCAAGTGATCCCAGCTGCTTGGCTTCTGTACCTTCTAGTCCATGACCATGATCCCCATTGTCCCAGCATCAGAGCAACCAGGTGACAATGTGCTTCTCTGGATGATGGGTGAAATCTTTTCACATATTCGGTAGCTCAGTTGAGGTCCAGGGTTGAGAAGTCACCTCTTCTTCTTCCTCTGATCCACATAATGATAACTCTTGTTCAGATGATGTCCCATGTAGTAAGTGCATTGTTTCTACATATTTCTTCACTGTATGGGTTGTTTTTTTGTGTCTTTTGTTTGCTTTTCCTCTTGTGTACAGGGGCAACTGATATTGGCATGAACTGGTCCTTTGGTTTAGCTACAGTGACTATCACTGTGGCTGGAGTGGCTGCAGTGTCTGTCACTAGGGTTGGAGTGGCTGTAGTATCTGTTGTTGCGGTTGGTGCAGCCACTGTGCTTGGGGCTTGAGTAGCACCAGCAGCTGCACTGTCTATTGCTGCTGGGTTTGGGTAGCTGCTGTACTTGTTGCTGGGGCTGGTGTAGTTGCTGTGCTTAGAATTGGAGTAGCTGCATGGTCTGTTGTAGTCAGTTTGAGCAGCTGCTGTACTTGCAGCTAGAGTGGCTGTGTTGTCTGTTGCTTTGCCATCAGATCCAGAGACATCTTTTTTCCCTTTGAAGGTGCTGGATAGTGTTGAACAGGGCTCTGTAAGCATAGGCCAAGCCCCAGCACATTGCCATGATTTGTCCCTCTCTGGTATGACCAGGATGACAACACACCTCATTTAAGTGTTTTACTAGTTTTTCTGGATTTTGCCCTCGTTCAGTGGTGAAGTTCCAAAGCACTGCAGGGGCCCACTGGCCTAGATACTTGCCCATACTGTCACACACACTCTGCCACTCATGACTGTCCAACCTCAGGGAAAAATCTCTTGGTCTTCCTATATTGTCATCTAACCCTAGACAAGACCCAAACCTGACTGCTTAACTTTCGAGATCAGACAAAATAGTTGTGAGTAAAACACACTCTGTATGTGTGCCAACATGGTGATCCCCATCACAATCAGCAGGCACGTCTCAAGGGTATCCAAATGCCTTTCAAAACCTTCAGAACTCTCAAATGATGCTGTAAATAGTCTGGCAGGGGAGCTGGGAAGGTAAGGGAATGTCTCTTATAGGTTGACCAGCCAAAGAGGAAAAAAATGTGTAATTGCTAAATACTTTCATTATATACCTCCCGAAGTACAGAGGTGAAGACCACACTGGGAATGCAAGCCAGACGAGTTTCATGATCAATGAGCCTATTGTATTACAAGTCATTACCCTAAAGCACAGTGAAACAACAACCTTAGCCCAAGCCCCCCAGCTGATAAACACTAAAAAAGCAGCTGTAAGTAAGGTACAACATGCTGAAACTCTGAGATCAAGAGCAACAACTTTGAGAGCCAATAAACCAGCATTGTGACAAGTGACTATTAATCCAAAATAATAAATGCTTATCACAAATATGGTTAGAAACACTCCAGTCAGATCTGTCATTATCTCAACCCTCTGTGCTCCACACTGGGCATCACAAAGAACTGTCATGGTTTAAGCCCAGCTGGCAACCCAGAACCACACAGCCGCTCGCTCACTCCCCCCCCTTCTTTCTTCCCCTGCTCACAGAGGGATGTGGGAGGAGAATTAAAAGAACATAACTCCCATGGGTTGAGATAAGAACAGTCCAGTAACTAAGGTATAATACAAAACCACTGCTGATACCACCAATGGTAATGATAAGGGAAATAACAAGGGAAGAGAATACAACCGCTCACCACCCACTGAATGATACCCAGCCCAACCCAAGCAGTGATCTAGCCCTTCCAGGTAACTGACCCCAGTTTGCACACAGGGCATGATGTGCTGTGGTATGGAATACCCCTCTGGCTAGTTTGGGTCAAATGTCCTGCCTCTGCTTCCCCCTGGTTTCCCTGCCTCCTTGGCAGAGCATGAGACTCAAAGTCCTTGGTTGGAGTAAACATTACTTAGCAACAACTAAAAACACTGGCGTTATCAGCGTTGTTGCCAGGCTGAAAGTCAAAAACAGCACTGCACCAGTTACTAAGAAGGAGAAAAATGACTGCTACTGCTGAACCTAGGACATTGGGGTAACAAAGAAGTTTAAAGCCTGGCATTCAACAGGAATATAACTAAGGACCTGTACTTGATGTGCAAGAAGCTGGCATGCAGGACATCTGCCTGAATGTGTTCCATTTCTCTTGGGAGAAATATGTTTGACAAATGCAGGCACCACACCTACGTATAACCCAGCAGTTTAGAGGCGGGTACAATGAAGCAGCGACATTGGCTTGTGACACTGAAGAGCAACTACCTCAAAGATAAAGTCCAGAGCAATCAAATTTAACAGTTTTCTATGCCAACATTACAGAAGACTGGTTACTTCAGTTCTTTAAGATGACCTCCGAGTTTGTGTTGCTAAGAATTGGAGTTACTTTTGGAATTTGGAGTTATTTATGCATAAGCATCAACTGATTCCTTACCCCTGAGGAGTTTCTGCACCAAGATTGGGTGGTGAGTTAGCTGGCAGGGGCAGGCCTGGATGCCTTTGGTCTTTATTAGCAGGAGTACAGCCAAGCAATGCTTCACCCAACACAGTTGGTACTGACTGCACAGCTCCCTGACTGGGAGAGACCTGTAAAGGGAGATTTTCAGTTAGGAAAATTCAGGATAGCAGAAATACTGCTTTGCAGGGTTCAGCTTAAAAAGACAAATACATTAATGCCATTCCCAGTGTGTTTTATAAAGCTTGTTGAAGACCATTCCTCACTCAGCCCATAAGATGGAAAGACCTTAGAATAACTTCTTAAACCTCATCTGAAATCCTAGAGAAAATTAAATCTGTGAAGTTAGTCTGACAACCTCACTAAAAATCCAGATGTGATCTTCCTTGTAGTCAGAAGATCTTTTTACTGGGATTCTAGGAAGTGTCAAATAAAGAAGTGCCGTGCTGATGAAATCACATGTACAGTTCTTGTAGGAATAAAACAGGCCTATCAAATTAGTGTCTTTAAAACCAGTCATTTTCTGTAGGGGTCCTTCCTCAGCTCTAACATCCACATTCCACTCCCGCATACTCCACTTACGGCTGGAAGTTACACTACAGACCCATTGCCATCAACTCCAAACTATTTCCCTTTCAGCTTTGGTATAACACAGCTGTCAGGCACTGAGGCAAGCTCTCAAAACAACACTGAAATTAACTCCACATTAGAAGTCAAGAGTACTCAGATACCAAGTGATAACAGAAAAAAAACATGACTTCATAGAATCATAGAATCATTAGGGTTGGAAAAGACCTTAAAATCATCTAGCTCCTTATCAATCCCATACATTCACAGCCACCAAAAATCAGAGAAACAATCAGACTTCCTGTTTTCTGTATTAAAAAGTACACTCACTTGTAACCATTTGCAAGACATTTCCCAGAGAGTACAGAAGTGCTAAAGGATCCAGTCCTCTGAAGCAAAACTTTGAGGAGAATTAGAAGTATCTCACTTCACTATTTTAGAGAAAAAAACTGTGGTGAAACAAGCTATGAATTCAGATCATAGCAACTCCTCTGCGGGACATTTGGAATATGAAACGAAGAGCAGCTTTTTGTGTACCAAGCAGGCTGCTCCATGGCTGAATACACAGAAAGCAAAAGAATGGCAAAGTGAGCACCCAAAAGATGCTAAAGGTACTCAAGCATGAGCTACAGAAACATCAGCAGATTATGACCGCAATGCATTAGCTGCTTTGTACTGATTTGCTGCACACTTTTCCTTAGCAGTAAATAAAAGTAGACCACTCTTTCCCTTGGGGAATCTTATCCTGTACTCGCTCCTCATGCTCTATCTTTGTGAAGCCATTCAAGGTGTCTAATAGCAATACCCAGTCGTTGCCAGATACACACAGCTGCCTTAGCACAGGACTGACTACACCAAGCCAGAAGAACCCAAACCCCAACCCAAACCCCAACCCTCCCACCCCACCACCACTGCAGAGCTTCCAGAAGGCCTGCCTAAAATGCAACTTTTGGACTGAAACATTGGGACAAAATTATAGGGCAAGTTTGAAGTGCTGTTCTTTAGCCAAGCCAAGATTTTTCATCAGCATTAAGTTACCCAGACCATCTTCTGACCTTTGAGACTGTTTTCTTAGATCTCAGTGACACTTGGCAGGTCACCCATAAAAGAAATAACAGAGTTGAAAGTACCAGAAAAGTAGTTATATTCCCTTTTTTACTGAAAAAACATTTTCCAGACTGCTGCTTGAATCCTCAAAGCATGAAAGTGTACCTGAAGGTTTTGAGTTTAAGTACAAAACAGTTAAAGAACATGAGAAAGCAGAGGTTATAGACTTGAGAACTGCTTTGGGTTTTCTCCCACTCCAGAATACATGACCAGGCAGGTTAACTCCAAAGAGAAGGAGGGGGCAAAAAGCACAGTTACCAAAACAAAAGCCAACCTTTGAGGCTCAGTTAACTTTTTGCTGATTATCACAAGATGTTTCTCTCATGCCTAGACAAGTTTCAAGGAACTCAACACACCCTCCCAGGGATTATATTTATTATTTTACTTTTCTGTCTAATCCTTATTTAAGGCTGTTCTGAGAAGTGACATAACCTTTATATAACACTCATACATAACACAGCAAGGTATTACCTCAAGAGAAGATTTTGGGTGTTTAGCATCAACACTTCCACTGTTCTCAGATGATTTCCTTTTCATGCCCCCAACTCTTTTAGATTTATCTGGAAGAGAAGGTGATCAGGATTAGTCTATTTATCACAAATCTGCCACTTAGCATTTGAAGGACAAACAATAATAGATCTTACCAGATTTTCCATTGCTGTCATATATGATTTCAACGTGAATTAACTCTGGATCGAGAGTTTTTAAAGCTGGAATCTTGGAAAGGAACAAAAACACAGAAGCAGACCTTTAAAGAGGTGAAAGTTTCTGTTTGAATGGATTTATCTTAGATGCTGTGGTATAGGCTGAGCTTAGACACTTAACTCCCAGGTTCTTTGAATACCAAGCTGAATTTAACAATATTTGTTGTGACAGTGTCTCTGCACGAAAACACACACATAAACCAGTGCTTCAGAGCACTGTCTGCACAGCACAAAGCAAAGAAACCATGATTAAGTTTGCCTTACTCTTCAACTAAGAATTTCAAGTCTCCCTCATTGTGCATAGAAGCCCACTTGCTGTCTGATAATTCCCTCAGCACCGGATAGAAACACTCTGGGGTAACAGGCTTTTCTGCACTACACCAACCTCTACTTTCTTTAAGCTTATTACAGTAAGGACAGAATTAAAAGTGATGTTGGTGGGGATAGAAATACAAGTTCTCACTCATTTCCCCATCTTTGTTTGTAAACCCACAGCAAGTGGTTCTTACCTCCTGACAGTTGACCTCTAGAGTTCTGGTGGTTGGATTACCATTGACAACAACTGCTGTGAACCACTGAGTAGATGGATCCAGGCTATAAATTCTGATTTTTGAACCAATGATGTTTTTCCCACCTTAAGAATTGATAAAAAATACAAGAAAAAGGAGCTTAAGAAAAAAAGGAGCATGAAGATCAGTTACCAACATAAATTTGCTGACAGTATTGCATGCAGGATGCAAGTAAGCAAACAAACTGAGAACCTTAAGACAACTTCCATAGAGCTGAGAAGGATAAAAAAGCATGATAATGCTATGTACAGCTACCTCCTTCCTGCAATAGTTCAATGAACTTTTCTGGAGGTTAAGGCATACAGCAGAGGCCAGACTGACCTCTGCATTTCACAGTGAGACATGGAAATGAAGATTCAATTCTTCATCTCTTCACAGTATTGGAAATGACAACCCTAAGTTGCAATATTTGTCTTTCCATAAAAGTAAGATATTTCTTGCATATGCAAGCACATGGCTCCAAATATCTTGTGTGAATCCAGTAATCAAGAATTTGACGCTGGCAAATATAAACCCAACAAATTAAACTTGACTAAAAAAGTCTCTAAAACTTGGGAAGTTTCATAAACAAGAAGCAGACTAAAAAAAAAAATAAAAAAAAATCAGGTTACTCGAATGTATAAACAACTCCACATAATGGCTTTAACCTGAAAGAGGAGAGATTTGGATTAGATAGTGGCAGAAGCTCTTCCCTGTGAGGGTGCTGAGGCGCTGGCACAGGGTGCCCAGAGAAGCTGTGGCTGCCCCACCCCTGGCAGTGTTCAAGGCCAGGCTGGATGGGGCTTGGATCAACCTGCTCTAGTGGAAGGTGTCCCTGCCCATGGCAGGGGGTTGGAACTGAATGAGCTTTAAGGTCTCTTCCAACCCAAACCATCCTATGACCCTATGAATTCCAGTGAGAATTGCTACAAATCTGATACCTCTTCATAATCACCAAGTCATCTCTATGCGCCCAAAATACATAATCAGTCTCAGAAAGAGTTCTTGAAACTTAAATCTCCATAATCCTTCACATCTTGCATTCACTGCTATGAAAGTGGTATCAGTATTTTAAAAAGGCTTTTACCCCTAAGCCAGATTAGTGTCATTTACCCCATCACTGCAAAGATTTCCCTTTAGACTTGAGTATTTATTGCCAGTTTTCTGCTACAGAGCATGCTTGTACCTTGCACCAAGCGTGTTTCATCCAGGTGCTTCTTAACCAGAGCCTGAATTTCTTCATTAACATTTTGATCATCCTTAAGAGGAAGCCTGGAATTGTCCACATCCTATTCAGGAAGCAAAACAAGAAGTTGGTATTAAGAGTAATGCTTTTGATTAACAAAACACCGTAATATTTAGAGACAAAATAGAAGCAATTCAAAGAAGTCCAACAGGTTTCTCATTAGCCTGTCTTCCTTCAGCTCCTAGGATACTGGATTTATTGAGGCAGACATCATTTCCTTACCACTCATTTGGATGGAGCATCTGCAAGCCAGACTGAAGTGAGCTCTCCAGGTCCACTTTAATATTGTTCTGAAAACAGCCTAGCTTTGGCTTCCTACATTGCTAATGAGCACTGACTTTAATGAAACCATCAAGATTTTTTAATTGGGGATTTTAAGTTTTCAGAAACAGCAACTTTAAGTAGTCCTGAGCAGATGCCAATGCAAATATTTTCAGTTTTCTGTTTCTATTTATAACACCAGGATCTAGCCCATCTCAAAGCACCATTACAAAATGTTCACATGAATGGAAACAGCTACATCAAAATCATTCAGAGTTATTCACAGAATCATAGAATAGTTACGGTTGGAAAGGACCTCAAGATCATCTAGCTTCAACTCCCTGCCATGGGCAGCGACACCTTGCAATAGACTAAGGCTCTGTCCAACCCGGCCTTGAACACTGCAAGGGATGGAGCATTCACAGCTTCCCTGGGGATCATGTATTTATATTTCAGGGGAGGGTTATTTCCTCTATTATCAACTACACCAAATGGAAAATGGAAGTGGGACTTTTAGAGCAAGTTTTTACCAATGGCTCAGAGCTCTAATGAAAAAAAACAACAGGTTTTGCTGGTTTTTGCATTTGATCCCAAACACTGCTTTGGTACCTGTAAGAAGCAGAAGGCTGAAGAGCTGATAGTGAAGAAACTATTATTCAAGCTGCCAGAAGAGCAATCTTCCCTTCTGCAGTATTGAGATAAGACTGCTACTGCTATGTACAGAAATCTCTACTCTGCTGTTGAGCCAACACAGGCAAGACAACAATCTACAACTCAAATTTAGCTTAAAGTGATTCTTTTGTTAGTCTCTCAAGAAGAGTTGTCTATTTGCTGACTTAACAAGTCAAAGTAGAACACTAGTGATGGCACTACCACCAGCCTCAACGTGAGACATCTATAACTAGTTTCATTCAGACTGTTTGTAGGTCTTGAGAGTATTTTTCTGAAATGGTTAAGTCCTTTACCATTAGGAGATACTGTTCTTAAAACTGCCTGACGAGTCATGCAGGGCAATTCTCACTAATCAGCTTCCTTCCTGGTGCTCAATAAGGGGACTGTAATTCAACCACCTTATTTACATCCTGACCAATTCATCATTTGTTTAGGATGTGATGAGTTTCTATGAAACAGCAAGATTTATTCCAGACATCCCTGCAACTCCTTTCACAGCAAGAACAAAATTAAACTATTCCAGATTATCCACACCACCAACAGGATGGGATTGCTGTCACCTGTGCCGAGTAACTGTCCTAGCACACACCCTCAGCAGCTCTTTTAAGTAACCACATCCTGGATCAGCTTCAGAAGGTTTTTATTCAGCAGACACATTCCATTCAGAACTGATATTTATGAGCTATAGCAACAAACACCTACTCCAAGTTTTCACCCATCTAAAGTCTGCATTTAGAATACATTAACTTGAGTTATCTTCAATACCAAGATATAAGATTATCTTCCATCTTTATAATGTCATAGAAGGTTACCTGAATGGGTGTCAAAAGGTCTTTAGAAAGAAAAACACATCTCTCTTCACCAAGATAACGTACTGAAACCATTGATCCCAGACCAGCTTTGTCCACTAAGGATTTGTAAGTCTAGAAAAGCGATAAACATTGTCTTAGAAACAGAGTAAGAATACCTCATCATTCCTCATTTGCATTTAAACAAATACTTTAGTTTTGCATCTATTTCTCTGTTAAGATACCACATCTACACACAGCTCTCGAGATAAACCAAGTTTCTAATACATGCTTAACAGGAGTTACTGGACTATACTTGAAATCAATTTAATTTATTAGAATAAGTTAAAAAAATCAGTTCAGGGGACTGTCATTAACAACAATTAATCATTCAGCTCAACAGAAAGAATTTACTAATACTAAAAGTTCCAATTGCAGCTATGTTAATGGAAGCCCTCCTTATGGTAGGTTGAGGGAATAACTAGAAATCAATGAAGGCTGCTGTATGGCTTACATTAAAGTTCTCAAAGGTTATGCAACATTGACAACACACTGAACCCCAGTTTAGGCATGTATGATGCTTGGAGAGCCTCACAGCTGTGATACCACTACAAGTACATTGCTGTAGTATATACAGCATACTATGGGGCTATACTTCTATAGTCTCATGGTTGTTATAACACTGCAGTACCAACACCGTTATACCAAAGGCTTTAAGAACAGACAAGAAACAAAGATTTCCTTTAAAAGCTTCAAAACTGTTCCTAGGTTAAATTTTGTCTGGTCCTGCAGTAGCAGCTCTGAGTGGGAAAGCATCAGAGAGCCTGGAACACCAGAAGTATCCAGAACAACTCCTTCCTACATGAAAAGTATATTTGTGCCCCATTTAAATTAAAAAAGAAAATCATTTTGATAGAGTATGTGTTTGGATTTCCAAAGGATTGATCAAGCAAGAAAAGACTTTCTTCCCCTTTATCATTTTCACTTCAGTCTGGACAGCTCTGTAGGGGCAGTATTACCAGAAAAGGAACAAGACTCTCTCCAGGAGCAACTGGGTATTACAGCTCTGTAAAGTTATCCTGTTCATCAGAAACTTTTATATACGTGAATCAACAAGTTGAGACCAAGATTTAAATAAGTTAATACACACACCCCCTTTGTGACCCCTTCTTTCCTGCCTGTGTAGTGGTAAAAGCAGCCTCCAGTATTGTGCTTGTCTTTATCCTACATCACTCCCCTGCTAAATGAGCTTTGGAACATGTACACTGCATGAACTGACACGTCAATGCATCATGAGGAAAACCTTATGCATAAATTGAAGACAAGTATCCAGTAAGCACTGTTCAGGTACTTGGAAAGGGACAACAGCTAAGTTTAACTAAGCAGGTTTTCAGAACATTGTATCAGCAAAATCCACTGTTAGAACTACTGATATTAATGCACAGGTCAGGAAATAAAATTAAGGATTCATCTTTCCACTTCCTCTCCCATCCTGTTTGGCCCTACCAGCAATAAAAATCTGCTTAGATTAGCTTTGCTTAAGAAAAAAGCTCAGCTAAAATGCAGCAGCACAAATTACACTGCATACCTTATACTTAGCAGATTTAAGAGTATTAATTATGCTGAAGTTGTAGCCCGTGTTTTAATGTTCAGAACGTTTACATCTTTGTTTATTTAACAACTACTTTTAGGAGTAGCAATATTCAAAGTAGCCAAGTAAAACTATCCTGGCTGAATACATTAAGAAATGTGCCCTGTTCACCTCCACTGACTCATTTGCCTAGCCAGCCATGCATGGCAGTTACAGGAAGCTTAGTTCTCTGGCTTGTACAGTGTAGCTCAGGTTTTTCTATGCACTAAGTCCAAATCTCACAAATCATCTGTGCCAGGCAGCCATCATATCAGTCATTCCAATTCTTGTTGTCTCAGATCAAGGATCACTGAAGAATTAACAGCACTTGAGGCAGAGTAAAACAAGATATAAATATACACTACCCTTAGAAACCTATTATTGACCCTTTTTCTTTGCTTAGCTGCAGTTTCATGAAAGGAGGAAGAAACATGAGACTAGAGGGAGAAGGAATTAACTTTGTACAGAACAGCGGCTTGGGAGGGAAGCAAAGTCATAAAAATACATCCCTGTATCTTAGGCAGAACATACCAACTTCAAATGCTTACAGGCTCTGCCTAGCTCTAGCTGTACAAGGAGATTTAGTCTCCCTTCATATTACATGTTACAAGTACAAAAGTGAAGCTATACTTGAGAAATTCACACTTGTAACAACACTGTCCTCAGAAGGTAGAACTGCAAAACCAAAGTGAGTTAGGCCAAGTGTATACTTGCCATAGCAGGCCACTGGACAGGAGACACAGAACCGGCATGAGATTTTCTTTCAGCCAGTACCAGTTTTTGCTCCACCAGAAATGCTCTCATTTTATGGCTGTAGACTTCTATCCATCTTCGTTTTTCCCATGACTCATCATCAAATTCTACACAAATCTACAGAAAGGAAACAAAGCAAAGGAGTGACTAACCAGAAAATTCAGACACATGCAACATGAAAAAGGATAAGCACCAATTTCATGAAGAAAAAAAGAAAACAAAAACCAAGAGTACTTATAATGCAAAGATGGTTATTGCTTTTCTGTGACACCATCAAGCAATCACTACAGCATCCCAGCCTGACCTAGTAGTTTCTAGGGGAGAGCCAATGTTAACTGGTTTATCATCACTGCTGTCTCATAAAACATTAACATTCTTATTTAACTCTACAACCACCCCATCTCAGTAAGTCCTCTGCTGCTCAAGGACAGCTACATGTGATAACTCTGCCACCAGTGTTTACAATCAGGTCAAAACCATATACATATAAAACTCTAAAGAACTGTACAGAATAGTGTCAGATGCATTTGTAACAAGCTCCAAATCAGAGTACTTGAATAAACAAGATGAAGTTTTCCAGAAATACTAATAATAAGAGTCCCAAAGAACAGCTTTAGTTAATATATTGAAAGCAAATGACAGTTAAGGTGATCAAGTCATATAATGTGAAAGTCACTTGCTGCCTGCTTTGAACTGGTATTTATCTTTGAGTCTGAAGTATCTACACAAACTTTAAGAGGAAAACAGTTCTCACTTCTTGGCAATACCATGCCCACTTCCTTTGGGATGGCATTGTCCTTCTTTCAAAGACAATACGAAGAGATGAGCAAAGGCTTAGGAATGACAACTCTGCCTGAATACAGGAACTGGACTGCCTACCAAGACAACAGTAGAGCACTACTCAGACAAATCACTCCCTCTTCCCATAAAATAGCAAGATCCAACCCAAATGCATTTAACTAACAGCAGAGAAAGCTCGGTTGAGTGAATCTTAGAAACAGTCCCTTGTGTTTAGCTTCCTTCTCAGGGGAAAGGCAAGTAAAAGCATGCACACAATATAGCATTACCACAGGAGTGCTAATGGGTTCACAAATTAATTTAGTCATTTTGAAGTTCACAGAAACAATTAAAGAGATAAGCAAACAGCACAAGTACCAGAACGGCTTGGTTTTTTTTTGCATAGGATCAACACAAATGGGAAAACACAGCTGAGAAAATACTTTTTAGAAGTAGCTGATAGTCCTATTTACAGCTTGTTTTTCTGTACAGAAAGCAAAGTTTAGAAGAATAAATATTCCTACTCCTTTAGAGACCTCTTCCTCTCCCCCTTGCCCAATCTATTACTATTTTGGGTCTAACTATACATTGCTCTTCCACAAAGCTGTGAGAGAGAAACGGAGATGGCACGTGGGTTGGTACAAAGAGCTTTCTACACCTCAGTTGTCTATTCTGCAACTTTTATAACACTTTTACTGGAGAACGCACCAACTGAATCGCTTCTGGCAGAACTGTAACCAGTTACAACCCAAACCATGCTGTGATTCTATGATACTCCTCATATATAAGGAGGAGTATCACTATAAGTACAGCATGGGCACAGTCCCACTGCCTAGAGAGCTTCACCCCTGCTGCAAACACACAACAAGCAGCTCAGCTCCTAACAACACGGAGCTCTTCGTAATTAGGTTCACACTTCCAGAGAAGAGTTACAAACAGGTAGGTTTTCCTTCTGCTTGACATGGACCAGGTGCTTCTCCAGTTAATCAGAGGTTACAAAGATTCCCATTAAAAAGAAACAGTTTCAACTGAAAAACGTCACTGTTGATGCCTCATAGAACAGCATATCACCAAAGTCCCTTGTAGAAACAAGAGGACCATGTAACAAGATGCAATGACTATAAGGGAGGTTTGTCCCTTAGTGAGTACTTTGTATACTATAGTAATTGCCCAGGCATGTTTGAATGGTTTTACTGAGAGCAGTTGCCAAATAGCCCCTTTAGAACTTAGTCTCAAACAGTGAAGTCAAAGAGTGGAAGTCCCTTGACTTCCACCCAAAAAGTAGTTACAGAATTACACTCGGCTTGCAGTAACTGAATGTGTGTTTAAAAATCCCTTTGGTAAATCATGACTAAGAAGTAGCCACTACTCAAGAAGAGTCTGAGAAGCCTCCAACACCATACATGAACTTGGTACATCTTTCAAGACAGCAGAAGTACTTTGCTCATCCAAAGAGCAAGAAAAGTCACCAACACAGGATAGCTTTGGTTTCATCTCCAAGGAAAACGTCCATAATTGACAAGATCTTAAATGACATCGAGGAAACACACAGAAAAAAAGCCCAGGCACAGCAGGTGCCATAACAATATGCGTATTTTTAATTGCTGGTGTTAGAAAGAACATTTATAACTAGTTTGAGGCAATTTCCAGCATTAGCACAAACAGGCTGAAAGCTTTATCAGAAGCGCACGTGTTTTCAAGCATGGTACGCAGTGAAGTTGACCAAGACAACTTCTCTCCCCAACAACAGCGTGTATATACACACACCCACACGAATTTCCAGGTCACAGGGTAAGCGCTTTAGTTTAAGCAGGTGTCTTTGAAAGTTCCCAGTTACCTTCAGGTCTTGTTTGGATATATCCGTATGGGAAACTGCTCGGATCCTGCCTGACTTCCAGGGCCATTCCAAGATGCGGTTGGTATCCCACGACCTGTCCTCTTCTTCCGAGAGGCTGAGGAACCTCTTCCCCACGAGCAGCGACCAGCTCCCCTCGAGCCTCAGCACCATTTTAACTCATTGGGAGACCTCCAGAGCAGAAACCGATGAAGAAGAAGAATAAGAAACCAAACCAAGACCAACGGAGGCGGCCGTCAGCTGGCAGCCCCCGCCCGCCTTCCCTCACGGGGAGCCGCTGGGTCCGGGAGATGCGTTGCTTTCCTTCACCCTCTCCCCGTCCCCTCCCTCCCCCCCTTCTTCCCAAGCGGCTCAAGCCGAGCCCTCGGACACCCGCAGGATGCCCACGGTCCTGTTAATCATTGCCTCAGTGGGGGTGGCTGCAAGGAAACACCACAAGCTGCTGCAGTGCAGCTCCCGAAGATCCCCACGGCTGCCGACAGTCTCCCTGCCTCCTCGTCAGCCCCGCCGCCTCTTTGTTCCCTCCCTCCCAAGAGCCGAAACGGGGGACGGCAGCTGAAGAGAACGCAGAGGAACAAGCGGCCCGGCCGAGCTCCTTCCGGACGCCTCTCCGCGTCACCAACACCCGCTCCTGCTCATCTCAAACACCCCTCTCCTTATGCCCTTGCCCTTACCCTCACCTGCTTCTCCCTCCCCAGCCCCTGCCGCCACCCGGCGCACCCCGCCGTGGGTCAGACGGCCCCGGCCCGCGCTCTCCGCGAAGGGCCCCGCCGGCAGCCGCTGCGCAGCGCGGCACTGCCCGGCCCCTCAGCAGCGCGCCCTCCCGCCCGCTCCCCACCCCGGCGCGCAGCCGGCCCCCGCCGCTCCATCCAGCGTTTCTATTGGCTGTAGGGAGGCAGCGGGGCGTGGCTAAAGGCAAGCCTCCCGCTGTGATTGGCCTAAAGGGGCGGTGCCCGCGAGCTCGGCCACGCCTCGAAACCGTTGCTCAGCAGATGGCGGATCACAAAAAAGGGGTGGTATCCTTCCGCGAAGCGTCGAAGGAAGGAGTCCTCCAGCACGCCCACGTTGACGGAGAGCCCGAAGATGGGGCCAAGTGTGGAGAACCAAATATGTTTTAGGCCGTTTTTCGCCTTAAGGCTTGTGTTTGTGCCTCAGGCGAGCTGAGCCTTAAGCCATAAGGCCCCCTTTTGGAGGTGGCGGAAGGATCCTGGGGAGGCAAGAGGCGTGAATCGTCCGGTTATACGTGCAGCTCGCGGCGTACTCAGATATAGCACAGGGGGAGGGGGCACATGCGGGGCGCTACTGCGCAGGCGCGGAGTGGCAAGGTGCACCTGCGGGGGCGCTGCGGGACGGCCTCTGCGCCTGCGCAGGACCGGCACCTGCCCCAGGGTCCGCGTCTGCGCGTGCGCAGTAGAATGGGGGAATGGCGAGGGAGGGGTGGAGGCGAGTTGCGCCCGCCGCCATCTTGTTGGGGTGCAGTGGTGGCTGAAGTGAGCTTGTATGGCTGGGTCTGGGGTGGTGGGGGAAAGAATAATGTGGTGATAGAGGTTCCTCGGGAGGATGGCGGGCTTTGGAGAAGCTCTGGTTGGAGTTGATGTGGGTTATGGGGTTGTGTCTGCAGTAAAATGGCTTCCACCACTTCAGATGTCTCATTGGTTTCATGCGTGAGCTGTGTGTTCTAATGAAAGAGTAGCCAAGGTAGTAAAGAGGACAAGTAGTTAAAGTGAGGATATGGGAATGAGGTAGCTGGTGGTATTCTGAGTGACCTCACATGACACAGTTAAGGTTGGAAAGGACCTTAAGATATCCAGTTCCAACCCATGCCATGGGCAAGGACACCTCACACTAAACCATGTCACCCAAGACTCTGTCCAACCTGGCCTTGAACACCACCAGGGATGGAGCATTCACAGCTTCCTTGGGCAACCCATTCCAGTGCCTCACCACCCTCACAGTAAAGAACTTCTTCCTTATATCTAACCTGAACTTCCCCTGTTCAAGTTTTAACCCCTTCCCCCTTGTCCTGTCACTGCAGTCCTTAACGAAGAGTCCCTTCCCAGCATCCCTATAGGCCCCCTTCAGATGCTGGAAGGCTGCTATGAGGTCTCCATTCCGCCTTCTCTTCTCCAGGCTGAACAGCCCCAACTTCCTCAGCCTATCTTCATACGGGAGGTGCTCCAGTCCCCTGATCATCCTCGTGGCCTCCTCTGGACTTGTTCCAACAGTTCCATGTCCTTTTTATGTTGAGGACACCAGAACTGCACACAATACTCCAGGTAAGGTCTCACGAGAGCAGAGTAGAGGGGCCGGATCACCTCCTTCGACCTGCTGGTCACGCTCCTTTTGATGCAGCCCAGGATACGGTTGGCTTTCTGGGCTGCGAGTGCACACTGAAGCCGGCTCATGTTCATTTTGTCATCGACCAACACCCCCAAGTCCTTCTCTGCAGGGCTGCTCTGAACCTCTTCTTTGCCGAACCTGTACCTGTGCCTGGGATTGCTCCAACCCAGGTGTAGGACCTTGCACTTGGCATGGTTAAACTCCATGAGGTTGGCATCAGGCCATGCCAGGATGCATGCTCATCTTTTACCACAGGATGAGCATTATTGTCAGAGGATGTGGGAGGAGAAATGAAGAAAGTACCCAAGGCCAAGAAGGTGTTGAGTCATCCAATTGACTAGAAACTGGTGGATGTTCAGCTCTGGGTTTCCATCACAAAAGATGTCTGAGCTCCAAAAGTCACCATCAAACAGCAGCAGGGGATCTGCTGCAGGTAGGACATTCCTGCCACGTTATGGTCTCATCCTCCATGTTCTCAAAGAAGCCAGTCCCACACTTGTGTTAAATGCATCTGTAAAGCATTTCCCACCAGTTCCCTTCATGCCTCCCCACTGACCACTTGTCTACTGCTACATTCAGACACAACCATGTGTGAAATCCAGAATTCTCTGTGTGACATGAAGGATGCTCTTCATCAGGGACTGTAGTGATAGGACAAGGGGTAACAGGTTAAAACTTAAACAGGGGAAGTTTGGATATAAGGAAGAAGTTCTTTACTGTGAGAGTGGTGAGGCACTGGAATGGGTTGCCCAAGGAAGCTGTGAATGCTCCATCCCTGGCGGTGTTCAAGGCCAGGTAGGACAGAGCCTTGGGTGACATGGTCTAGTGCGAGGTGTCCTTGCCCATGGCAGGGGGGGTGGAACTCGATGATCTTAAGGTCCTTTCCAACCCAAACCATTCTGTGATTCAGTGTGTCATTCACACCATGGAAATCCGGCAGCCCAATTCCTCTGATAACTTCTAGCATCAGTGACTTGTAGCCATAAGATGAAACTAGTAATGTGTAGCATTATTCCTAGGGAAAACAAACAAGTAAAAGTGAATAATAGAAGATGAGTCACTTATATCAGATACTGCATGTAGCCTAAAGAGAGACTCATTATTTGACACCAAATGGAGAATCAGTTTCGTTTACTTCTCAGGTTTAGATAGTTAATATATAGACCAGACCTGCAACATGGAATTTCTGATAAGATATTGTATAAAGCAAGCTACATGTGAAACTACCACATTACTTGTTTTGTTGTAGGTACTAGGCTGTTGTAACAGCAGCTTTACAATGTATTCATCATGCTATATAGGTGTTGTGTACTAATCCTTGTTTAAATCTCTGAGTTTTTATATATTTGAAACACATTGCCTCAGAGTAGCTGATTAATACATAGAGGAAGAGTGATGTTAGGCAATAAAGAAGCAATATTAGTCAATACAATAGATCAAACTGTTGGTAGCATTCCACTTGCCTAATGGTGATTTATCTTTTCCGTTAGCACTGGAATAAAGGAAAGCTTTAAGGAGAGACTTGAAAGACAACAGTGTGAGTTTTTTTCGAATGAGCAGCTCCTGCGTGCAAAGAGGAGCATGAAGATTGATCAAAGATGTTTTAAAATGTGATGCTTTGGGTAGGTATTGGCCTAGGGGGCCAAGAGTAAGAGCAAGCACAGGGTGATAGCTACAGTGACATAGTCCATTAATGACCTTGAAAATGAACTAAATAGAGCCATGGAACGATTTGTGTTGAAGGGACCTTAAAGCTCATCCAGCTCCAACCCCTGCCACAGGCGGGGACACCTTCCACTAGAGCAGGTTGCTCCAAGCAGCCCCTGTGTCCAACCTGGCCTTGAACACTGCCAGGGAAGAGCTTCTGCCTAAGAGCTCATCTCAGTCTCCCCTCTGGCAGTTTAAAGCCATTCCAAGCACAGTTCCAGAATGCATTTCCTAGGATTTGAATTGTACAGTACAGAAAAAGAAATGGGGTTATTTAATGGATTATTATAGAAAACTATTGGGGTTTTGACCTGATTATTTCATCACCACTCACAACAGCCTGCACTAAAACCAATATCTACTAGAAAAATTGTGTGTGTGTGTCAAGAGAAATCTCAGATGTTTAGTAATAACTTTCAAACTAACAACTGTGATAACAGCACACATGCAGCTATCTCACACTGGATTATAGACTTTTCAAGAAGAAGATGCCAATCAAACTAGTGCTGTCAAGATGCAGAACTGATAAGCCTACAAAGCAGCAGATTTTGACCTGTTCTTATGCCTGCAAGAAGCTCTGCCTACTGGGTTGAGCTACTAATAGATAAACCTTTAGCTCCCATCTGAGAAAGGAGGAATCTCTGCAAACAGGTGCTCTTTAAGCAGCAGCTGCAGAACGCACTTAAATAAATTCTTCCTTTCAGCCACCATTAAGGAACAATACCTCTCTTTTGTACATGGTATCACTAGGAAAGAAGTGTAAGAGGACTTTGGATGCAGAGAAATTGGAATTTAACAACAGGCAGTAAAACTCAATAGCCAATTTTATAACTATCAAGACCTAAAGATTTCCACATTCAGGCATTTAAGCCTCCTTCTGTGCATCTAAAATCTGGATGTGGTATTCAAGTATTTGTGCTTGGAAATTGGTCTCCCACTAGCTACATATTTGTTATCACCAAGCGAGAAAGGGACATTTTATTCAGAGCAGAGCCTGAAGCTAACATTAAATATCATAGCACCATGTTCTCAGAAGATGATTTCTGTGCTAAGTGGGGACAGATGGTTTTTCAGGGCTCTCTTACTGCATTTCCAAGGTAAGGCTACAGGTTTGTGTGCAGTTGCAGCACACAATGATCAGTGCAAGGTATTATGGATGCTGTAAATCTCTACCGTAGTGACATTTAAAGGTATTCATCCTTGGTCCAAGCCCCTTTGGGTAGGATGCTGGACAAGCACAGAAAAAATATGTAAAGTCCTTTATCTTCTAATAATAAATGATGAAGGTGTAAAGATGTGCAGTTAAAGCTTGAAAGTGCTTATGGTCACATACCAGCCCTGATAACCAGTCATGGGACTTTGGGAGATACCCAACAGTTTCATTTCTCCAGTACATCTTGAGATATGGTGCTAAAGAATGAGTGATAACACACTACCAAAAGCTTTCTTATTCAATACAAATTGGTGTAGCTTAATTACTCCTTAAGTAGCTAAAGGAGATCAGTTACTATTCCTGTTCAATCTAGCTCCAGTTGGAGCATGAAAAGAAGAAAGCTGTGTTAGCTCTTTCCTCATGTACAGTCGTGTTACATCGGCACACCTCCCATGGATCAGCTCTGCCAGACTAGCAGGACTAGTTCCAGCTCCTTTTTCTGTGCTTATCTCTTTACCATAAGTCAAAATACTTTATGTCTTACATAAGTTACTATTGTCTCCCTGTCTGAAGCTAAAGGAGAGTGTTTTGACACAAAGCACAGTGTCATGCTATACAATTGACTCACTGAAGAAAAAATTCCATAGGAAACACTGAACTTGCTCTTTTCTGCTACTGCCATATCCTGCAGTGGGGACTGATTTGCTTTTCTTTTGCTAGCTATGAGTTAGTAGGATGTAGATTTGCTATCACAACTGTAGGAACAGGAAACTGAGAAGAAGACATTTAGGATGATAAATCAGGATCATCTGTTAAATTTTAATTGACTCTTAATCTAACAATGATTTCACTATTTAATTGAATGTGAAGTATTGCCTGGGGGTTGGATTTGACATTTTTCAGATTCATTCTGAAGTGAAGCAGGTATTTATAGATTGAGTGATGCAACAACCTTTAAAGAATAACCACAAACATAGAAGTATATATATAGGCAGAAAGTGTGGTTAGCAAGTACATGCTGATTTTGGTTTTCCTTGGCTGCTCCAGATGGAGAAGGTCTGTTTGGGAAGAAAAAAGCCCTTTCCCCTCAGGTGTTAATACATTATCAGTTAATAATTCAAAGGGCTGAGGGCATGATTCTTTAATGAAAGAATGCAAATTAATAATATATTGATGGATATAATTGAATCACGTCTTAGAACCCACCGGCACAGCAGGAATGTGTCGGGGATGCTGCTACCCATGTACAAGAAGAGCCACTGGAAGTTAGGTGAAGCTACAGAATGGACTTTGAGCCACATTGGTTAATGAACTGAGGAGAATTGTGCTTTGTTAATTCACTTTACCTCCAAAAGCCTCACAACAAACTGAAATCATGTCATGCAATTCATCTTCTGCTACTTAATACTGTCCAGGCTCTTTCATCCTTGAAAGAACATAACCTGGATTTGGCAAAGACTGCTCAGCCTTTACATTGTCCAGTGCCAGTGCCAAAGAGGATCTGGAAGTTTATTACAAGTGCTTCCTGCTCTTTCTTTTAAACAAAGATGAAACTTTTTCCCTGGGAGAACAGTTACACCTTTCTCTTGAGGATCCAATGGAGAATTTGAGCAGCGCAGGCTCCTGGGCATGTGTAGGTGTCAGGTCAGCGAATCCTACACTGGGTGATTTCTTACATTTATACTTTTCTTTATAATAGAGTTTTCTTGTATTGAACTGCCCTGCTACATGCTTTTCTAGGATCATATGGAAAAAATTCACAGTGCTGCTGTGGATTTTTCAAAACCACATGTGTATTCTCTTGAATGTATTTGAGACACTTTCAGCTTTGGTAATTTAATGTAGTTTATGGCAAAATGGTGAATATGGGGAGAAGTAGTGGTTGTTTTAAGTTATGAGTGTGTACAATCTGGACAGGAATTTTTGGTTGTTCTTGAATGTGTATTCCTAGAATCATCGAATCCCAGACTGGTTTGTGTTGGAAGGGACCTTAAAGCTCATCCAGTTCCAACCCCCTGCCACCAGCAGGGACACCTTCCACTAGAGCAGCTTGCTCCAAGCCCCTGTGTCCAACCTGGCCTTGAACACTGCCAGGGATGGGGCAGCCACAGCTTCTCTGGACACCCTGTGCCAGCGCCTCAGCACCCTCACAGGGAAGAGCTTCTGCCTGAGAGCTCATCTCAATCTGCTCTCTGTTAGTTTAAAGCCATTCCCCCTTGTCCAAAGCCTTTTTACTCTGATAGAAAGAACACACTCAAGAGTGATGTTGATGGGTAGGTTGCATGTACTTGAGTCTTACATGATGCACTACAAATCCTTCCAGTCCCTGCAGGGAACACTGGCTTTCTTGACTCGACTTGTTTTGTCCTGCCACTTACCTTCAACTTTCCTTGAGCTGGAGAGGTGGTTATTTAGCAGAGAACATAGCGTGTTTTACCTGCTTGCGTAGTAACTGATTCCAGTAGGAAAATACAGTGTCTTTTCATGGCAAGGGTCAACTGAGAAGTAAGTTTTTTGTTTAAGTTCTTTAATTCTGCACATTGTGCGGATCCAGATATTGGTGAATATAGAAGTGGGGATTTTGTACAATTGTATATTGCTAAACATGACCTAGTTGGTTCAGCACAGAACTGGAAGCAGCCACATCTGGAATCTAACACTAAGTGTGTCAATAGGCAGATAATTGAATTCACCTCATTTCTCTGTAAGATGGGATAACAGTAATCATTCTCTTGAATTGCTTTGTGTTGTGCACCTGAAAGATGATGAATATTATAGTTACTAATTAAACATCGTTTTAACTTCGTAAGTGTTTATGCTGCCTAATGCCAGGGAGGAAAAAAGCAGGATTGTAAAGCAGATGCTAAGAATTTTTCCCAGAAGATGTTTCATATTAAACTGGGATTGAGTCATCTGCTTCAGATAAAATGAAATGAAATGAAAGAAATACTATGCACGAGGAGAGATTTTGAGTAAAATACATTAAAAGCAAAATCAAAGCAGCTAGCACACCTCTGCCTTCACACTGCCTTCACCTTCCTTGTACTCTCAGGCCAGAAATTGGGAATGGGCATTGTGCTTTCTCTGCACCTTCATTAGAGAGAACAAATGCAGGTAAAAACTAGGTACAGGTGTGAGTTAGAGGTGGTTCCTGATGTGCCTTCAGTCTCAGCTCTTCCTCCTCAACGCCAGCCAGCACGGCCAGGGGAGCACTGGGCAGTTCCAAGGCCACTGAGACAGCAACTGAATATCCAAGCTATAGCCTGTGGTACAGCTGGGTATTGACACTGGTAATTGCAGAGTGTTTCCCTGTATTTATCATTGTAAAGTACTTAGTAATTCCCTACTTCTCTCTGTAAAGCTCCCCAAGTCAATTACCTGTCAATGAAACTTAAGTGTCTTTTCCCTAACCACTTGTCTTCACAGTTGTCAGAAGCTAATGGCTGTTCTGCAAACCTCAGGCTTTGGAAGTAGAGGTTTGTTCCTAAAATGAAACAGTAATTCTAAAGCAAATTCCTGACTCCAGTGAAACCAGGGACTTCATCCACTGATTGTTCACAGAGATCATATGTCAGCCTTGTCTTCTCCAAAGAGGCAGATTCCGATCTGTCTTGTCCCTCAACTCTTCTAAAAGCATAAGAAGGCAAAACTGAACTTTTCTTGCTTCCCAATATCTAATGCCCTGAATAGCATAATTACCTAACTGCAGTTGTCCAACCAATGGGAGTGTCGTTTCCCAGTTTCCTTTGCAGAGGAACTTGTGCTGCTTCTGATTCTTATTTCCTATTCGCAGAGTAAAATGTAGAAATGCAGATTTCTAATGAGAACATAAGAGCCAAGTTACTCCAGACTGTCTCTGTTGTCCAGAGAACTTGGACACATAAACAATAAGGAGTAGTTTAAAACCTGTATGTCCCATACCTTGGGATGGCTGGAGATGGATTTGTTTCAAAAGCAAGTAGAAAACTATTTTATATGATAGAAATAAAACCTGAAGGGGATTTTATAAATGCAGCATTAGAAAAACCAAACCAGCAAGTGATTGGATGAGTGTGAATTTTAGAGACATGGTTATATGTGACGTGTTGGTTTCCTTGACTCACACCACTGAGGTGATGTGCATTATGCCTCTGGTTGCAGCAGGGGTAGGATGTGCCTCGCTTTGTACAACATGTAGGTCACAAACTGCCAGTACAAAAAATACCCATTTAATAAACTTCATCCACCAGCAAGCATCTCATTGTCTTACTCTGGCTGACTCTGCAGGGAATGAAGAGAAGCATCTCCAGAAGGAGGCTCATGCTAAAATAAGTGTCTAGAATAAGTGGGACAAATTATCCCTCAGAGATGTCTGATCTTACTCATTTGCTGTAGAGGTCCCTGATTATTGACTTCTGTTCCCCACCGTCTTGCAGAATAAATGCTGAACTAGATACCAACAGAAGGTGGGGTGTTGTCTGTGCTACTCTTTAGTTACACATTGTAGCCCAGAGCAGGTAGGCATTGATTTTTTTCTGTCTTTATTGAGAGCCACTGCAAGTGAATGCTCCTATGAAGCATTAATGAGCAGTGCAGTGTGTGTTCAGGGTGCACAGGTTTCCAGTGGTACAAATGACCTTACGAACATTAGAAGAATAATATCTAAAGACAGGAATCACTGGAGTGGGTTGTGGCTATAAAGGATCTTTTAAAGAGGGGGGAAAAGGAAAGCTTTATTCTTAAAGTTCATTATTTTATAAGAGTGTTTTAAACACAGTGTTTGTATACAATGCAGACTAGTCCTTTATGAAGACAGGCTGTAAAAGACAGCAGATAAGTGATAAATGGTTCAGAATGCTGACATCTGACTATTCCATAGCACGGTGTGTTAGACACACTGCAGTGCAAGGGGAAGAACAACCCTTCTCTAGGTTTACCATATAAACTCTATGCTTGCTCCCCAAATATAATCTGTGTAGACTTTTCCAAAGTTAAAGGAAAGGGTGTAGTGAAAATGGAGACTTAACTGACAGTAGAAGTGTTGCTTTGTAAGCAAGGGGTTGGAACTGGATGATCTTAAGGTCCTTTCCAACCCAAACCATTCTATCATTCCATGACTTAGCATAGGAAAACAGGATGTGCTGTGATTGTTAGGACTTTCTGAGCAGGTCATATCAACCTATGGCTGTGGTAGAGCATAGGGTTATTGCTACTGGTTCACTGTGTGGAACTGGGGTTACTGCTTAACCTCTTTGCACTTACAATTTCTTCTCTGGGATTAACAAATATTTGCCCACCTTTAAAAAGTACCTTCTGTTCTTCAGAGAGCTGCTGAATAAATACAGGGTAGTGTTACCATTGTCAGCAGGTAATCCTGGTCATCTAACCTGCACCCTATGAGTATGCTGAATATGTGCCATGCCACTTGATCATTGTAGTTAGATTAACAAAGGGTATTACAAGGATTAAGTCTTAAGTAATGGCTGCAGCTGCCCTCCATGTGTGCTTACTAGACGCCAAAACCAGGGTCTGAAATCCTCTTGCCTATGGTGAATAGAAGGAATGCACTTGACTTCTGCAGAGCCAGTTTTCCATTCAAAAGAATGATGTCTTGACCCAGCTGTCACCAGTAAGAGCTTTGTGACACAGCCTGTTGCACAGAGCTCTGGTAGCTCTATGCTGCTGCCACCGGGGAAGACAACTTCAGTGCTAAGACACTTTCAGGTCTCTGCCTACCACACCAGTTCTGCAGACCTGTTGTAAGGTTAAAACTACTTCATGTCCCACTGTACTGCAACATCTGCAGCTCGCAAAGTCATGTCTAGTCTACTTTATAATATATGAGCTGGAGACAAGTGTAATGCAACTTCAAAGCTGACCCTGCTTTGAGCTGGAGCTTGGACTCAATGACTTCCACAGGCTACTTGAAGCCTAAATTATTCAGTTATTCTACAAAGTCAGGTGTGGAGCTCAGCATGAACTGGAAATCACCTCCTGTCTATTGACGACATACTTGTGTAGCTGTCTCAGAGAATGCTCCCTGTTGCTAAAGCAACACCTTTATCAGTGCCCTAACTGGTTTCAGGGTAGTTCTGGGAAGACTATGATTTCCTGCCACACTTCTCATGGGTTATAATATACCTTCTCAATCCTGCTGTTGGCACTGCTGTTCACTGGCGTCATTTGGTCCATTTCATTTCAGTGGCACTTGGAGAATCTCTGAGCTGCAATAGATGCTGGAAGCATTTTCGATAGAGGTTGGCTGAAATGGACTGTGAGGGAGGAGAGAGGACAGAAAACAATCCATCACCTGTATCAGGTGCAATTAAGAGTCTTTTAGTGGAGTGTGGGGGAAGAGGGAGGGAAAACATGTGCTTGCAAATGCTTCTCTTAGCAGCTCAAGAGGTTGGACCTTGCAGCGTTCTGGCTGGAGACTGATACGGAAAATGGAGATGGAGCACAAAGGCTTTTCTCCTTTCCTCTTAGCAGTTGGCTGTTGTCTTTTTCCCCTTCATTACCTGTATAGAACAGTTTGTGGGATTGAAGTCCAGACTTGGAGGAGTCCAAATTTCCATTTTCAGCTGTAGACTGGATCACTATTTATGGGGAAAAACTACTACTGCTCTGCTCAGTCAGACATGCATCGTTCAGATACGGTGTAGAATATTAGCACTTCCCAGTACCAGATGCTGGCAGTGCTCTGTATGCTACTGCTGCATCACTCTGCCCTTTGTAAGCAGATACTAGCCAAGAAACCAATATCTGGTCTCATTAATAGTGCCATTAAAATGAGATATTGCAAGTCTTCAGAAGGGAGCAATGTTCATAGGGATGGGGTCCTCTATAAATAGCCTAAAGAAGGTGATTTGAAAACCCTTATCACAGTGGGTGTATATTTCTGTCATCTTTATTCTGAAGCTTCTCAGGTGTTTGTTTGGATTCTGTTTTTTTCCATTTCAGTTTTGGAGCTTAGCCATTTTTTGTCCCTGGGAAGACAGTTAATTCTTGTTGCAACTGCCATGTAATGAGAGAGCAGCAGGATGATAGTGCAGGTTTTTCATATACCCTGACTGCAGGGAAAAAATTACTTGTGTATCTTGTCCATGTAAAGAGGCGTATTTTCACTGACATCCTTTCCCCTGAATTAAATAGAATTGGAACTAGCTTAGTATGGTGGAACTGAATGTTCATGATTGCAGGTCGAAGGAGGTGATCCTGCCCCTCTACTCTGCTCATGTGAGACCTCACCTGGAGCATTGTGTGCAGTTCTGGTGTCCTCAACATAAAAAGGACATGGAACTGTTGGAACAAGTCCAGAGGAGGCCATGAGGATGATCAGGGGACTGGAGCACCTCCCGTGTGAAGACAGGCTGAGGAAGTTGGGGCTGTTCAGCCTGGAGAAGAGAAGGCTGCATGGAAACCTCATAGCAGCCTTCCAGTATCTGAAGGGGGCCTATAGGGATGCTGGGGATCAGTCATTAGTCATTACAATACAGTCATTAGGGACTGTAGTGATAGGACAAGGGGTGATGGGTTCAGACTTAAACAGGGAAAGTTCAGATTAGATATAAGGAAGAAGTTCTTTCCTGTGAGGGTGGTGAGGCACTGGAACACACTGCCCAAAGAAGTGGTGAATGCTCCATCCCTGGTGGTGTTCAAGGCCAGGTTGAACAGAGCCTTGGATGACACAGTCTAGTGTGAGGTGTCCCTGCCCATGGCAGGGGGTTGGAACTGGATGATCTTAAGGTCCTTTCCAACCCTAACTATTCTATGATTCTATATGTAATATGAGAGTCTGCATCTGTAATATGCCCTGCCCTTTGACACTCAGCATTTCTTTTTGGATTTATAAATGAGAAAGCAGTGGGTGGTTTACACAACCTTGAGAGGAACAGAACAGGACCCACATGGGAGAGGCAGGTGGGTTGTGGTGTATGGGAGGAGGAGGAAAGCCCTGGTGTAAGTGTGGGAAAACCCCTGGAGAAGGGAATACGCTCCCAGTGAGATTGCTGCTCACCTGCAGGTACTTCAGAGCAGCTCCTGTAGGAAGGCATCTTTGCCAGATGTGCCAGTGCAGCGCCTTCACTTCTGCCTCCCTCGAGGCTCTGCATGAAATTGAAACCTGATGTTGCCACATCCTGCTTTGTGCTGGGATTTAAATTGATCTTGAAGATCAATAGCAGCTTTTTATTAAAAACTTACCATGAAGTAGCACTTACACAGTCATTAAAGCAGGGTTTTGCAAAGCCGTGGTAGTCTATTCGTTCGGCTTAGTAGTTTCACCTGTGTAAAGGATGCTGCTAAACAGAGCCTTGCCTGCAATACTGAATTGGCTGAAGGCCATTCAGCAAGGAATGGTGAAGCAGCTCCCTTTGCTTTCCTCTCTTACTGCCTTCAATGCTTTATTACATCAATCTGTGCACACAGCCTGTCTCTAGAATCTTTTAAGACCAGTCTGCAGCCATCCTTTAGCTTTCCCCTAACCTAATTGGGGTTACCAATGGCCTCCTCCACATTCCTTGTAGGAAACCTCTCTTTGTTCATGAGAGGCCCCTTTCACTCATTATTTACAACCTCTTGTTATCTTCAGCACTCCCATCTGCATGGCGCCTCAGTGATACCTCAAGGCCATACACTGACCATATTTCTCTCCAGCTCTTTAGCAAATGTTCACACTAGCACTTAATTGCTTTCCTCCTTTCACTCTGCCTGTTTTAAGGGCAAGAGCATGGTGAAGTCATCCTTCAGTCCATTTACTCTTGTCCTGTTGTCACCATTAAACACTATACAGTAATGAAATTCATCAAAGCCCATCCTTCCAATACAAGACTGAAAGAACTGATACACTGGATCAGACCAAAGCTCAGGATCTTCTCCCTGGTGGTAGCTGATAATCGGAGCCCAAAGAGGCACACACCACCCAATTTAAAGTGTAACCCTTCCCTGGTCTTGACTCAGTAGGCACCATCAACAGGAGTTTGCCCTGGAAGTGTCTCTTTTCCTTTTTCAGATGACTAAAGGCTTGTTTTAAAGCTAGAACAGCCTTGGTCTTGCTGCTGGTTTCCAGTCTTGAGAGTATGCCTTATTACTAGAAGTCACAGCAGTTCTTCATAGAAGCACAGAATGGTTTGAGTTGGGAAGGACCTTAAGATCATCCAGTTCCAACCCCCTGCCATGGGCAGGGACACCTCACACTAAACCATGTCACTCAAGGCTCTGTCCAACCTGGCCTTGAACACTGTCAGGGATGGAGGATTCACAGCTTCCTAGGGCAACCCATTCCAGTGCCTCACCACCCTCACAGTAAAGAACTTCCTTCTTATATCCAATCTAACCTTCCCCTGTTTCAGTTTGAGCCCATCACCCCTTGTCCTATCACTACAGTACTTGATGAAGAGTCCCTCTCCAGCATCCTTGTAGGTCCCCTTCAGATATTAGAAGTTTCTTTTCCTTAATGGAGGGAACATCTCTGCTGTTTTGCCTTCTCGCTCCAGCAGACATTCAGAGAGCGAGTTCTTGCAAAGAAGAAAATCCTCAAGAGGAAGATGGTGAGGATCCAAGACTGCCATGGGGGAATCCTAAGCAGACACTCTCCCAGCACCCAGCCAGGATAGGTGAGCTGCATGCCTTCCTCTTTGTTTGCAGCCTTTATCAAATACGTGAGTATCAGAATCACAGCATGGATGTTGGAAGGGACCACTGGAGGTCATACAGCCCAGCCTTCCTGCCCCAGCAGGGTCACCTAGAGCACCTTGCTCACGACTGTGTCCAGACAGCTTTTGTGTCCAGGCAAGGAGACTCCGCAATGTCTCTGGGCAACCTATTTCAGTGCTCAGTCACCCCACAGTAAAGAAGTTCTTCCTCATCTCCAGGTGGAACTTCCTGTGGTTTAGTTTGTGCCTGTTGCCTCTTGTCTTATTGCCTGACACCACCTAGAAGAGCCTGGCCCCATCCTCTTGACACCCTCCATTTAGATACTTACGTGCATTGATCAGATCCCCACAGAGCCTTCTCCTCTCTAGGCTGAACAGGTCCAGCTCCATCAGCCTTTCCTCATATGAGAGATGCTCCAGACCCTTAATCATTCCAGGAGCCGGGTAGGTTCTTGTCTGGCAGGGCCAGAGGGAGAAGTGCTTCATAAAAGGGAGTTGTATATCACATCCCTGAGAGGAGGCAGCATCTCTTCTTACCTACTGTACAATTTCACCTAGATCTCTCATCCAACAAGCTGGTTTCTGATCACTGTTTATTTGCTCATACATATATCTTTATTGAGCTATTTCCTTTCCCTTTACATTTCTGTTGCAAGCTGTCCATAGCACGGTGTTCAGAACATAAACGGGGAGATCATTTGGAGACATGGAATGTGCTTGACTACAAGGAAGTGGAAAGATGGTAACAGGTAACAAGGGACAAGGAGACTAATCTGAGTGCCAGAAGTACTGTGATAACAGTGGGAATTTATTAGTGTCTTTATGGGCTTTTAAGGCTGAAAAAGTGAGTTCCGCTCCAAGATACAGCCCTTTTTTATCAGTTTATAAAGTGCTGTAATCCGAGCACTTCCTTCATTCTGAAATAGAATGGAAAACATGCTGAACTGGGATAGTTTCCCATGTAGCTGGAGGGTCTGCAGATGCCTCACAGCCACTAATGTATTAATCTAAGACACATGGATTTATTCCAAGGGAAAGCCATCTTGTACCCTGTAAATTACAGAAGGGGATGCAGGAAGGAAAGAACAGACTTCTCACAAGACACTTTTGATGCACAACTTGAGCATTCTGAGCTTAATATTTGGAGATCCTAAGTACCAGTGGCTGATCTCTGTGTTGCAGAGGTTTGTACTAGAATATTTGGGGTTAAGATGACCTATTTTGGTAACCTAAAGCAAAATGCTATATTCAAGCACACTGGTCTCCATGTTGCCCCCAAGCTCTTGCAATGAGTCACTGAGGATGAAGAGTGCTTCTCGGCTGTCACGGTTCCCAGCTCTAATGCCAGACCACACCACTTCTGAGGCAAAAGAGACATTTCTTCATCTCTCTTTGCTAATGGCCATAGCTCTGAAGCACGTAATTCAATAAGAAAGATGGAAATGGCAGCCAGAAAATGCTGACTGGCTCCACATGCTTTAACAATACTTCCTACAGAGTAGGATTAACCTTTTCCTATCTAGTCTGTATCTATTAGTAAAGCTGTAGTTTCAGAAATGGGCATTTCCATGACTCTATTCAAGAGCTGCATTCCTCTTGGGGTTTTGCTCCAAATGTCCACAGGTTTAGGGGTTTGTTTATTTGGTTTTTCTTTTGCTTCCCAAGTAAGAGTCAGGAGATGAATACAAGAGATGAGCCATTCTCTTCCAGTGGGTGGAAGGCCAAACATTTCTCTTCCAAGAGGCTGAGCGTATCTATATATGTGTATCTGTATATGTGTATACATGTATATGTATATTCCTTGATGGGATACGGAATATCTATGTATGTGTATCTATATATGTGTATATATATATGTGTATGTGTGTGTATTCCTTGATGGGATGCAGAATTTCTCTTTCCTGACCAAACTGTCTTATCCCGATACTTTGTAGGTACTGTAGCAATGCTACACATTGTATGTATAGATAGCCCATTGCTGTTGCATGTGTGTTTTATTTGTTTCTATATCAATTTAGTTATTTGTTTTTTCTCCACATCAACTTCAGCACCCAAACATCACCACAGGTTTCCTGTCTGATATGTTTCTCTCTACCTGGGGCCATTTCCTGCTGAGCTTGCCTGTTCTTCTCAAGCCATTCTGAAATGCCTCTCATGTAGGCTTGATCCATTGGAGGACATGCTTTGCTAGGAGCTGTCTGCACTTGCTCCTTCCTGACCTTTTATTTTCAGTGCCCTGTGCATATATATCAGTCAATTCTTCTAAGAAACCTTGGTTTGGCAGCTGTGAGCTGACATCCCCTCTCCCTGTGGCCAAAGAGGGATGAATCTGGTTACATAGAGGGGTTGGAGGGTCTGACTTCTCCATGGCTGTGAACTGCTCAGGACAAGTAGTTGCTAGGAGAAGGCTGCACAGTACTGAGGGCAAAGATAGTGGCTCTGCCTTCATTAACAACAGTTCTTTATTGTGTCATTTGGGGAACAGATCAAAGTATTTACTGGTACAGTCTGTGTAGGATTTTTCACTGCCTGACCTTCTTCCACTGCTAAAGCTGTTCCCAAATGTTCCACTAGCATCTCTGCTGAGCTGGCTGTGTAAATGAATTTATATCTGTCCCTCCAGCTTCAACGCTTCTCGTGTCTCTCTGTTATTTCTTCATATCAGTATCAGGTGGTTTAATACCAAAGGAAAGGCTTTCTCCAAGCAAAGGCTCTTTCCAGGATGCTCAGGATGGCCTGTGCTGAGCTTACAGGCCCATATGACCATTATCCTAAGACACAGCCCATGAAGAGTAGGTAGGGGGCATTGTCACCCTTCCACTGATGACTCAGTAGAGCAGAATTCCTCTCCTTCACTCTCTCTGTCCCAGAGAGTTATTTAAGTAAAGCTCCTGAATTCCCATTGGCAGGCTGGCTGGGTTTTCCATCACCAGCCTACCTTGCTAACTGTATTTGATGCTTAAGATCCCTCAACAAACATCAGGTGGTGATTATATCAGTTGCTTACAAAGCAGCAACACAAAACTGGTCCATGCTATGCTTGCCAAGCAGAAGGAAACACTTCAAGCCTGCCTGACAGAAAGGAGAACTGTGGGTCAGAAGTGATGGCAATGAGCAGGATTTGCAGGGAACAGTGTGAGCTGGAAGAGGTTGGAAGGAGCCAAGAGGGCATGAGGTCGAGTTACGCTTTGGGCACAGAGATGTTTTGCTGTACCATTGGGTGCTATCCCCTGTGTACTCTCTTTAGCATCTGGGATCTTCTCCTGTTGCTCCATTTTTCTATGCTTGGAATTTGCAGCAAGTACTAAGTGTTGGGTTCTGTGTGCTATGGTGACTCCACAGATTTTCATGCAGAGAGATGAGTGCCTTAGACTTCATAATATCACATCAGTAACTGTAATAATGTGGAGTGTCTGCCAACACGCAGTCTAGAATCTCACACTAAATAATCCTGATATATGAAAAATCTTGGATACCAGATTTCCAAGTATTTATGTAGCTATGATACACAAGCAAAACAGCCATGGGATGATTCACTGTTTGGGCTAGATGGCCTAATGGTTTCTCTGGGAGAGAAGGCAGCTCTTGCAGAGAGCATTCTTGTCCAGAGAAGCTGCCTAATTTCCACTTGCTCACTGCAGCCAACCACCCAGGCCTGTCTTTGTGGTGCTTGGGTAGCACTCAAAGTGATGCTGGCACTGTAAGCACTTGCAGTCCCAGAGGCAGGAATGTTTGGTGGTGGCCCTGCAGCTCCAGCTGTGGCTCACAGCTTCTTTGTCACCAGAGAACACCAGTCACGGAGCAGACTGCAACCCAAGATGAGGAGGTAGCAGCTTGTTGCAGGTCAGAGCGTGGGGTGGAAGTTCCCTCTGGTGGAGGAACAGGCCCGGTACAGAGAGAAGAGGGCAAAATCGTAGAGTCATAGAGCAACATGGCCATGTGGATGCTCCCTCTAGAAGATAATGTTGTAGAGGTGCTGAAGGACTGGAGTATTGGTCGATGAGAAATGTAGCATGAGCCGGCTTCAGTGTGTGCTCACAGCCCAGAAAGCCAACCGTATCCTGGGCTGCATCAAAAGAAGCGTGACCAGCAGGTCAAAGGAGGTGATCCTGCCCCTCTACTCTGCTCTTGTGAGACCTCACCTGGAGCATTGTGTGCAGTTCTGGTGTCCTCAACATAAAAAGGACATGGAACTGTTGGAACAAGTCCAGAGGAGGCCACGAGGATGATCAGGGGACTGGAGCACCTCCTGTGTGAAGACAGGCTGAGAAAGTTGGGGCTGTTCAGGCTGGAGAAGAGAAGGCTGTGTGGAGACCTCAGAGCAGCCTTCCAGTATCTGAAGGGGGCCTATAGGGATGCTGGGAAGGGACTCTTCATTAGGGACTGTAGTGATAGGACAAGGGGGAAGGGATTAAAACTTAAACAGGGGAAGTTTAGATTGGATATAAGGAAGAAGTTCTTCACTGTGAGGGTGGTGAGGCACCGGAATGGGCTGCCCAGGGAGGTTGTGAATGCTCCATCCCTGGTGGTGTTCAAGGCCAGGTTGAACAGAGCCTTGGATGACACAGTGTAGTGTGAGGTTTCCCTGCCCATTGCAGGGGGTTGGAACTGAATGATCTTAAGGTCCTTTCCAACCCTAACTATTCTATGATTCTGTGTCTGTCTATAGTTGCAGCTTTAGCTGGGTAGTAGGGGTGCTACATATCTACATCCTAACTACAGATGATCCCATTGTGGAGCTGAGCAGGAGAAAGGAAGTAGGTAAGGACTGGATATTGCAGGATGATCATGGGGATGGGCAGGAGTCTGAGGATGTCTGTGGCCAGCTGGGGCTGGACAGGTCTGAGATCAGCTGCTGCCTCTGCTGTCTCTGGTTGGAAATGATCAATCTCTCCCTATAAGAGCTCCTCACAGGTGACTCATGATACTTGAGGGAATTTCAGCCTCTCGCAGCTCTGCTGTCTCAGACTGATGGGGACAGATTTGCTGCAGAAGCACAGTCCTAGAAAAGAACAATTGTTGGGCATAGAGGCAGGGATCCACCCCTCCAGTGTGGCTGGAGCCCTGGCCCTAACACCTGAAACCACTGATTGCTCCATGGAGCAGCTTCTGAGTAAACCTCAGGGCTGGTTTCACGGTGGCAAGTTTGAGATTGAAGGGTTGCCACAAGACTAAAATGAATTCCCATTTCTGTCAATTGTCACATTGGGCATGTGCCAGTGTAGTAAAGGAAAAGAAGCAGAACCTAAAGGAAGCTTAGGGCAGAACCACATGCAGATCAAGCCAACATTGTGGATGAACCCCTGTCCTCAGCGAAGTGGTGGACACTGTTAAGATTTGACTGGACAGGGTGCTGGGACATCTGCACTAGGTCATGCTTTGCCAAGGCAAGTTGGACCAGATGACCCTTAAGGTCCTTTCCAACCTGGGGTTCTATGATTCTGGGATTCTATGATTTGTTGTTTTGCATGCGGGCAAATGCTGCTTGTGGACATGAGATTTGCGAGCTGTGAGACCCCTAATGAAAACCAGCATGGAGGAGAGATGGCTAGCTCTTGTCACTGCCATTGACGGGGATCCACCTGGATTGTGTGGCTCACACCCTTGTCTGTTGTGTTGGGAAGCTTTGGGGTGTGGAGAGGAATCCATTCTCTTCCTATATATCCAAGAAGCCCATGGACACTACACCTTAGCTTTGCCCTTGCATTGGTACAACAAGGGGTAATGGGTTAAAACTTAAACAGGGGAAGTTTAGATTGGGTATAAGGAAGAAGTTCTTTACTGTGAGGGTGGTGAGGCACTGGTGCAGGTTGGCCAAGGAAGTGGTGAATGCTCCATCCCTGCCAGCGTTCAAAGCCAGGTTGGACAGAGCCTTGGGTGACATGGCCTAGGGTGAGGTGTCCCTGCCCATGGCAGGGGGGTTGGAACTGGATGATCTTAAGGTCCTTTCCAACCCAAACCATTCTATGACAGGAGCAGTCTAGACTGGGTTGGCTTCGTGTCCTGCAGGGCTATGGTGGTCCAGCCACCGCCCTCCCGTAAGGGGAGGGATGGATGGATGTCGCTGGGGAGGCAGGGAGCGCCGGGGAAGCATCTCCTCATCCCTCCTCCTCCTCCTCCCGCAGCGCCGAGCACCGGGGCGGGCAGGGGGAGAGGCGGCCGCGGGCCCTGCCCAATCTCCGCGGCCGGGCCCGGTTGCGCGTTGGCTGCCGGCGGCGGCGCCGCCAGTGAGGCTGCGCTGAGGCTGCGGGGCCGGATGGCCGAGCCGCCCGCCCCGCTCACTCGGGCGGCGGCCGGCGGCGGGCGAGGAGCCGGGGCGAGCCCTCCCCAGCGGGAGAGCCGAGCCCTGCGGCACGCAGCGCCATGGTCTCATGGATCATCTCCAGGCTCGTGGTGTGAGTAAGCTGCCGGCCGGCACCTGCATGCGCCTGTCTGCCTGTGCGTGTGTGTGTGTGTGTATGCATATGCATGTCTATATGTCCATGTCTGTATGACCATGCGCTGCCTGGTCCCGCTCACCCGCGCTGTGAATACGCGGTGCTAGCGGCTGCTCGGCTAATTTTAGCCGGTTGTTGTTAGGGATGTGGCGCTCGGCTGCTTTTGGTGGGAGAAAATAGGTGGGTCAGGCGGTGTTTGCCAGCGTGGGGGCATTCCCAGGGGATAAAGCAAGGTGACAAGGGAGGAGGAGGAGGATGGTTGGTACCGCGCGGTGATGGAGGGGCTCGGGGTCAGGATGGAGGGGACCGAGCATCTGCGGGGGGGAAATGGAGGTGGGTTTGGGCAGCGGCGCTTTGTTAGCGGGGCTCGGCGGGGACTCGCGAGGGGGCGCGGGAGAGGCGCTGCGGGGTCTCCCCTCGCTGCCGCCTCCTCTCTTATTTTGGGTAAAGAAACCCCCAAACCCGTCCTTCCCTCTTGGCACCTTGCTGTCCTCTCAAAACCTGGGCTCGGTTGCTCTCTAACCTTTGGGGAGAAGCGTGTGGCGCTCTGCGCTTGTCCTGCAGCCTTTCCCATGGCTGTAGGTGGGAACGCATGTAGAAATCCCTGGAAATTCTTCCCAGGCACCAGGGGAAAAATGGAGCGAGCTCGAGGTTTATGTTCGTGTGCCGCACCTGAGAAGAGGTTCAGTGGGAGAAGAGCATTTCTAATGGCACTAGGGAAAATTCCTGGGGGAGGAGGGAGGGAGTTGAGGCTTAAGGTGGGGCAGCAGGCTGGCTGCTCTGTCTCCATGCTGGAAGCGGGGCTGGTCAAGGTTAGTGCACTGAATCACATGAATCCTTTGCCAGTTTCCTCTGCCCTGCTACACAGAACTGCAGACCGAGGAGAGCATGTGTTGTGCTCTTAAGTTATTGCAGAGGGGCTGCGAGGGCCTGTAGCTTTCTTTGTCTCAAAGCAGCATGCCATGATGTTGCACCAGCAGCATGGTTCCAGCAAGGCATTGTCAAGGTCTCCTCTTCTGCTGTATGAGATGAAACATCATAAAGAAAGCTCACCTTGGTCTAAGCCATGTCTCTGTGTCACTGAGACATCAGGTGGCTGTCGGATATGAATATCTGGAGGGGCTCCAGAGTTGTATTCAGCCCCTGGAGCTGTTATCACCTGGATTCAGCTGCAGTGTCACTGGGTTTGCACTTCAGTATGGGGAGGCATGTTAAATATTTCAGTGATTTAATTTGACCAGTATAACTGTGCAGGTGTCTCTGATAGCAATGGGAGATGAGTTGTCCAAGGCTGCTTTTCTTTCTTTACTAGTGTTATTTCCACTTTGAAACAACCTGTCATCACATAGCCCAGCTCATCCTCACCAACAAAGAAGTCTACACAGAGACAGTAGCTTAACTTCCTTGCTTTGACACACAGGCACATGTATGGGTGATTTCACCGAAGACACATGGACTGGGTAAAAACCTGGTAGGGGCAGTTCATAGAGCAGTTGATATCTGTAGTCAGGAATCAGCTGAACATAGAAACCTTCCTGTTCCCTTCAGCTTTATGTATCTGAATAGCATGTCACAGTGTGAAATCAGCTGTGTAGAAGGTGGTACCAGTTATTTGTTATGCTAGAATTTTAAGAGCAAATAACATTTTGGATATACGGTGTAAGTATGAATCATTTAGTAATCATAGTGATGATTGTAGAAGAGTTTTTGCAGGAAACCTAGGGCAAGCCAAACTTCATCGCCACTCTTTGCACTGCTGCTTAGTACCATAGAATCATCGAACGGTTTAGGTTGGAAGGGACCTTAAAGCCCTGCCATGGGCAGGGACCCCTTCCACTAGAGCAGCTTGCTCCAAGCCCCTGTGTCCAACCTGGCCTTGAACACTGCCAGGGATGGGGCAGCCACAGCTTCTCTGGGCACCCTGTGCCAGCTTTCACAGGGAAGAGCTTTCCAGTGTCTAATCTCAGTCTCCCCTCTGTCACTTTAAAGCCCTGAGGGAGCTCAGTTGGGCTTCAGCTTTCCTAACCTTTAAGAATGTTTTGCACCAGGAAGTGCTGGTTTCTTATGATCCCAGTAAGAAACGTGGACTCTGTAGAGTATTGCTTGAAACCCCATTTCCTAGAGCCAACATTACACCAAAAAAGAGGAGCGTGTATATAATCTTACATCGCATCAGATGCTGGAAAGCCTAACAAGACAAACAAAGGCAGTCAGGTGGTTTCTTGCTGGTGACCAGTGAGCTTCATCCAGGCTCCTTCCTTACTATTAACCAGCTGAGTTGGTCCTACACCAGGAGGTATATGCAGCACAAAGGAGGGCAAGAAAAGACAGGACAGCACAGCACAGACCTGCTCCCATTCAGGTTAGCTCTTAGGTGCATCGCTGAACTCCTTGAGTACTGTGGTCTTCACATTAGGATCATGACAAAGATTTAGCTTCTCTAATCCCATTTTGAGTCACTAGTTGATGCATCAGCACAGATAGCTGTGCTATAAGCACAGTGCCCAGCTGGTTGGGCTTTTTTCCCCCCTGCTCATGCTTATTTAGCTGCTTTTTCATCAAATCTTGTTAGCTGATAAGGATTATGGGGAATGTGGTTTGGTTTCATCACACGGTGGATATTGCTTTGTGCTCTTCTGCTGATCTCTATGGGGTTATGGCTGATATGACTCAGCTAATAGGAAGGGCTTTAAAACAGAAGGCAAACCTTTGCTTTGGCTCTTGGGTGCTTTGTTGCTTCTGCTGTCTTGGGTTTGGTTCTTACTGTCTCTGTCCTGGCACTTTCTAGTACCAAATTGTTGCTGACGGAGAGGAGCCTATGAGCACTTCTCACCCACTTCAGCAGGAAATCGCTGCAGACCTCTTCCATCATTTCAGCTGTAGTGTCTGGGCCTTGTGTTCATGCTGGAGTGCTGGCTGGTGCTGTGTTGCCTGGGACCCCCACTTCAGAGCAGCACCTTGTCCTGCCACAGCTGTGTGATAAAGTCAAAGACTTTATTATGTCAGGACCTGTACAAACCTGAAACAAAAAGATAATCCTGTCCCTGTATAGTTCTCCTTTAAGAGCTCAGTTCTCATCCTCCTGTGGTGCAGGGGGGTTTTCTCCCTTACCTCAATGACAGCAACATCAGGATGTTCTTCTTCTCATGGTAATAGGTTACAGGTGACTTTTCCACCAATGGGTGTCTCTGATCACTGTAATTGTTGCATCAGGTTAAAGAATTCTTTCATTCTTCTTTGGTTTTATTTGGGTTTGGAGTTATTTGTTGCTTGGTCTCTCCCAGTTACTGCAATGGGATCACATCCTTACTCGTGGCTTAATTACAGCCTCTTTTTTATCCATCATCTGTGAGTACATCTCAGAGGACATCCTGGCACACCTGTATCTCGGTTTGCTCCTCTGGGAAGTGTAATGAACTGTGCTGAATTCATCTTCCCTGAGACACACCAGAAGGGATCAGTGGCATGTCCTGCCATCTACAGTTCACTGCTGTTCATTCCAAAGGAGATTCTTTCTTGCTTCAAATGGTAGAGACCACTCTAGCAGAAGGACTTGGGATTTGTCTTCATTATTGGAGTCCAATTTGTCTACAGTGCACAGCACTGGCATTCCTAGGTGGTTACTGCTCTGCTATACCTCTTGGCTGTTGTCTAAAAGCATTTTGAGTTAAAAGTGGTATATATAGAGAGTTACAGAATGGTTTGGGTTGGAAAGGACCTTAAGATCATCCAGTTCCAGCCCCCCTGACATGGGCAGGGACACTTCACACCAGACCATGTCACCCAAGGCTCTGTCCAGCCGGGCCTTGAGCACTGCCAGGGATGGAGCATTCACAGCTTCCCTGAGCAACCCATTCCAGTGCCTCACCACCCTCACAGTAAAGAACTTCCTTAGATCTAACCTGAACTTTCCCTGTTTAAGTCTGAACCCATCACCCCTTGTCCTGTCACTACAGTCATAGAATCATAGAATAGTTAGGGTTGGAAAGGACCTTAAGATCATCCAGTTCCAACCCCCCTGCCATGGGCAGGGACACCTCACGCTAAATCCCTGATGAAGAGTCTCTCTCCGGTATCCTTGTCAATGCAGCCTATTGCATTTGCCTGAAATTCCTATTCTTTTCCCACAAACATGGAACTTGCTCTTTGTGCTTGGAGCAATGCAGAGCAAAAATACAGATTTTGGCTCCAATTCTGACAGTTCGGCACTGTGAAAGCCTTTTCATCTGCACTGTGTGGCAGAGGAAGGAGATGTCAGTAGAAATGAGGCTGGATCAGACGGGTCATCAATAGTTGACATGATTCTGCATGTCTTGGGCAGTTGAATTCTTGCTGTGAGGAGCTTCGGAGTGCATTGCGGATTACTACAGAATGGTTAAACAGGATGAAAACCCACAGCCTTAATGATGCTTTTTCGCCTGTATTTGTTTTCTTGTAAATCAAATCATCAGTAATGGCCTGTCTGTTCTCTCATGGTTTGATGTAAAGTGGGGTGGCAGCCTCATTTATGAGCATATAGGGAATTCCCAGCCCTGTGTGGAAGTAACAGGGATTTACCAGAGGTAATCTGTTTTCTAGGTGCCACTGGGAGTGGGTAGGTCTGTCAAAGCCAAAGAGGAACCAAGGAATTATTTAACCTGATGAGTGAGGTTTCTTCCCCTGTCACAATTTGTCAGCTTTCTCTTTCCTCTTTTCCATTTCAGAGAAACTTAGCACATCCTTCCTGCTCCTGTGTGTGTATGGCAAACCTGGAGAGATTTATGAATGAAAAAACCCACCCCAAACTCCATATAATAGATACTATATGATGGCAGAAAATAACTTGCATCCTCTTTCTCAGAGGCAGGCAGGGACAGGAGCTGCTCAAGCAGGTGAAGGCATAGCAGAGCCCAGTGCTTTGGTCGTTGGAATGTCAGTGTTTCAGTTGTTACACACCACGTGTGTGAAGGTCCCTCTTCACAGTCTGTGTTATTTGCTTGGTGCTGGCCGGTGATGTGAAGGATTCTGGTTTTTATTGCTTTGTATGGAATGGCTTTAACCTGCCAGAGGGGAGATTGAGATGAGCTCTTAGGCAGAAGCTCTTCCCTGTGAGGGTGCTGAGGCGCTGGCCCAGGGTGCCCAGAGAAGCTGTGGCTGCCCCATCCCTGGCAGTGTTCAAGGGCAGGTTGGACACAGGGGCTTGGAGCAAGCTGCTCTAGTGGAAGGTGTCCCTGCTGGTGGCAGGGGTTGGAACTGGATGAGCTTTAAGGTCCCTTCCAACCCAAACCATTCTATGAACAGCAAGCAGTCTCTGTGGCTCCCAGCTCAGCACCACCACGTGCATCCCTGCCTGTACAGCTCTGCCGAGGGGAGAGGAGACAGCAAGTGACAGAGGCGCAGGTGTGACATTTGCTTTGCCCTTCGTGTGAAACGCGACCCTGGTGCTGGCACTGCAGGATAATGCTGCTGCTGCTCTGCCAGCCTGACCCAGATACTCCTGCTTAGGCACAGATGCGCTGGGAATGCTTCTAGCCCCAGTGGGGAAGTGTTTCTGTGTGCACAGCACAGATGTTACTAGTCCTGGTTTGGTGAGGAAGGATGTTGTACCAAACTAAAGTTGTGGGATATAGCTGAGGGACTTGGTCTTTACAGCTGCCCTAATACAGTGTTTTGCCCTTGTGGGACTCTTTCCATTTCACTCTATTAAAGCACTTTGAAGCATTCATTTAGTGCTGTGTTAGAATGATTTTTGCTGCCATTGTACTGGTAAGGGTGCTGAGGCACTGGGAGATCAAGTGATGTGTCCAGTATTCCATAGAAAACCTATATAACTGTATAACCTATAGACAACAGGAATATTTCCTCCAGGCTCCTTGATCAATAAATTAATGGAAGGGGATCTGAGCAAGGGAATTGGGCAGTGTGTTTGTGGTTCATTTTATGGATTTGTGATTGATTAGATCAAAACTACGGACTTGCATAGCTCCTACCTGAAATTCTCAAACATCCGAAGGGTTAAATACTCTGAATAGTGAGCCATTCCCTTTCAGATCCTCGGGGCTGTTGTCAGTGTCACAGAGAGCAGAATGCAACAGGCAGACTGCCCAAGTCAGGCTCCTAAGTCAAGGAATTACACTACTTAAAACTGGTAAATCCTAAGATCTTAGGAAGAAGTTCTTTACCACTGTGAGGATGGTGAAGGCCTGGCAGTGTTCAAGGCCAGGCTGGATGGGCCTTGGAACAACCTGGCTTTAAGGTCCCTTCCAACCCAAACCATTCTATACTTCTATGATCATGCCTCCTACTTCTTTAGCAGTTGCTTCTAAGTATTAAGAACTGCATTTGCCTTTCTGCTTCCATGCTTTCAGCAGACAGAGGTGGTATCTTGGGAACTTTCAGGCTAATCTTAAAGGTAGGTGAAGATTTGGGTGCTGCAGGAGTATTCACAGAATCATAGAATGGTTTGGGTTGGAAAGGACCTTAAGATCATCCAGTTCCAAGCCCCCTGCCATGGGCAGGGAAACCTCACACTAGACCATGCCACCCAAGGCTCTGTCCAACCTGCCGTTGAACATTGCCAGGGATGGAGCATTCACATCTTCCCTGGGCAACCCATTCCAGTGCCTCACCACCCTCACAGTAAAGAATTTCTTTCTTAGATCCAGTCTAAACTTCCCCTGTTTAAGTTCTAACCCATTACCCCTTGTCCTGTCACTACAGTCCCTAATAAAGGGTCCCTCCCCAGCATCCCTATAGGCCCCTTCAGATACTGGAAGGCTGCTCTGAGGTCTCCACGCAGCCTTCTCTTCTCCAGGCTGAACAGCCCCAGCTTTCTCAGCCTGTCTTCATACAGGAGGTGCTCCAGTCCCCTGATCATCCTCGTGGCCTCCTCTGGACTTGTTCCAACAGTTCCATGTCCTTTTTATGTTGAGGACACCAGAACTGCACACAATGCTCCAGGTGGGGTCTCATGAGAGCATTGTCCAGTTTGGATTACCATAGAACTTTTAGTTGTCAACATTTCTTCCATGTCCATGTTAGGCAGCTAGGATCTGAGTCTGTTTCCTTTTGTTGATTTCAACACTTGACTGGGTTAGGGTCAGGGTCAGTCAGCACATTTCAGGTAGGTCTGGTGAGTTGAAACAGCTTAACAGAGGGATTCATCCTTGTAATGGGGCTTTTGGCAAGCGAAACACTTAGATGGCGAAATCTGACTTAAATCACCGGTGTTGTTGAAATTCATCACGTGCTGTTTTCGTAGAAAGGTGCCCTAGAATCACAGAATGGTTTGGGTTGGAAATGACCTTAAGATCATCTGGTTCCACCCCCCTGCCATGATCAGGGACATCTCACACTAAACCATGTCACCCAAGGCTCTGTCCAATCTGGCCTTGAACACCGCCAGGGAAGGGGCATTTACCACTTCCCTGGGCAGCCTGTGCCAGCACCTCACCACCCTTACAATACTTCCCCATGTCTCATAGTTCCATTCCATGTCCCATACTTTCATTATTACTCATATGCTCTTTAGATTGTGAACTCTTTGGGGCAGGAAGTCTCATTTAGTGTTCTTGATTTTGCAGCATGTCCTGGTTTCACTGGGGTAGAGTTAATTTCCTCCCGAGGCACCCTTGGCAATGGCATTTAGTCTGTAGCTGGTTCTCCTGACTTCTGTAGTAATATAGAAATAAATAATGTATGAATAAATGCAGCTCTGCCTCCTGTGTGAATCATTTATGAGACTGATCCTGTGCTCCTTGGTAATTTCTTTGTGACACTGTGCCTGGTACAGTGGTCACATGCATGTCGTAGGACAGGATTCCTGCTCTGAGGAGCTCTGAGCTCAATCGGTGAAATACAGGCAAACCAGATGGTGGGCACGGTGATGAGAATGAACAAGAAGAAGCCACAAAACGAAAGCTGTGTTTTATCTTGCCATGAACAGTATGTTTCTGAGGAGAAGGACTGAGATAACAGGAGAGGGTTTGCCTCATCATGCAGGCAGGACCTGGAGCAGCGTGTCAGGACTAGAAACATGGGTGGTGCTTTCCAAGCTTCATCTTTTGAGATGCACCTCAGAGCAGGCACGTTTCCTTAGTAGGACACTCTGCTTTTTGTTCCTCGTAGATCATTTTGCAGGATCTAGAAGGTGAGGATCAAGGGATCTTAGTTTGATATGGATGATAAAGCAGTGACCTGTAGGCTGCCACGTAGCCAGAAGGGCAAGGATGCTGGGGTGGGACTCTTCATTAGGGACTGTAGTGATAGGACAAGGGGTAACGGGTTAAAACTTAAACAGGGGAAGTTTAGGTATAAGGAAGAAGTTCTTTACTGTGAGGGTAACTGGAATGGGTTGCCCAAGGAGATTGTGAATGCTCCATCCCTGGAAGCGTTCAAGGCCAGGTTGGACAGAGCCTTGGGTGACATGGTTTAGTGTGAGGTTTCCCTGCCCATGGCAGGGGGATTGGAACTGGATGATCTTAAGGTCCTTTCCAACCCAAACCATTCTGTGAGTCTATTATACTGATGGGGGAGAGAAGCTGGTAGTACAGTAAGTAGAACTGAAGAGCAGGGATTGTGTTTCAAAAGGGACACACATTTATATGGAGGCAGAGGATTAGGTGTCAGGTTGGAGACAGACACTTGGGAGCAGCAGGGGGACAGCTGGGAGCGCTGCCCTGCTGACACATTGCATAACAGTTGTTTCTTCAGATGCTGCCTCCTTGTTTGCTGTGCCCCTTCCTGCTCACACACTGATTGCTGCTAAATAAGGACCAATTCCAAAGGAGGAATTGATCAACTGGTCGATAAAGCTACAGTTTGCCTTCCCCCATTCTCTCTGATGGAGCCAGCAGTCATCATTTTGCTTCCAAAATGGCCAATCTTACAGGGCAACGAACCCCGTATTGATGAACCTGTTTGTGAGGAGCTAGAAAGAATGTCCCTCATGGAATTTTGTGCCTTTTTGGATGTAGGCAACGTGTGTCGCCTGCCTTTGAGTCTACCAAGCAAGTCAGTGCTATCAGCATCAACAGTTGCAGCTTCTGCTCAAGGAGCTCTTGAGTTCATCCTGTTGCTTCCTTTCATTCAGCTCAGTTGAGCTCATTTATTCTATCTCTTGTTGCCAGCCTTTAAATAAGTGTTTTTAGAGGAAAGCCAAAACCTGACAGACATTGCTTGCCTCATGTTCTAGAGGGAGGCTTATGACAAAGAACTTGTATGAGGGAGGAGGAAGAGACTTGTGCTGCAGATTCTGTATGGGAATACCAAGAGCCTGGATTCAGCAGTGCTGCAGAGGGCAAGTTAGCTATTATTTCTGAATGTGGTACCTCTAAAACAGACTTGAGTGGTAACTTCTGTCCATATAAGCTGTCAGTTCTGCTTCACATGGGATAGACCTTGCTGTGGGCATGAGGCACGCTCTCTGCAGTAGAAGTTGGCACTGTAAATATGAATTGAGAGCTGAGATTTCCAACCCAGTGTTAGAAAGTCTAGGGATGCTGTGGGATGTTTTGCATAGGGATGGGTTTTCTTACGGCAGAGCAATCCTGACTGGAGGAGTGAAACCAGGGATCTTAGATGACATTTCATGAGGAAAACCCCTCTAGGAATGAGAGATAGGAAGCGCTTGGTCAAGACTAAGAGCAGAACAATCACAGGGAGGCAAGCTTCTCCTGTCATCCAACACTTCATGGCTACCCTTGTCTTGATGTCTTCAGCCCAAATGCTCTCACACTCGGTGTGAGCGTGTGGGCAGAATCATAGGATCACAGAATAGTTTCGGTTGGGAAGGACCTTAAGATCATCCAGTTCCAAGCCCCTGCCATGGGCAGGGACACCTCACACTAAACCATGTCACCCAAGGCTCTGTCCAACCTGTCCTTGAGCACTGCCAGGGGTGGAGCATTCCCAACTTCCCTGGGCAACCCATTCCAGTGCCTCACCACCCTTACAGTAAAGAATTTCTTTCTTAGATCCAATCTAAACTTCCCCTGTTTAAGTTTTAACCCGTTACCCCTTGTCCTATCACTACAGTCCCTAATGAAGAGTCCCTCCCCAGCATCCTTATAGGCCCCCCCTCAGATACTGGAAGGCTGCTGGAAGATGCAGAGCATCTCACCCAGGCTGCAGGTCAAACAGCCATAGTGATAAGGTTGCTGCTCTGCCTCAGGCCGTTCCCACTGGGCTGCTATGGGCCATGCTCTGCCTTGGACCCCTTCATGGACAAGCAGTTTGAGGCTCTTAGGCCTCATCCTGCTCATTGGAAGGGTTTTGCTTGTCCTGCTGCTTCTTCTGCTGGGGACTTGGGAAGCCGTTTGTCTGTGCGGGTCTAAACTTAGACTTTTAAGCCACCCATGTTATGTGACCCACAACAAACTATCCCTGGTGTTAGATCAGCCTGAATAACACCATCTGGCTCCTAAAATCTACCTGCAGAATTCATGGTGACACTTGAAGGAGAAAGATGGAGGCTGGAGCTGCCCAGAGGCTGAAAGGCTTTAGGTTTAGTGATATATTTCAAGGGAAAAGACTGGGATGATAATGGGCACAGGCACTGAATGGGACTTTCTGCCTTCTGGATGATCTGTGTAGGTGTGAGTTGAAGCACATTGACAGGGCAGCTTGGAGGCTGTTTACATCTTCCCTGTTTTGCAGCTGAACAAAGGATGCCACTTCCCAGGTTTATTGTTTTCACTCTGCTTCTGAGGATTTTGGCCAAACCAGAAAAGATGCTGCTGTTTAAAAAGAACGTTAAGAATTAAATGGAGATCCTCTGGGGAATACACCCCCTAAGGTTGCATTTGTTGAATTTAAGTAGATCATAAAAATTTCCATGGCAACACACTCTGCCGTCCTATATTCAGAAAGGGTCTTTCTTGTAGGATCAAATAGAGAGAGGAAGCTGTTACTTAAAACAGATACCTTAAACCCACAGTGAACTGAGAGGAAACGGCATCCTGCATCGATGATGTAGGATTTTCTCCTGCTTGTTATATTCTGCTGACCTCTTTTCGTAGCTGTCAGGATGCTGTCACTCAAACCAACCCCCTGCTGACTCTAATGATTTAGGGAGAAACTGTGATCTAATAATCTCTTCTCAGGGATTCTCTCTCGTGGGTATATCCATAGATGTATGGAGCTATAACTGTCATGAATCTCATCACTACGGTAGTTTTTAGCAGGCCTACCAGAATCTCTGTGTTTTATTGCCTATACCTGTGTCTGCGCTTGTAGTCTCCCATCTCACTTGGTCTCATTAGACGAAGCTGGTTTCATCAGTATTTGGATACATTTTGAGATAGATCCTTGTATATGGTGTATAAATGGTATATACGTCTATATGGGGTGCTGTGTCACAGCGGGCTGTCGGGTGGGGACCGGTAATGATGGTTCAGCACCTGAACACTTAGAGATAACCGAGTAGCCACATATTCACTTAGAAGATTTGGAGGTTCTTAGATCCAACAGGAATTGCACCAACTTTTCTCCTTTAACCTAGCAATCAAATCATAGAATCACGGAATGGTTTGGGTTGGAAAGGACCTTAAGATCATCCAGTTCCAACCCCCTGCCATGGGCAGGGACACCTCACACTAAACCATGTCACCCAAGGCTCTGTCCAACCTGGCCTTGAACACTGCCAGGGATGGAGCATTCACCACTTCCTTGGGCAGCCCGTTCCAGTGGCTCAGTGACAAATGCATCATTTATAGGCTCAAAAAAGCCTTACAGGCACATGAGCAGAGGTACAGAATCCTTGTGAAATGAAATAATCCAAACTGAAAAGATGGAATTCAATAGACAAATTCTGGATGTAGTCTTCTAACAACAAACCCACAATAGATGAGAGGGGGAACATAGTTCAGATGTGGCATCACTGCAGCTCCTCTGTTGTGTCTGTGGAAGTGGGCTGAGTGATGCACTGCCCAATTTTAACAAGAGCTACCACAAAGAGCTCTCAGTCCTGGCTTGTGGTGAACCTGAAGGATCAATGGTGGATGTTCTGCAGACAGAGGGAATGAATGGCTGGAAAATGCTGCTTCAGTGCAAACCTCAATCATTTTCTTATCCCTAAGGCAATACCAGGGCTTCAAGTTGTGTTAACTGCTGCAGCCCTGCTGAAGTCAGAGTGGTGTAAATTACCCAGGTCACAACAACAAGGTTGTATTTGCAGCTCAGAACATTGAGGACCTTCTAGAAGGTGCCAGCTGGATCCTAGAAAATTGAATTATAGGCCAGAAATCGGCCAGTTTGGGATAACAGAGAACTTCTGTTCCTTAGGAGCCTCAAATATAAGTGTCTTTGAGTGGGGACAGATGGAGGATAGAGGCTCCCAAGGACATGATTCTGTCAGGGCAGTTGTTTTATCCTTTCTTTCATTTTAGTGTTGGGAATTCAATCACTAGGTTGGAATCAGGCTTTACCTGCCCTTTCAAGACAGCCAATCATACGGGCTGTGCCAAAGCCTGTAATGAAGATATCCCAGATCAGAGTGGTTTGAGTTGGAAGGGGGCTTAAAGCTCATTCAGTTCCAACCCCTGCCACAGGCAGGGACACCTTCCACTAGAGCAGTTTGCTCCAAGCCCCTGTGTCCAACCTGGCCGTGAACACTGCCAGGGATGGGGCAGCCACAGCTTCTCTGGGCACCCTGTGCCAGCGCCTCAGCACCCTCACAGGGAGAAGCTTCTGCCTAAGAGCTCATCTCAGTCTCCCTTCTGGCAGGTTAAAGCCATTCCCCTTGGCCTGTCCCTACAGACCCTTGTCCCAAGCCCCTCTCCAGGTTTCCTATAGCCCCTTCAGGCACTGGAGCTGCTCTAAGGTCTCCTCTTAAGGACCCTTCTCTTCAGCTGAACAAATCCAACTCTCTGCCTGTTTCTGACCCCAGATCTGGAGCTCTCTGTTGAGGTTCCCTATTGAGCTTTTCTCTAATAAGGGTTAATACCCACTGAAGGGTGAGGATGAAGGGCACGACTGCCTTCTCTTTAGATTCAGCCCAAAGAATCCTAATGCCTTATTGCAGACCACTCAAGCCCATACATTTTAAAAGCTCCTTTAATCATGTCAGACAGGAACAAACTCTGCCATCTCTCGTGCTTCATCCCTGTAACCTGATGTGAAGGTGTGTTACGGAGCAGCGTGGTAGCTAACCACAGCCTGCTGCCATTAGCTGTTAGCCAGCATCCCTGATCCTGGCTGTCTAAACCAGTGCTGCTTTCCTGGCTTTCCAGACTTGGGAATGCCAAGGGCTCGCTGACAGCCATTTCCAGCACGCAGGGGGATGTGGCATATGTGATTGGTGATGCAGACCCTATGGATATTTGTATCCAGTGCAGGGTGAGCAGGTCTGGGTGAGAGGCTGCATACAGCCAGAGTGAAAGATCCTGCCTGCCATCCGTGAGGCAGGACATGCATTTTAAGTACATAGATGCTATGCCAGATTTTGCACGGTGCTTAAACCTAAACTGTCTGCTTAGTGTCTCGATTCATAGTTAATGTCATGTAAATCCACTCTGTAAAATCCCTCTCCACACCCAGGATTTACTTATAGATGAGGTATTTTTCCTCTCTTTGCTATAGTGTGTTCTGAGGTGTTTGCGCTCAGATGTGTGCTCAGGCCACTGGCATGGCTCAGCATTCTTTTCCAATTCCCATTCTGCTGAGGTCTGCAGATCCTTGGCTGTAACGAATCAGATCCCTGTTCAAACACTGTTGTGGTTTAGGTATGTTCTCGAAACCAAGAAACCTCACTCTGGGCAGTGAGTGCATCAGGGAGCGCGGTCTGTGAAGACCCGGTTCTCAAGGCACCTTTTCTATCCGGCTCCATGCTGTATGTGAGACAATTAACCATTTCAGGTCAAAGCAGCAAGGCTTTGTTTCCGGAGAGTGGCGTTTGTAACACTCTCATCCTTCTGTGTGAGTCCTCTTGCCTGGGAAGGAGCACAAACGCCGGCCTGTGGCATTTCCACCAGCAGTATCACAATGAATAAGAAGGGATGGAAGCGCATACATAAGATAGCAGGCGGTGTGGGTGTTCCCACAAAAAGCACAAGCTGCCTTCTCAAGGAGCTGCTTGCTTAGAAATCGCTGTAACTTGGAAGCAGGGACTCTCTTTCCCTTTGCTTTCCTCTCCAGAGGTATCTGTGAAGCCTCCATCTGGCTCCTAAGCCTCAGTTTCTCTTTCATTCTATATATTGAGTAGCTACCAGCTGCAAGGTGTGTGTGTGTAAGACAAGATGAGAAGGGAAAAGAGGTGAAGTCCCTAAGCCAAGAGAAAGAGAAGAGGAAAAGCCTTTACTGTTCTGCATTGTGCAGCGCTTGGGCTTTTTATCCCTGCCTGAAACAAAGAGGTATTCCTCATGGTGTAAGAATGGAGCTCTGCCTGTGTCACAGGCTTTGATCTGAACACGCTGGTGCTTGGGGAAATGCAGAAGAGAATGGCGTGCCTTATCCCTTTTACTCTGTAATGCTCTCAGCCAAAGCCTGCCATCCAAAAGGATAAGAGAAGTCTGGGATAGATCAAAATGGAATGCAGATGGGAACATGACATTTTCTGTCAGAATAGAGATTGAGGATCTGCATAGGCATTAAAATCACCCCTGAATCAAGCCCCTTCACCGAATTGAGAGGCTGGGCTTTAAATCCCAACCTTTATAGCATGCACATATATATATATATATATATATATATGTGTGTGTGTGTTTGTGTGTGCATCCGATTTTGTACTCTGAACCTGCAGATTGTTTGTCTGCTCCGCCCTGAGAACCCATTTATCCTGAGGATCTATTCTGAACAGAGATGTTCCCCGCTCGCTTTCAGGCCATCACCTGATGAGATGAAATGAACAAATGTGAGAACTGGCAGTCTTGTGATGCTGTGCTCACTGGGTGAGATCATCTAAGTGCAAGGGTGGAGGTGATAAAGGCTGGCACAGAACATAACCTGGGACTGTGACTTCTGTTTTCAGATCTCACATTGAGCTGGCACCAAACTGCTGCTTTCCAGTGGTGAAAACCAGTTAATTTCCAGCATGGCCAATGGAACCTGTAGATATTCATCATGTCTGAAAGCTGCCTTTTGCCTCAGTAAAGGGTTTTACCCTAGGAATATCTCTATCCAAAGTGAATGATTTCCAGTTCATGTTGTGAAGCTCTCAGTAGGAAGTGCTGTACAGTGAGATGCTTCACTAAGTATCTGCCCTTGCTAGTAAGTCTCTCCTTCACCGTAGGTAATAGCTGGTTGTTAAAACCTGTAATGCAGATGGGTATGAGAATTGGTGGAAGGTAAAAGACATCCCTTCCTCTGCCTTATCTACAGTTACAAACCCAAGGTTTGCTTACTAAAACACTAACGGGACTGAAATCTGCAGTCCTTGGTGTAACAGGAAAGCATTTCACCTGTTAAGGTTCAGGGAGGAGCTATTAAAAAAGAAATCAATGTTGGTTAAGAGCTATAAAACCTGGAGATACTTAATGGGATAAAATGATTTGGGAGGAGCAGGGAAGTAATTGTCTTTTGGTAGCAGAAGTTATGTTCCCCTGTGGGATGAGTCGTGATGTAGGAAGGTTGAATAGCTGTAAAGAGATTCCAGAGTTCAGGAGAGAAGCCTTGCATTTTAAGAAACATCCCAGAGTGCTGAGGAAATGACTGAACTCCACCTTTTCTATCTTGATGTACGTTTGTACATCCATGCTCTTAATGGAGTAAAGCCAAAGAGAGTTTAGTATCCCGTGTGCAAACTGCACGGGTTATATCTGTCACGTCCACCTGCAGAGTGAATTGCAAGTCAGAAGCTTTTAATTTGGGCTGTGGTTCTGGGCAATGTGCAAGTTCCTAAGGGAATGGCATGGATTTTAGAGGCTCTGCGGCTGCATCTCCTCCTGGGAGTATCTTACTACACCCACACTGCTGCTGGTATGCCCCAGGCCAGAAAGAGGGACGCTCTCCTGCCCAACCCCACAAGTTAAAGGCACAGCAGATACAGCTTTTGCACATCAGTGCTGCATGATTATGTCCAACCAGGGCAATGCTCAGCTGGGCTCACAAGAAACCAATCTCTACAACGGGGATAGGAAAACTCAGCTATTACCCAAAGGCTTGGGGAGAATTAATGGAGGATGGTAAGAGACAGGCGCTGGTATTTGTGCCTCGGGTCCTGCTATGCACTCAGTTGTAGGCCTGGAAAGCCTCTTAGAATTATTATCAGGTCAGAGAAATGAAAGCTTCCTGAATCCTGCAGTGGGTTTTTGTGCCGTTACACAGGTGAACCCTTGGAAAGTGCTGAAGATAACTCTTTTTACAATCAGTTTCATTTACTCCTTATTTAGCCTGAAAAGTCAATTCTCCATCTTCTGAAGGGTGAATTTAGGTGCTGGGGTGGAGATTGTCATTTAAGGAAGCCCTTTCAATAAGCTGTAGCTCAATTAAGGCTTCACAGCCTCTGATCCTTATAGAAATGATCACAGCAGGACTATTGGGCATGTGCAGGGTCATTTCCTTTCTCCGGGAGGTTCCCAGCTCCAGCAGCACCAAGGCAGTGTCGTCTTAGCTCAGCTCCAGCCCATGGGCTCTGGTGTTTGGCACAGAGGTAAATCAGCTGATAACGACTGGTGGCTTTGTGTAATGATAGATCATGCATTACCATAAAGCCATTGTGTTTCACAGCAAGGCTGCTCAGTTAATGACACGAAGCCTTACACTGTGGGTGTGTGGCTGTAGAGATAAGGGAAATGGAGCTGTTCTACCAGCTCACCAAAAGTGACTAAGAGAATAAAAGCAAGAGGTGCTTGCAAGCATCTCCTCTCCCTAGCCCCTTCTTTTAAAGCTGCTAGAGAGTTAAGATGATGCGGTGCTATTCTTCACACACTTCCCTTGGCGGTCAAGTTCTGTTTCACAAAGGTTTGTTCTACCACAACAGCTCATTTCGGGGGGCTAAAAGAGCATCTTCAGAGGGCTGCTGTAGAGCAACATCTGTTATTGTCACACCAGGACCTCGGATTAGCTCCTTGGGGACAGCACCGCTTGCAAAGGAAAGGGTGATGTGGCTGAGCAAGAAGGTTCTCCGAGCAGCAGGGAAAAGTCTCCTCCTTGTTCAAGGAGTGGGAGCCTGGATGCTCTGGACCGTCAATACAGGATTGATTTAGAACAGGGGTGGCCAGAAGGTTGAGGAAAGTGTTTGTTCCCCTCTGTTTGGCAAGCATAAGGGAGTTTCTAGCTGGGGTTTTGTGTCCCATTTGGGTCTCTCTAATAGAAAGAGGGCACCAGAAAAGCACAGTGAGTCCAGTGGAAAGGGACTGGAGCACATAGGGCATCAGGAGAGGTGAGTGGGATGAGTTTGTTCAGCCTGAACAAGAGATGGTGAAGGGCAAATCTTACTGCTTTCAGAAACAGGATGGGTTGTTACAGAGAAGTAGAGCCTGGCTTTTTGTGGAGGTGCCCATGGAAGGGTGAGAGCAATGGAAACAGGTTGTAGAAAAGGGAATGTTTTTTAGATATAAGGAAAGAATTCTTCAAAGCCAGGGTGAGCAAACATGGAGCAAGGCTCCAGAGATGGATATACTGCAAACCTGAGTGTGCAGGACCGGTGTAAACTCCAAGCTGGTTTGGATTAAAGATTGTAGAGGTCTCCTCTTAACTAAATTGCTCTATGATTCTAATCTAAAGGACACATTTCTGCTTCTTACCTTTGCCATTTTTTCACTTGAACAGTAGCATTCGAAATGCTGTCACATGGGTTTTGTTCTTTCTCTTCTCAGATGGGGCAGTGTGGGGAAGAAAGGTGTTGACAATAGTTTGGGCTTTCTTAATGTCTAAACTGCTGTTTGTTGATAAGGGAGAAAATGGGCTGGCAGTTTATGTCTGAAGTTCTCTTACTCTCCACTAAGCACTATTGATGAAGCTCCTTGATAGCACAGAAGCCAAAATGTTGGGCTGTCCTAACAACATACAAACCAATATGGGCTGTCCCCTATATTCAGGGGATTCAGTAGGCATTTTACATCCTGTGGACTGGTATGTGAAGGAGGAAGATGTCATGGGACAGCCCCAAGAGGTGTCAGACCAGGCTATCCTTTAGGCTCCCCTGCCTGCTGGTTTTTATCCCTTATCCCAACCCTGTGATTTGACATTAACCACTAAATGTTCTGGTTTCTTCTTATTAATTTTAATTAGAGGCTAATAATTTTGCTGGTGGTTGAAGATGCATTCAGAGGAGTAGCCAGAAGCTCTGGTTGATTATTCATTAGTGATCTGTGGCTTCAGCACAGCCTTGTCTCTTTCTGGTTTCCATTATGTCTAGGGTAGGCTGGAGGCTGCTCTGTATCAGTTCAGCTCCAGCTGGAGATCTCCCCCTCCTGTTTATCTCAACTGTACCATGCGTTTCATTAAAGTACCCTTACATATAAAATGGAAGGATTAAAAAGGATGCATGAAATGAGAAATGACCCTGGGGGAAAGAACTCGATTAAAGTCACACTAGAAATCCTTGTTTAATGCATAAGAGAAAAAAAAGTAGAAGTCTTTTTCAAGCTGTATGACTGTATCTTTACTTCTTAGGCAGAAATTATGCAGACCCCAGTAAAAAAGCAGGTGCCAGACCCTCCCTGAAATGAAGAAATAGCAGCCTGTGTCCGTGGGCCATAAAGAGAAGGTGGTTTGCACAGCCCATGAACTCCCTGCAATGTCACAGCTGATATATATAGCATGTGACATTCTGATACCCTGATTAACCGAAGCAGTGAGATGGGCTGAATACTCCGAAATCACCTGTAGAATCATCTTGCCTTAGGTTTCCTGTGCTCTTGCTTTCAAACTGGGTGCTCTTCATGTCTGAGTGAGCTTCCTGTAGCATTTCACCTGGGTCTGAGCAGCATTATCATTGAAAATAGACTTAAGACACTAATGAAGTAGAAATCAATGCAAGTGCAATCAGCTTTGATACTCAAGTCATTAACATTTGTATTGCGCTTTGAAATGTGTCCTTGAGATGTTTCCAAGGTGGGTGTGGGGTTTGTTGTTTGGTTTTTTTTACTTAACTAAGAGTTAGATACCAGCTCTGAAACACAGAGCTTATGATTGAGCTGGGTCCCACGTGGTTTCAGTGTGGCTGCTCTTTCCAGGTGTTTGGTCTTCTAGTTTTCCCTGTTAATGTTCCACAGTCATATGGAATCCAAGAATGGTTTGGGTTGGAAGGGACCTTAAAGCTCATCCAGTTCCAACCCCTTGCCATGGGCAGGGACACCTTCCACTGGAGCAGCTTGCTCCAAGCCCCAGTGGTGTAAGGAGTTGAGGTCACTTACTGATGGAAGGAGTTATGCTGGTTATTGTTCATCTACTAGCAAAGTCCGGACAGTAGTAAGGTTTCTCATGCCTGATAGCTCTTCCTGTACCAAGCTGCTCTCCTTGCCTACTGTAGAGATCTAACCAAGGTTTTCATCCTCTCCCAAGAGTTTTGGTGATCTCTGAGACCTGGTGCTACTCAGAGCAGCTTTGGGACTGCTTGATCCATTTCTGTGGGTTGAACCGTTGGTAGCCCAAGGGGAAGGCAACATTTTACATGGTTTTAGCTGAATGGCTGGTCCAAAAAGGACCAAATTGATTTTTAAATTACATCAGTTAGCTAAAATACCCAATGTACTTAGTTAAGCACTTCTGGTAATATTCTGTCTCTGGGAAGTAACATTACCCCAAGGAGCTCATGTTGCAGTTAATTTGGATGAGTTATAATTTGATTTGATTTGTTATTTCTGTTCTCTGTCCCATGAGCACAACACTAGAAGTCTAAATCTCTTGTGCAGTGAGGAATAGACAAATAAGAGCTTTTGTCTTTCTCACCAGCCCCTCAGACCATGGTGGCACTTCTGGTTTGGTGGTGAAAGTCTGAACTGAGCTCTTGGATACGCGGAATGTAGGATTATGCTTGAAGTTGGCATTTCTGGAGGTGTTTAAGCTTCCTAAATGTTCATTCAGAGAGCACCAGTGAAAATAACTCCAAAACCATATTTGCAGCATAATGTCTGTGGTTTTGTGTGAAAATAAAGCAGAGCTGCTTTGTTGCTATGCAATCCATACTTGATACCTTTTTTTAACCTAGAAATGAGTTTGGTTGGGTTATATGTTTCTTTCTGTTCCTTTTTGAACCACGAGCCTGCCATAAATCTGTAGGCTAACTCACAATACAGATCTTTGCCCATCTGTCATCTCTGGAATATAATGTCAGCGCTGCTAAAAAAGCCTTTTTCCACATAAACATCCCCCTCTCCAGAATCAGGAAAAGCAGCCCTTCCCATCTAAACCATACCATTTTGTTTTCAAATTGCCATTTATTTGGCTTGGAAAAGGCCAGAGCTCTCAAAGCAGGAGAGGGAAAACATCAGGGACACGCACAGATGCTAAGCCTTTTTGGAGCTGTGAAGCTGGGTGAAGATGTGACCCGGTCACATAGCTGGGAATGTTTTCTCCTCTAAAAGGCACAGATTCGATTGCCCTCAGCATCACACTGTGATGAATTATTTCTGCTCCCCTGAAAGGGTCTAATGAAGCAGTGGGAGAAGGCTCAGTGCCCAGGACCGCTTTCTCCTGCGGGTCCTGCTGAGCCAAAGCATGGAGAGGGGAGGAGCAGCAACAGGGCAAATGCCTCTGATGGGGCCCACGAAACATTATCTCTTGCAAGCAGCTGCTCAGAGCCTCATGGTGTTCCTATCAACATAGAGCTCCTCACCCATGGCTTGGGGCCCCACACCAGCAATGCATGCTCTCCATGTAGACACATAGCCTCAAGGGCAACCAAACTCATCATCAGCCCACCTCCACTGGGCCAGGCAGCATGCAGTAGAGCAGACTGGCTTAGTAAAGCCATCTACCTGCAATAAATCTGCTTCCTAAAATAGCTGCAGGGCTGTGGGGTATTTTTGTAACAGCTACACAGGCCTGTTATGAGGGACTGTAAAAAAGACTTTGAGGCATTAGCCTGAGTGCAAACTGGTGCAATTCTGCCTGACTTTGAAGACAGCCGTGAACAATATCCCTGTGAAGGGTGAAGTACCTGCTTCACCTTGCTCGGGCTTTAAATAAGGTGCTCAAGGGTGTCAGTGTAAATATCAACACTGTGGGACCCTTCACTGCTGGTAGCTTTAGTAGGAATGTGAGGTTTTAGTAGTCATCACGTGCATTACCTTAATGTTTTACAAGGGCTCGCCATCAGTAGTGTTGCTATTTTAGCGTTTCTTGTCTTGTGCCTCCAACAAGAAGTGGGGAAAAGGAACTCACATTTACCTTCAGTACACAAGTCTGGATGTAGAATCTCAAGGGGAGTAATGGTTGTGTGATAGCTCCAGGCTGGCCAAGGCCACTTCCTCCACCTGCCTCCCTCTCCATGTCTCTTCGCCTCTCTGCCTGGCCATCTTCCAGCCCCTGTGAGTAGTGCCCTGGTCCCAGTGGGAGAGGAGCGTGTGCTGCTTTGGGAAGATCCGGACTGCTTCAGTTAGCAGCAGTAAGGACAGCCCTTGCTCTTGGTATTTCTGCTGGAAGGAGAGTCAGGCATCTCTTTAGCCCACAGTTACTCCAAGAGCAGTGATCAGGATTTGCCAGCCATTAGGTCACGTTAACCCAGACCAAGTGTTCAGTTTGCTTCTGTAGCCTGGTCTGTCCTGAGGGTGTCAGGACCCAGCACCTTCCTTGGGGGGTGTTTTTGCCACTGAGGCACCATGTGCTGTTGGTACCCTCAGTGCATCAGGCTGGCATGGTGGGTACCCACATCTCCTGGGCCCCAGCGTGGGGATGGTGTCAGCCGTCATCCTGAGGGTGAACAGGCAAATCCTAAATAGCAGGACCTACTCTGATGCAAAATGACCACAAAGAATCCTCAGGAGCCATCCCCAGGGAATAGCAACCTGGAGCCCCCACTGCAGCTGGTGCTTCCTCCACCCCATTCCCTTCTTGGATATCAGGCATTTGACGTGTCAAAGGGCTCACATTAACCCTATCCCTGACCACGTGCACTGCTTCTTTCCCCATCCCAGCTGCTGGCTTTAAACTGGGAGCCTTTGGTGCAGATAAGTGCTGTTTATATTTAATCTGTGGCACTGTGTGAGCATTAATTAGGATTACTGATAAGGAATGCAAACCTATTGGCACCCTCCTTGGTGGTTTCAGTGAGGAATGCTGGCATGGTGACAGCTCAGCTGCTGCTCCGTGCGCAACAAGCACGCGATAGCCAGTGAACATGTTGAGGAAATAGGCAATATTTCAGTGATTCCTAAATGTGTCCATCCCTGTGAGCAGGAATTTGCCATCTTGGCTGCTGTGTGCCAATGATACGGAAATATTAGTTTATTGATGGGCAAAACAAGGGCTGTTCTGTTCGTGTCATGGTACTGTGATATTTGGGCAGCCCAAACACTGCTGGTGGCTTGGTAACTACATGAGCAGAACTTGGACGGTTTGGGATGTGGTCGGCACGTTTGGAACAGTGGATTACCAGCCAGAAAGCACCTGTGTGGTTAAAAATACTCAAGAGAATGGATGTGCACTTCTGGAGGTAACCTGAGTCCTGAGAACCGCTGAGAGTCCTTCATTTGTTTCCGTGGCTGCTGTATGGAATGTGGGAGTGAGTTTTACAGGGAAGTGAGTGTAGGACCAGGGCTCTCATGAGGAAAAGAGCATCACCGAATCATCAAGACTCAAGATGTCAAATGGGGCCCTCCCAGGTCCTGGTGGCAGCTCTGATGCTGATCCTCAGGATAGAAACTAGATACTGATAGGAATAGTGTCATGTTGGGTTTGTTCAGCCTGGAGAAGAGAAGGCTCCTTAAGGGGGAGACCTTAGAACATCTCCAGTGCCCAAAGGGGCTACAGGAAACCTGGAGAGGGGCTTTGGACAAGGGCCTGTAGGGAAAGGACAAGGGGAATGGCTTTAACCTGCCAGAGGGGAGACTGAGATGAGCTCTTAGGCAGAAGCTCTTCCCTGTGAGGGTGCTGAGGCTGGCACAGGGTGCCCAGAGAAGCTGTGGCTGCCCCATCCCTGGCAGTGTTCAAGGCCAGGTTGGACACAGGGGCTTGGAGCAAGCTGCTCTAGTGGAAGGTGTCCCTGCCCGTGGCAGGGGTTGGAACTGGATGAGCTTTAAGGTCCTTTCCAACCCAAACCACTCTGATCTGGGTTAGCCTGTGCTCTGTGATGGTCAGATCATGCACCAGCAGATCTGGAGAAGGAATAGAGGGATGCAATAGTCAAGGCTGGCTGCAGCTGTACTGGTTAAGTAGAGACAGGAGGGGGTTTGGTGATGGTGCAGCTGCTCCCTTGGAATACAACAGGGATCCCTGAAGAAGAGCCAAGAGTTTGGTTGCTTTAATAGTTCCCCTGATAAGCAGGAAACCCCACAATATGGGAAACTTTGTCCTTTCCTGTCTCATTCAGTGATGAACTTGAATAGTGAAAACCAAACCCAACCTCCAAATCCTATGTAATGAACTTACATAGATGAATAGCGTTGGTCAGTCCCACAGATTAACTCCTGGTGGTAGAAAGGATTTCTCCCCTCCTTTATGACTTGGTTCTCCCGATTCAGTTGAACATCCCCTTACACTGCATCAGGAGCAGATCACCTCAGTTATTTCCTTGCTGCAAAGAAGCAACTGCAGCACTTCCAGTCACTCTTACAGACCTTCCCTGGTGCCCTTCTCCCTTCCCCTTCTGCCTCTGCTGTGTCCCTTTTGACAAGCAGTGACCAGAAGCACACACTGTGGTCCAGATTGGGGATTACTGCTGTGCCTAATAGGATTAGAAGATTGTCAGCACTAATCCTTATCCTGTTCTTTAGGCAGACTAACCTTTTACTTAGATGTTTGCCTCCCCTTGCACAATTAGTTGACTCCTCAGTGATTTCTCTCCAGCTGCTGTTTTGTCCTTTTGCGAGGCCATTATAACGGATGCAGATCTCCATGGGGCTGGAACTGGATGATTTTAGGGTCCTTTCCAACCCAAACCATTCTGTGATTATGTGGTGGGGCAGAGTCTACACGAAAGAGGCTGGGAAGGAGACTTAGACAAGGAATGGCTTAGTGGCTTGGGCAGAGAATCAGCCTTGGGTTTGTGTATTGCGTGCAGAGGGAATGATTTGGCAATGGGGATGAAGGAAGGCAGGAATCAATGGGAACTGATTACATAGGACACTTGGATGAGGGGGAAGAGAGAAGCATTGTTTTCACAGGGGACAGGAACTGTAGGAAGAGATACAGGATTGAGATGGATATTTGAATTAAATCAATTGTATGCAAGACAGTAACTTCAGGAGGCTTTTTGGAACAGACCTATGTGCAGGTATTTGCCTCCAGCCCCTGAAAATGCTTTACAGAAGTGCCTAAACATCTTGTGTCTTTCATTTGTAGGGAGTACCCAGAGGTTAAGGGACTTCAGGCCACATAATAAGCCTCAGCAGTGACAAGACTGGAATCCAGCATTCCTTGAACTGTGTTCAGTGTGGTAAAGCACAGCAGTAATAAATGTCCATATATGCACACAGCACACTGCAAGGCAGATGAGTGAAACCCTCAATCTCCAATTTAGGGAGAGCACATCACCTTATTTACTGCCCCTTGCTCCGCAAACGCAAAATCACTGTGCAGTTTCATTCCCTCACCGGGTTCTGTTCCAAGCATTTATTGTCTGCAACTACTTCTTTTCCAGGCAGCCTGTAAACTGTTTGCTCCTTCAGGATCCAGTTGCTTTCTGTTACCAGAACAAACTGAGGAAATGAATATCAATCACTCGGTGACTCTTTGCAGGAAATAAAAGCGTGAGATAGCAGCCAAGCCAAGGAGAAAGGACAGCAACGCGGTACTTATAAGGAGAGCCAAAAATGTTATTCGTGTGATTGCTGAATATTATAGAGCCTTCTTCCTTTTGTGAGCTCTGCCTCCTTTGGGTTAGGTCCTGCTCCTATATTTGTTAGGGATATTTGTTAATATCTTCGGTGAGAACAGGATCAAGCTATTGTCTCTCTGTTCTCCCTTGCCTTCACCAGTGTCACTGTTAAGATACAGCAAGGGACAAAAATACTCTTGGCTTCCCAGAATCTGAGCATTTGGATCTCATCCTTGCATACAGCACAGTGAAATGGGTTCAGAGCTGCCTGCTTCCAGCAAAGCTTTTTGAAGCCAGCGTGAAGCCTCTGTAAAACACTGTCTCTCCTCACTCAGTAGGTGCTTTACTGCAGTCTGCATTGTGCCTCAGGTTCTCTAAGCTATGCTACAGTAAGCATGATGGAGCACAGGTCACTGCTATGGAAATCAGGATGTGTGCTGGCTCACCCCAGTCTTCCACAAATCCCTTCTCCAGCTCCGGGAAGCACGAGGTACACCATAGCCCGGAGTATTAATATTTAATGTCTTAGGCACATAATGGACTCAGCTGTAATTATGAGTCCCACAGCATGCAATTGCTACTGGCAGGATGCAAAACATGACTGCGGGTCCATGAGGCTCCACCATTAGGGACTGAAACATTGATTGTTTCCATTCCCAAGAGCTGCAAATCCAGATGTATGAGCTTAAAGCAGAAGCTTCCATGGGAAGGTTGGGAGCCAATAAACATTCCCCTGCAATGTATTACATTTAGACTTTGCAGCATCATCCTGCTGCATTGAATAAAAGTGAGTGAACCCTGGGCAGGGCAGAGTGGTTTTGACAAGCCTATGCTCATGTCCAGAATAATCCAAGTGAATAAGCATTTAGGCAGTGATGCAGAGAGGAGTTGGTGTAGAAAACCTCCCAGTGTTCTCTTCTCAGTAGTGCTATTTTTAACTTACAGATCCCAGTTCCTTTCTTACATGAACTCTTGAAGCTGGCAGCATCCCTTTCAGACTTGGAAATGAAAGGAAACCGAAAGAACAGGAAAGCTGGCATTTTTGGGCCTATTGGCACATCTTGGTGGGCAGATTCTCCTCCTTTGAGCCCGAATTGACTTTACCAAACAGGGCAGGGCTTTTCCCTGCAGCAGATTTAATCACAGAACCATTAGGGTTGGAAGGGACCTTTGGAGATCATCTAGTCCAATCCCTCTGCTAAGAGATAAGGCCCCAGCATTCACACCTCTTGTGCCAGCAGAACTTGGATCCTGCTTTACTGTGTTTGCCAGTTCTTCAGGGTATTGAACAGAGGTGGAAGGGAATGTAGGGAGATGGTTCTCGTTAGGAACTCCTGTATTCCTGGTTTCACAGGAGGCTGTTTGGAAATCACAGGAGGTCCGTGGTCTTTCTTGGTTTGCTTTGGGGTTGGATGTTTTGTTTTGTATGTAATACTAAGGTACAGGTATGGAAACCATTGCAAAAGGGGAGTCAGCCTGAATCCCTGCTCTTCATTCATGTCTCTGGCAATAGTTTCTCTGGATTTAGTGGTGCAAAATCATCCCTGTACTGTATTTGGTGCACTCAAGCTTGAATCAAATCCTCGCACTTCTTACAGTGCAACAAACACATTTAACAGACAGGAAAAAGAAATTAAAGGTTTCCCTGAGACAGGAAATCAATCTAACCCATTTGTTGTTTGGTTTTTTCCAGGCTTATATTTGGCACTCTTTACCCCGCGTATTATTCCTACAAAGCCGTGAAATCAAAGGACATCAAAGAATATGTGAGTAATGAGGTTTGGGGCTGTGCTGCAGGGTTTGTTTTCTTCCTCACCACTTTGTGAAGGTGTTGCCTGTATACTGGGAAAGCTCATAAACCAGTGCAAGGGGAAGAGTGGCCTGAAGATGGACTGGCACAAGTCTCAAATAAGGAGACCTGGGTTTGTGCTTCTGGCTCCTCTGCTGAGTTGATGTGCTCTTTGACAAATGTATGCTGTTTCTATGGGGTTGTGAGCTAAATATGGTCAACTTAAAAGGTGTTTGGCACGCAGAGCTTTGCCTGTTTTCCTTTTGTTTCTGAAGAGCAGCATAAATCAAAGCCTTTTCAAAAAGCCTTGAAGCTTGAGCTGCTTATTCAGAGCAAGGATCAGAGGAGGAAACTTGAAGCACATAGGACTGAATCCTCAGATGGAAACATCCTTCTGTGTGGAGTGACCTATTTACAGGCAGATCTGGTTGTGCTGCCTCATCCTCTGGCTGAAAGATCTTCCCTGGGCCCAGTTTCTAAAGGCATATGGGGCCACCAAGGGAAAGTGCGATGTGGGAGAATCAAACCCGCCTGGATGCTGTTGGTCTCCTGTAGGACTTGTAGTGCCCCTCACAACCTGAGTTCTGTTGCACTGAACCTGACTCAGCCTCCAGATCTCGACTCTTCCATCCTCTCAAGATCCCAAGGATAACAAGCCCGTTTTCTCCTCTGGCTAACACCATAGATGGGTATCCCTTTAAGTCCTTGCACCAGCTCAAACAGGGGCTCACTATGCCTGCTGAGATTTTCCCTTTCTTTCAATACCCTCCTTCAGTTAATGGTTGGGATGTTCTGAGAATCATTAAGTGTGGCAGAACACATCAGATACCTACAGCAAAATGTCCCTGCAGCCCTTGCACAGCTTTGCTGCTCAAGGTTTGCACATCCTCTGCTTGGAAAGGATGGAGACGTGTGCTGGCATCCCCAAACGGTGTCTGCCACTGATACTTAATGTTTCCATAGCCCCTTTCTGGAAAGTATTTTGCTGAAGGGTCCAATTCCTGTTGGGAATTCAATTGCAAATGAAGAACTCCCACCGGACACATGGGGTCATGACCCAAGTGTGAGACCTGCTCTGCACTTACAGTCATTTCTCAGTTGTGGCAGCACCTCTATTAGTGTCTGATGAAATAACCCGAAGCAGTGGCAGTTTACACTGACCCAGTACGAACCTTCATCTCTTGCTCCAGATAATATGGCTGCAGTTTACTTTGATTAGGAATAGCCATTTTGATAAATGGTGTTTGAGGCGGACCCGAGCCCTTCCACACCAGGTCTTGGTTTGTGTTGAAGTCTGGCTGGCAGGAATGTCCAACTGAGGCTTTGAGTTATGTGGAAAACACTGACAGAAGCTGCCCTGGGAAGGCAATGTTCTCGGGCATTTGACAGGGCCATTCCACTGCTGTCACACCAAATATGCATATAACTAAGTCCCAGGTGAGCAGTTCTATAGCTCTATATGGTGACAGTTCCTCAGGGGATTATTGCAGTACCTGCAGGGAGTGGAGAGAGACTACAAGTACTGTCCCCAGTGCATGGGGAGGGGATGGAGAAAGCCATTTCAGAGCTGGTGAGATACAGATTTTTTGCCACCTCCATCCTTCCTTCCCCAGAGCAGCACCCAGTGTAGGCATCCCCCTTGTACTGCCTTCTTTCCCTTATTCTACTGCAGTTATCCCAGCCTTAGGTAACACTTGGGTCCAGTTCTCTGACTGATTTTCATCAGAATAATTTAGCTGGGCTTTAAATGCCATTTAGTGACAAAAATCCCTAGATCCCTGAATTACTCAAGATCCTACAGTTTCCCTGACCAAGTCACAGCCCCCAAGCACTCTTTCTGTGTCTGTTGCTATCACCACAAAGGAGCCCATCCATAAATCACCCATCAAGCAGTGCACACCCCACTGGAGTTACCATAGTTGAGCACTGACAGCACAATGTATACTTTTACTGCCAGTATGAGGTGAAATGCTCTCGCCCAAGCCCCAGGTAAGGGATTTAAGGTGATTCACTCGCCCTTGTCACTGCAGTGTGCTCAGAGTGTGGATGTGAGGAGGCACCACCAAGTGATGCACACTGATTGAATAAGTCGGGGTGAGTTGATTGTGCTCCTGAGCCCTGGATCCTGGGATGGGCAATTACCTCTTTATCTCTCCCTGGCTGGTTTCCCCTGCTTGTAGATGTTATGCAAGTAAATACAGTTTTTCTTCATTGCAGCTTGGCCAACACCCTAGTGTTCACCTTTGTCAAGATGAGCCAAGTGAGGTTGTAAATGCCCTGTGACAGGGCTGTGGTTCTCTCTGAGGACAGAGCCAGACTGCTCTTCTTTTCATAAGGCCAGTCCTAAAGGCCACAATCTCTTGCTTCCCAAGGGTTTGTGTGGAAATCTGATGTGTTATGTGCTGAGGTGGGGCATTTCGCGATCTTCAAGTCCATAGTAACTGTTAAACACACAAGGGGGAGGTGGGAAGAACCAGAACACTCTTTTTTTTCTGTGGGAGTTACTCTGTGCATTTGTGCCTGTAAGAGATAGTTCAAGGCCCTTGGGGGAGAATGAACTGATGCTGGTTTTGCCTATCAGGTCAAATGGATGATGTACTGGATCATATTCGCACTCTTCACGACAGCAGAGACATTCACGGACATCTTTCTATGCTGGTGAGCACCACGAGGGAGAGGGTCTTTGCAATGAGGTGGAAAGAGAATGGAGACGTTTAAAAGTGAGGTAAAAAAGGGGCACAAAAGTTGCACTGCTTCCTGAGCATGGGGTTCACAGCTTCAGGTGCATAGAGGTCTTTTGTCTGGAGGAGCCGTGCTTCCTGCCTCAGTGCTGCCACAGGGAAAGCAAGAAAGAAGATGGAATTGCTCAGTGAGATCTCATTAGTGAGAAATCATTACAGGAGGTTGTCCCCTGCATGTCAGAGAGGCTGATTGTTGAGTTGGATGCTTGCACACATCATCACATAAACAACAGTAGCTTTAGCTACAGGCGTAGCTCTAGACTTACCTACCTGTGTCCTACAGTACATACACAGACTGTAGGGACCAGGCAGATACAGCCCTACAGCACAGGACTCTGTAGGTTGCTGCATGAGTGGTTGTTCCTGGGATGTTTTGCCATTCCAGCCTAACCAGGCCAGTTCCTGGTTAGGTTTATGGTTGGATGGAGGACAGTGACAGTCCGTATTGATGTGAGCTCTGGTACCAGGGGAAGATTCCTGGTGACCTCTGTCAGGATAAGAGCGCATACATACCCAGTTATCAGCTTCATAGACTCGCATCATAGAATCACAGCATGGTTTGTGTTGGAAGGGACCTTAAAGCTCATCCAGTTCCACCCCCCTGGCCATGGGCAGGGACCCCTTCCACTAGAGCAGCTTGCTCCAAGCCCTGTCCAACCTGGCCTTGAACACTGCCAGGGATGGGGCAGCCACAGCTTCTCTGGGCACCCTGTGCCAGCGCCTCAGCACCCTCACAGGGAAGAGTTTAATTCCTTAAATTTGGACGCTCAAGTTTGGAAATGTTTGTTGCTGGTTTTAGTAAGGCCTTTCTAGTGTTAACTGGTGAGATGAGCAGGCTTCAGGATGAGAATCCAACTGTAATGCGTGGTCCTCACCTAAAGCCTGTTCCTGCATAGCAGTGCATGCGTCTAGTGAGTCCTTCAGAGAAAGGGAATTGGGGGTACTTGGCAACATGTCAGATCTGTTTAACAGGGTATAAAAGACATCATTGTGTCTCTGTCTAATTTACATGCAAAGCTACCTCCACTGTGTTCCTCTGGAGCTTTGTTTTTGGAGGATGTATTATGTGGGTCTCAGGAGGAATGACAGAGGGCTCATCCAGCCTGTGAAATCGAGTATGCTGCAGAGATCCTCAGGGAGGTGTTAGACCAACCTGGCACATCCATGCTTGGAGCAGAGCATCACTGAGGCCCATTGGGTCAGGCCTGGGTGCTGTATGGCCCAGCTGGCTCTGTGATGGTGCTGTGCACAGTCTGGGTCCAGCTGCACACCCATCATGGGGTCTCTGTGTTGCTCTTGCTTGCCTGTGAAGGGTAGCATTGATTCATCACATGAGGATGCTGTTTGCTGGCCAGCCTTGAGCTCTAGGCTTTCTCCTCCAAAAGAGAGTCTGGATCATCTAATCCCAAGAAGTCCTTGGCTTGATGTTACAGCTAAAGGTTGTCCTGTTGGCAGTTAGTCTCCTGTATACTTTACAATGTTACCTGAAAGCCACAGTGTGGATCTGCACCTTTATATTGCATGTTGCATGGGCAGCAAAGGTTCTTGTATTCCAGTTTCAGGCAGATAAGAGTTATCTTAAAAGCAAAAAGGCAGAGAGATGAAAGGTACATAAATATATCCATGCAACATTGATTTGCTGGTTTGCTCTTTGCTCCCTCATAATGACTGGGGATGCTATGAAGGCAGCATCTGTGCTCTTTGCATATAGAAAGGTCCTCTTATCACACAGCAGAGTCTCTTTCAGACCAGTAAATAATGGCCCTGATACCCAAGTAAAGCTTTACCCACATGCTAGTTGAGATGTCTGTAAAGGTGAGTGGATATATTCTGGCCTTTGGACTTCTCAGTAAGCAAAGGCTTCCCTAACCAGACCGACCAGTCCCTTCCTGTGCTGAGCATCTCCAAGGGCAGTGGTTAAATTGGGAGTGGACACTAATAGCTCTTTTTCTCCTAGGTTTCCATTCTACTATGAACTCAAAATAGCTTTTGTAGCTTGGCTGCTGTCTCCGTACACAAAAGGCTCCAGCCTCCTGTACAGGAAATTTGTTCATCCAACACTGTCTTCAAAAGAAAAGGTAATCACAGGTGCCTGGATGGAGCAGATCTGCAAAGTGTTTACTCCAGTCTTCCTGTCACTCATTTTCACTGGAGGACTGGGAGTTGCCGATTCTCTTCCCCTATCATTTGACCATCTCCTTTGGTTGGTGGTTTTGTTCTTTGTTGAGTATTTCAATACTGGCATCTGTTCAGCACGCTCACACGTATTAGCTCATCTTTGTGCACTTGAGACGTTGGGAGCGAGGGGGATAAAAATACCTCCTGAGCTGCTTTGCACATACTGGCTGGATATAGCTGAGTGCTGCGTTGTGGCTGGGTGTAACAGAGAAACAGGGGCTGGCAGCCAGGGCTCCTTGACTTTGTTAGCAGCTCTGCCTAAAACGTTGTGCAGCACTAAAACGAATAGCCCAGCCTCTCTCAAACAGGCTTAGCAAGCACTATATAGCCTGCTGAAGTAAGGCATGCAGCATGCTCAGGTCCTGGGTTGAGAAACGTCTTGGGGGGAGGCAATAGAGCTTGGATCATTTGCCTGCCTAAGAGATTCCTGTGGCTGTGAATGGGACACTGTCAGGCAGAGCCATTTGGCTCATGGGAATGCATGGGCCAAGAATAGCCACCAGTCACGTACCAACGTGCAGACTACTGCATTGGCAAGTATGGAAATGAAAGCTCTGTTTAGCCACAGGCAGTGCATGAGCAGTTGTACCTCAGTCCTGTCCAAGGAGGACAGTGGGGATTGATCCCCTGTCTCTCTGCATCCTGGGAACTTCTGCTTTTCACAAGCAGTGCTTGTGCATTTTGGGTTGCCACTTCTTATCTACTAGGAACAGGGAGGGAATCACTACACAGCCAGCAGCTTCTCATGGCCTCCAGTCCCCACTAACCCAGCACATCCAGCACCTCAGTACTGGAAGTCATTGTCATCCATTCTCATCCAGACCCCTGTGTCTTGAGGGGGGGAAGGTGAGGGCAGGAACTTTCATAACCATTTCACTGTATCTTGAGCAGCATGAAATCCAGAAGCTCTGGACCTACCAAGTCCATGGGCATGTTGAAGCTGGCCACTGCAGTGATGGGAGAGATGACTCAGATACTTCTGAGACCACCACTCCTGGCTGCAGAGCAGTACAGCTTCATCTGTCCATGATGCAGTGTCATAATGCAGTTCTTTATGGGGCAATACAATTTGTCTTTAGAGTCCATAGATTGCAAATGGCTCCTGGTCCATTCTACCCAGGTCGATGTATCTGTCTTGTTTCCAGGACCCATTGGTGGTCATTGCACATTGTGCAAGTGTATCCCAACTTTGGATCCCAACCTTCCATTTGCAGAATAACGAGTTCCTAAAGCCTGCAGTGGGAGTTACTGCTCCCCTGCAAACCTTTGGTCTTTGCAAACATTGGCTGTGAGCTTGTCTCCAGCCAAGGTGAAGGAAATGGATGGTATCTACCTCCATAAAAGATGCCATGGCCCTGCCAAGAGTTCAAGGCTTGGAACGCTCTGAACTTGTCCTTCCTTTGCTTTATTGTTTGCTTGTTTTGTTGTTTGCTGTGACAGGAGATCGATGACTGCCTTGTCCAGGCCAAAGACCGGAGCTACGATGCCCTTGTCCACTTTGGGAAGCGGGGGCTGAACGTCGCAGCCACGGCAGCCGTCATGGCAGCTTCGAAGGTAAAGGTGCGGGTCAGGATGGTCACACATCAGCATCTCAGCTGCATCCATCACCACCAGCAGCCACACTGTGGAGGGGGAGAGATGGGAAGGGATCCTCTCATTGGTTTTGATCATGCCTCCCAGTCTCCCGTTAACCAGCCACATAGGAGCCTCTTGGGATGAAGACAGTAAGTGTGGTGATGGCCAGCCTACAGGAGTTGGAAATGCAGGATCAAGACTATGTGTCAATACTCAGGTGACAGCATTAGGAATTCTGTTCATCACAGCCTGTGCCCTTCCTTTTCACTGGCAAAACAGGAGCATGCTTCCATGGAATATTGAAATATGTTCACCATTAGGTGAACACAGTTAGCACCCTGCCAGGGAAATCTGTTTCTTTTGGTGAGTACCTTCTGTGGTGAAGGGAAAGCCCTTCTGCACCCCAGTTCTTCAGTTGTTATGCTGAACTGTTGGGAAGCCTGGCTAATGTGAGAGCAGAGAGCAGACGTGGTCTGCGGAGGCTCAAAGTTCATCTGCAAGGCTTACACATAACATACCCAGTATATAATTCTCTGGAGACATGCTTATGTGAGAGTGAATGGGAAGTGGCATTAGTTTTGGAGAAGGATATTGGATGAGTGGTCTCATCTGAGGAGGTGCATCCTGTACTCAGTTCCTGGCTTAGGGCCAGTACCAGAAAATAGCTGTTATCTCTGTTTCCTTGCTTGCATAAAAGCTGCGAGGACTTGATAACTGCATTTTGTGGTCCTGGTGTCTGGCCATGGGTTAGCATGGCTTAGGGCAAATGTGCGCTGCCACCGTGCCCTTGTGTTTTGGGGGCAAGACTTGTATAAAAGGGTACAGCTTTTGTACAGTCAGATACAGCGCCTCTTGCAAAAGGATAATAGGAACTTAAGGGCACTGGGATTAGGAAAAATGTGTGAAAGGGAGTTGAAGGAAGTCATTTTCCTCTTCAAATGCTTTTCCTATGACCCCAGGCACATCATTTTAGTACGTCTTGGCCTTACCTTCTGTAACAAACGCATGGTACATCCTTAGGAGCCCAAATACCATTAGGTCTATAGAACATGTTGAATGCAATGTACTATAGAAGTGGGGAGCCCCTGGGGTGTGCCATGCACATGTAGGATCACAAGGATATGCAGAAGCTATAACTTTTTCCAAAGAAACCCCCCAAATGGCCTTCTTTTTCCCTGCCAAGCATTATGCAGACTGTGTTTCTTAGCCATGGCTCAGTTCTTCTCCTGACCTGTTTGCTCCTCAGTGATCAGGCTCTGCTAACCCAGGGACTGGAAGCTAATCCAGACCTGGACTGAACCCTGGGATAAATGTGGAGCTAAGGCAGAGCTATGTATTGCATGCCCAACAAAGCAACATGTGTGTGATGCTACCATGACACTTAACACTTCTGAGGCTGCTGTGTAAGCCTGAAGAAGTCACACCATGGTCTTTAATGGGCCCTGGGAATGCCAGTTTTGCAGCACTGCCTTTGCCCCGAGCCCCTTCCTACGAGGTGCTGCAGATTCTTTGTGCTAGAGCTGGTTTTAGGCCAGAGTGAGAAACGGTGTGTGAATCCTGAAGGAACTCTGGCTCCTGGTTGGGTAGATCCTGACTTTGAGATGCTCAGACCCCCAGTGCCAACCTGTTCATCTCACACTGTCCTCAGCCTGAATGAGCAGTCAGCACCATGGTTCTTCTTCCTGCTGTTCTGCTTTTCTGCCTTGGAATGGGGCTCCAGTGGCAATGGGAAGCTGGGTAGAAGGGAGAAGAGCCTCCAGGGTACAAGGAAGCCATTGTTTTGGATGAATGAAGCTCCCCATTCAGTGGTGGAAGAAAGCAACGCTATGACTTGTGTGGTATTGTTGTGTGACACATCTGCCAGCCTAAACTGAGAGATATTGCACCCTGTGAATGGACCAGAGGAGTCTTCCCTGCCCACTGCTTTGGGGAGGGGAAAAGGAGCTGTTAAGATTGAGAGGTTGTTGTTGGATGGATGGATTGATCTTTACAACAAAGCAAGGGCTGTTCATGTCTTTGCTTCAGCCTTGACATTTCGATTACCCTGAATATGTGAGGGAAAATGGGACTCCTGGCTTCCTTCAGTACTTTGGTGTGTGGCCTCCAGCAGGTTGTTTGCTTCTGTGTGCCTTAGGGTGCAGATCCAAGAGATAGGGTGAGCTGATCTGACAGCTTTCCTCCTCCAAAGTGCTCCTGCTCCCAGTGTATTACTGTGCATCAGCTCTTTGGACCTCCTCAGGTTCTCTCTAATCTATCACAAGGCTGATCCAGAAAGAGAAGGAAAGGGAATGCTGCTTTTTGAGCCCCAAAATGAGTCTCAATGCCTGAGCCAGCACAAGGGAAGGGATGGAGCTGTGTTGTGAAGAGTATGGCCCGAGGAAAGGAAAGCAAGATGCTGGTGCTGTGAAGCAGACAGATCAGCTCTGCTGCTGATCCACACCCTTAATGCATTTACACTCTTCATGCTGTGATAGTCAGGAGTGGTTAATGCAGCTTCTATCCCTTGCCCTTCTCAGACTGAATCTGTTGTGTTTTGGGCAGGCAGAGCTAAGGGCTGTGATTTACGGGCGATGTGTTGCAGCACAGAAGCTGAGCTGAGGTTCCTCAGCTATTCAGCATGTGAAATGTGACTAGTCAGGCATGGATGTGTCTCCATTTAGCTGTCCCTGCTATGAAGGAAGCCCTTCCCAAGAGATACGAGCAGGTAGGGGTGGTAGCAGGGTTTGTTGCCCTGGTTTTCAGCTGCTGTTAAATGTATGTCAACGCCTTCACTTGCTCACTTGAGAAGGTGGTACGACAGAGATGGATTATGCTGCATGAGAGGCATTTAAATGACTATCTGGAAAGCACTTTGAGCAGACAGATGCTAGGCAAGACTGCAGTGCTGTCCCTAGGGGGAGTTTCCAAGGAGGAAGGGAAGAGAATATTATTCCTATGGCTTATCTTGGTTGTCCCATCCGGCTAACCTGTGGTAAGTGTTGAGTGCAGATAGAAAAGTGAGGACTTCAGGTTCGTTTGGCTTCAGCCTTTAATGGATTGTGTTAAAACTGGAACCTATATATAGAACCTATGGATAGAACCTACAATATAGAGATGACCACCTCTTCAGAAGCACTGAGCTCCTGCAGCTCCCATGGAAAACATGGCTTTTACCAGTAAGTGAATGTGAGGATCTGTCTTCACGTGCTGCTTCACTTGGATTAATGGGCAAGGAAAAGATGCTTTTGTACTAAGAAATGGACCCTCAGACTTTGCAAAGCAGCATCTTCTAGTGGCAAATACACAGTGAGCTGCTGGGCTGGAAGTGTTCTCTGTCCAAACCTGTTCTCAGTGAATTGGCTAAACTCTAAAGGCTCCTGTACTTGGAGACATTTCTCACTGTGCAGAGCCCTGTCCTCTCCTTTCCCTGAGCTGTGCTAACTCGCCATCCTGATCCATCATGATCTTTTGTCTTTCATGATAAGATCTTAGGGCAAGGCCCCTGTCTTCATTCTATCTTTTATTTTAGCCGTTCATTTTATCCATCACCTATTTATCCGTGTAGCACAATGCAGCCGGCTCTCTGATTGCATCTGTGTGCGGCAGACTGCTGCTTGTACATTTACTACAGGCTAAGATGCTGCAAGCACAGCCACAGCTTCGTAACCTCTGATCCCTTGGCCCTTTCACCTTTCTCTCTTAAATAGCCCTCAGTTTTAGCTAGCCAACTGCAGGCACGTCTCCCTTCCCCTCCCTCCTGCTCCGCTTTGTTTTGAAGCCACATTTGTGCTAATGCTGGCGCAGACCTGTGCCAGTTCATTTCACAGGCTGAGGAGCTGTCAGTGTGCCAGGTACCCTGGCGCTGCCCAGCTTGGCTCACTTGGGTGTTTTCTCTCTCCAGAGAGTCTATTTTTGATGCTCTCTAAGCAGGCAGCGCTGGATATCTGCTCTTATTACACCCTGCAAGGTGCTCAGCACAGATCTTTTCCCTCTCCCCAGCAGCTTGTGTCCCCATCAAGGAGCATAATCTGATTTGGGGCTCTGTAATCCTGTCCTCATTGCTTGGTCATTCTGTCACACACTGTGACTTCAAGTGGCTCAGTCCTAAGTGGCAGGATTAGGTGGCCAGGCAGTAAATCCTGCTGCTCTTTGCGTGCTTTCAATTAGTTCCACCTAATTCAGCCATTCCTGCTCCCAAAGGGCCCTGGGCACTGCCTGCCCCTTCTTTCCAGCTCACTTCAAGGGAGGAGAGGCAGAGGAGCCTGCTTTTGGGCCACAGCAGAAGGAGAGCAGCAGCAGCAGGTTGTTACAGCCCCAGCAGTGGTGCTGGTGCCATTGGAGACATCAGATGGAAGCATGGGCATAAGTGTGTTTTTCACTGGCACCCATCAGGTTTCTAACATGAGCAGTTGGGGTCCATAGTGGCTACGGTGAGGAGAGGTACCGATGGCTTGGAAGCACATCCATCACATCCATATGTACACCCTTGCTGTCACCATGCTCCCAGCACTTTCTCGTGCTCTGCCTGTCACCCTGAGCCTCCTGCCATCTGCTGCCTTGCCCTGTCCCCAGTCCCCTGCTCTTCTGTTCCCTGCTTGCCTACCCTGCCATTGCCTCCTCTGTCTCTGCAATGCACCCACCACCAGTTTTACACTATCAGCCCTCTGACCCTCTCCTTCAATCTCCAGGGTTTCCCAGATCCTCTTTCCATGTAGCCTGATTCCTCACCCTGAACAAACGAATTCTGCCAGACAGGCCAGTGTCTTTCCCTGTCTCCAAGACAAATCCTGCTGCCAACCACTTAACCATCCCCAAGCTGCAGCTTCAACTCAGTTCTTCAAAGGCGGGCAGCAGAAAGCATCCCACAGCCATCAGATCATCATAACCCAAAGCTTTCTTATAATGTCCCTTCTTCTGCCCTCCTGTGTGTGGGGCAGGGACAGTTTGCACAGCAGCTGGTGCTGTGCCCTTGTACAGCCTGTCTTTAAGAAGGGGATTGGGGCACGGCGTGCTGCTGGGAGCAGGCACAGCGCCTTGGCCGGGGATGATGGATGAGGAGGGAGCAGGCACGCATGACTGGTGACGATGAAAAGCCTGTTTGTGCCTAATAAGTCTGAGAAACAGTCCAGGAGTCTTTCATGCGTGGGGAAATGTGGCTTGTGGTGCTGGCAGAGCCAGCAGTCACTGGGTATGGGTCAAAAGGAGCAGGCATGCAGATGAGGGTTTCACTATGTGCATCCACCTCTTTAACGCTCAGGAGTGCAGCATCAGCAGTTCCCAAACTGCCTCAGCTCCCAGCCCTGTCTGGTTTGTCACTTCCATTTCCACCTTTGGGCTCATCATCCCCTAGGGATTGCACTACTTTAGGGTCCTTTAGCTGAAGAAATATATTGGGAAGGTTCCCAGTGTGTTTGCTGGTTTTTAAGCTAGGGTATTGGAAGGGAAATGCTGGTAATGATTTAGATTCGGTCTTCTCTAGTCAAACAGCATCTTTTCACTCATTTCTAGTATCTGTCTATTATAGGTAGTGCAGCTGCCTGAAAGTAAATGTTTAGATCCCTAATTTTCCATAAGGATTGAGATTTACTTATTGTGGAGGAAAAACGTGTGTGGGCAGAGATGCTGCCTTTTGTGATGTGACAGTGGAGAACTGCACTTTTACTTGAATGGGGAAAGAGGGAAGAAGGGGGTAAGGAGTATCCTTTCCTTTAAGATGCTGGATGAAGCCTCTTTGTAATGATTAGATCCCACTGCTTGGAGGGAGGGTGTTTCTTCACTTACTAAACACATCTGAGGACAGTTCTGATCCATCTGCTTAGCACCAGATCTGTAATGGCCGTGCCAAGAGCAGCCGTCAGGAGTGGTTTAAAGTACACAGTGTTACACCAAAGTGTTACCTCAGAAGGGGATTTAGTGGCACCTCAGAAGGGCTGAACGTGCTGCTTTTGAAAATAGCTTCCTTTAAAGGATCTCCATGTGGGATCCAGAATCAAAGATCTCATGGCTGAGCTCTGTTACACCACTGAAGAGGAACAGCAAATGGCTTTCTGGGGAGCGTGGCACTGATCATGGTATTGTGACCTGTTCCTGTCATGGTGTGATGTCTCTTCCATTCTTATGCCTTTGAGCATCTGTTTCTCCTAAATCAGTAGTAACCCAGTGCTGTTGGAGCTGCAGGCCAGGTTTATCTCTCGTGGGCTCCTTTGCTGGTGTCTCCAAGAAGCCGACAATAGGCAGTGAATGCCCAGGACAGCAGAGCCAAACAATAAACTTGCACAGAGAGAGCAGCCTGGGAGAGACAATCACAAACAGTTCCCAGGAGAGGAAGTGAACGGCACAAACAAAAAGGGTGGATGAAGTGAAGCTTCCACCATCAACATTAACGTCAGCTGTGGTTTCCCTTTGAGTCTTTAATGCTGTCTGACATCTCCGGAGCGGCTGGCGAGGAGGCACGGCACGCAAGGGCTGGCCATCAGGATGTTGCTTGTGGGATATTTGTGCTCATACCAGGGCAGAAGCGGTTTTCTCCTTCACTGTGCTCAAGAGCATAAAGCCGATGGGTTTGCTCTTAGCAAATGATAACATTTCTGTTTGCAAACTCTGATTCATTGCTGGGTGTGATTCCTCATCCTTACCCTGCTTCTCATAAGAGCTGGCAGTCACCAGGACTGAAATGACCGAAGACAGGCTGAGAGATTGGGGTTGTTCAGCCTGGAGAAGGGAAGCTGCGTGGAGACCTCAGAGCAGCCTTCCAGTACCTGAAAGGGGCTACAAGGATGCTGGGAAGGGACTCTTCATCAGGGACTGTAGTGATAGGACAAGGGGTGATGGGTTTAAGCTTAAACAGGGGAAGTTTAGATTAGATATAAAGAAGAATTCTTGTTCTTTACTGTAAAGGTGGTGAGGCACTGGAATGGGTTGCCCAGGGAAGTTGTGAATGCTCCATCCCTGGAGGTGTTCAAGGCCAGGTTGGACAGAGCCTTGGGTGACATGGTTTAGTGTGAGGTGTCCCTGCCCATGGCAGGGGGTTGGAACTGGATGATCTTAAGGTCCTTTCCACCCCAAACCATTCTGTGATTCTATGACTGCCATGTGTCCCTCACCTAATCCTGTGCCTAAATTAGTTATAAATGCACTCTGTTCTTAATCATCTTAAATCTGGATTACAGAGGTAGCCAGTCTCATCCATCAGGTGCAAGGAGCAGAGTGGCAGCCCATGGTGTTTGTAATTTGCTTTACTCTCTAAACACACTTGCTAGGTAAGCCCCTGTCAGCTGGGGTTATGGAGTGGTTTCTCCATCTCTCTGGGAAGGTTGAGAAAGGGAGAACCTTCATCTAAAGGTGGGTGTCCCTGCTTCTTATGTGTACGTGAGTACCCTGCCCATGGTGCCCAATGTCATGCTCATGTCTCGCCTTAATTACTTAGGCTTCAAATAGGCCTTATTCTCAAAGCTTTGACGTGTGTTGCCACAATGGCTCTCTTTTTTCCCTTGCTAGGTCTCTCAGCTACTTCATTTACACTTGTACTGGGACCAGAAACAAGGGCAGGTAATCTGCTGAGTGCTTCTACTAACCCCTAACTAATGTCTGCCTCCCCATTAGATTAGCTTGAACTGTTTTCAGCTGAGATTGGGCTGAGGCCAGATGCTGTCTGCTCTGCTTCCAGTAGGTAGATCCTGCGTGCTGAGCTTTAAAAGCCTATCTTTGATCTCATCAGCAAAATGCCTTCCAAGTCCTCTGCTGGCAATCAGAGAGACTCCAGCAGCCAGGCAGGGAGCTTTGTACGTGGAAAACCCATCTAACTCGGGTTGTTGCTACTGCATTGGCCAAGCTGCTGTGTTTGCTGTTGTTTTCTTCTTGCTAATGGATAAAGGGAGCCTCTCCTGCTGCTGTGAGCCCATTAGGGTGGTTGGGGCTGCAGCGAGATGCATCTCTGCAAGCATTTTCTGATAGGTATTGTTGGGGAAGTGCTGCTGACACTGTGCTGATAACCAGCATCCTAGGAACATGCACTGCACCTTGTAGTGAGTGTGTGCAGGATGGAGCTGTAACGTGCATGCAGACGTGGAACCAAAGTTACAGCAGAAAGAGAGGGTTAGTGTTGTGTTGTCCCTTGCCTGCTGACCCTAAGGCACAACAGGCCAGAAGGTGCCACCCTGTATTAACATTGATTGTATTAAAAGCTTGTCTTCCATGACTTGACATGTTTTGGTTCCTGATTTGTTACTTCACTGTGCTGTTATAGCTGCAGAATGGAGCTTGTGGGTATTAGAGGTGTTTTGAAGCCTCAATAATACCTACAGAATCTTTCAGATTGTCAGACTGAAGGTATGAGAAAACCTAGACACTCAGTTGTTTGTATTTAGATCGTATTTAATGGGACTGTGATATAAATTGCAGTCTTTAATTCTGTGCCCTTTTTTATTTGCCTGTGTAAAGCTGCCTGTGTCTGTGGAGTATTTCTGAGGAATAATTCCATTGGATGCAAACCCAGTTTTCCCAGACTCCTGAGTCCGTCTCCATCTGAAAAGTTCTACTTCAAATGCGAATGCAGAGATTAATTATAGAGAGGAAAGCAATTAAAACAATTCCAGCTATTTCTGATGCAGAGCCTTTATAGAGCGCCCATCCCAGTGCCCGTCCCAGTACTGACTTCAGGCTTTGGAAAGGATCAAGATTCCTCATCCTCCCAAGCCAATGCTGGTTGGATCAGTGTTTGTGCTCTGGACCCATGGAGGTTAATGGTCATTCCTGGAGGTGATGATGTCTGTAGCATCTAGAGGAAGGTAGGATGCAGGTTATTTGGCTTTGAGAACTCAGTGTACACTTTGATAGGGTTTTGGCCCACTCTTGAAAGCAAAACTAAGGTGAGAGTGTGCCAGATGTGGGTAAGGAAGGCGAGCCTGTGCTGCAGCTGCAGTTTTGACTGAAGTAGGTAAATGTGTCTAAATTAGTTTTAGACTAATTACTATGCTACATGAATGGGAGCTTTAACTTCCCTTAGAATCAGAGATGAGCTTCAGCTTAAACGTCCGTGGTGTGGTGGACGATGCCCTAATACCACTGGTAGTGTTATGAATCTAAATAAGGTGGATGCAAGTGATAGCAGTTCCTGGGGGATGACATTACAGTGTTCCTTTTAGTGTTTCTGTTCTCTTCAGTAACACCAAGCCCTGCCCCAACCTGGGCTTCTTTCCTGTAAAGATAGAACTGCCCCGTGTATGGACCCAGAGAGGTAGGTAGATCCTGGGAGAAGAAGAGGCAAAGGAAGCCTGAAGAAGTCAGCTTTCAGCTTGTGCTGCACTTATGGGGATGAGCTTTCCTATGGGCAGGAAGATGGGATGCCTTTGGGAGCAGATACACTATAGTGAGCAGGGAATGGTCATACCTCCTCCCACTTGTTGCCATCACTGTGCTGGATCAGAAGTGCCATGCTTACAGGGACAGTCTGTCCTAGGAGAAGCTGGATGAGCTGCAAGCTGAGTTTAGGCAGGTACTCTTAGTGCCCAGAAAGAGTAAGGCTCAGTCTTCCAGCACCGCCTCATGCTTCTGTCCTCTACCAGGAGATTAAATCCCCAAAATACAAGTCAAAAAGCAGCAAAACATCCCCTTGGGCCCATTCCCACTGTGATTCCAGCCCCATGGAACCCCTTGGATCCCCCATCAGCCATGTTCAGCTCCATGTCCATGAGCTCCAGCTCACTGCCAATGAATCATCCCCTATCTGCCAGCACAACATCCTGACCTGGCAGCTGATGTTCAGTGAGGGGAGAGAGGTGGTGTCATCCCAACCCCTGCTTTCTAAAGGTTGTATAGCAACATGATGCTGGTTTGCTGTTGAAATGGTACCACAGCTACTGTCATATTACTGCTGTCATGCTCTCTAGGATAAACCCAGCCCAGATCTGTGCTGCACCCATGCATCTGGCCTATGGCATAGCCATAGCTTCAGGACCTGCACCTTCCCTCTGTGCAGGCTCACAGTGTGCTGAAGTTCCTGGGGTATCTCCTGTGTCTGTAGCAGTTGGAAGAGCACCTGCACGATCACAGCCAAGATGGTAAACAACAATCCCCCAGACAGCTGCTCTGCATCTTCCACGTGATTGTTTTAACCAAGCCCAAGATGTGCGCGGTGCTGAATCTGTTCGGTTGTGAAATACAGCTCTTGGCTTTCATTTTGTTGATGAATTTTAAGTCCTATTGTGGAATAATAAACGCTCCAGCTGGATGAAGTCCTTAGTGCTAAAGCATAACTACAGCAGAGCAAGCCCTCACAGTGCTGCCTTTCAGATGTGTGCGATTCCACCTACAGCAGCTGCTTCTCTAGCAGGGAAATGAAGGCTGGGGACAGCATTTTCCACTTTGCTCTGAAACCATCCTGGTTCTGTTGTAGTCATCAGTTCTGTCGTGTTTCTGTTTGGGGGCAGTGTCCTTGCTCAGCCTAAGCCTTGGATGTTCCTGTGTCGTTCCTGAGGCTTGGACAAACTGTTTCATGGAGTGGTAGGAACAGCAATGCTTTGCTGTATCTGTGCGATGAGCAACCTGCGGCTTTGCTGTCCTGAACTCAGCTCAAATTAAATCTAAAACTGAGAAAAGGCAATTTTGGATTCTTTTGTCCTAGAGAAGGTCAGTGTTGTTCAGCACAGCCGCCACAGCTCTGTGCTTGAGCTGGCTGGGTTGGATGGAGCTTGGAGCAACCCGGTCCACTTGAAGGTGTCCCTGCCCATGGCAGGGGGTTGGAACTGGGTGAGCTTTAAGGTCCCTTCCAACCCAAACCATTCTGTGATTCTATGATTCTCTATGTATCTCTAGATAGATAGATGGATAGATAGATATGAATATATGCTACATATATCTATGATACATGTAGCAGACCCACAGATGATGGGCATATACCAGGCCCTTGTTTCAGAGCATTCTCTGGGGCCTTTGATCATTTAATGCCGCTGTATCACAAGTTGCAATGCAGGATTTAATGTCTTCTTCATTTTCAATGCAATAGGGTGTATTAGTGTCATCTTCCCTGTAGGTTGGTCCGACATGTGGATCTCTGCTCGGGCTCATGTCCACATGCATGAATGGCTCATTGGAATGGAATGGTATTTGGGTTAGGTGGCTGAGCAGAGTGGCTGGCAGGAGGTTCAAAGCTTGAGCTGGTGGTACAGGACAAATGCAGTACTGGGGTTACACAGCTCACTGAATGTTAACTCTCTGGCTTTGCTGGTCCAGTCGTTCTGCAACAGCAAAGTATGATTCAGTGGTCTGATTGCCTTCAGCTTGCTCTCTGTAGGGATCCATGTGTTGTACTCAGACTATGGGATAGGATGTCTTGTGACAGGATGCATGCAGGATGACTGTGCAAGACTCCAGTGCAAGCTGCAGAGCCCATCCAGGACTTCACTGAGCTCTGGGTGGCTGGGATCACGCAGCTAACCAGCCCTGCAGGGCAGCTCCAGTGAACCACCCTGTACCACTTACAGCCATAGGCTGCAGAGTAAATGTACCACAGGCTGGCCAAAGGGAATAACTTGAGGTGCTTCTTGGACTCACAACATGTTCCAAGAGTGGCTCAGCCCCTGGCAGGAGTAGCCAGTATTCAGGTATCAGCTCTTGTGGCAGGTTGGAGAATGAAATGGCAGAGGTGATTTGTTAACAAAATTGTTCAGCCTGGAGAAGGGGAAGACTGCAGGAGACCTTAGAGCAGCTCCAGTGCCTAAAGGGGCTCCAGGAAACCTGGAGAGGGGCTTTGGACAAGGGCCTGTAGGGACAGGCCAAGGGGAATGGCTTTAACCTGCCAGAGGGGAGACTGAGATGAGCTCTTAGGCAGAAGCTCTTCCCTGTGAGGGTGCTGAGGCGCTGGCACAGGGTGCCCAGAGAAGCTGTGGCTGCCCCATCCCTGGCAGTGTTCAAGGGCAGGTTGGACACAGGGGCTTGGAGCAAGCTGCTCTAGTAGAAGGTGTCCCTGCCCGTGGCAGGGGTTGGAACTGGATGAGCTTTAGGGTCCCTTCCAACCCAAACCACTCTGTGATTCTGTGATGCACTGCTTTAACTAAATGACAGTGGTGTGTGAATTGCTGCAATGTGCCTTACCTCTTTTGTTAAACAGGGCAGTAAGTGCTGTTGTTTGCCATCTTTCTGATTTCACCTCAGTTGACACATCCATTGAATTCTTCCTAATTTACACTAATGGAAATAAGTTTAGAATTGGGCTCCATGTATTTGGTTTTTATCAGTTATGCTATTTATATTCTGAATGTCACTTCATGTAGCCAACAGAGAAGGACACATTGTATTGATTGTATTTGCTGGCACTCTTAATGGCAGTGGTGTAGTGTGAAGGTTATAGAATATATACATATACTTACGGACAACTCCATTATGGGATGTAGTTTTAATGCAAGGTGTCTTTTAACCAGCTCATCCATTACACAACAGCTACATTCCTTTCACTAAGCAATGTGAGGTTTTGCCTGATTGAGAGCTTGTCTAAAACTTTAGCAAGAAAGAAACATACTGTGCTTACTTCTTCCTTAAGCTGCATGAAAAAGCACTGGAATGTTTCTTTGCATTTAACATGAACTATTTATTACCTTCAAATTCCTCAGGAAATTCTGTGTATGACTGAGAAAGGATGGGTGAGTACCAGATAACTTTAAAGGGAGTTATTCTGATGCAGTCTATTTAGTTGTGTTTCTGAAGCCAAGCACTGATTTGACTCAGATCTTAAGGAAGAAAAGTACCTGCTAGAAAGACACCACAACATCCTGCTCCTTTAGATGCAGCCAAGGCTGCTCTGAGCTCAAATGACTGCATTGAAGAATCAGAGATGCTCACTGACCAAAGTTGGAATGATTTTGTGTGTAGAACCCCTACAAAAGGAAGAGCAAAGGGAGGGAAATGATGCTCTTAAGTTGTTTTTTGTCCTCCCTAGGCTACTGGACCAGCATTTCAATGAGCAAAGAGAAGAAAGCTCAAACCACACTGCTGTCTCTAACTTTTATGCCTGTTCTTTGCTTCCTTGTTTAACCAGGGACAGGGGGCCCTGTCTGAGAGACTAAGGAGCTTCAGCATGCAGGATCTCTCGACGATCCGTGGAGACAGCAGCAGCACTGTTCCTCCTTCGGTCACTGTACGAACAAGTAGCAAACAGAGCCACCCAAAACCATCCCGAAGTGCATCGGAAGGCACTGGCAGCTCAGGTAAGCACCAGTGTTATTTCCAGTGTCGTGGTGTCTGCAGTGTCCCACAGCTGAATGAAGTCATGGCAGTTGGCAGGAATAGATAGCAGCAGGCACCGCAGGCGGTGCATGCCGGCATTCGCAGGACACACACATGCTGTTGAGTCTCTTGGCACTTAAGAGAGAAAACAGTATCATCTTTTGATGGGAACTGTTCCTGCCTGCTGCCAAGGATGGGGCTTGAGCATGCAAAGGAGCCAGCATCAAGCCTTGCAACTTGAGCTGAAAAGCTAAGCTCTGGGCAGGTGGGTTTTCAGTGAGGGGGGCAATGGAAGTCCAAAAGGAGGGATAAGAATGCACAGTAGTGAGCAAGGGTCATTATTATCATCAGAGCCCCATATGGTGATACAGCCTCTCTTATGTCATCTCAACATAAATACAAGTTCTAATGGATATCTGGTTTGAATTACGCCCGCTTGTGCTGCTTCTGAGCTCTACAGTAGCTGTATCAACACCTGATGGTTGTAGCTCCAGAACTTTATCACCAGTGAAGCCTTCTGAGAAGTAAACCCCATATAAAGCACTCCCAGAAGCAGAGACCAAGATCTCGCAGCTGTTTCTGATATAAAGGATGTCTGCATAAGCAAAAACTAGGTTCTCTGAAGGCCAATGGTTTGTTTTCAAAGGGGAGGACTGTTATGGTGGGAATCAGATCCATTCAAGCTTGGTTAAAGGAATCTTTGTGAGCCCAGAGCCAAAACATTGACTTGCAGATAGCTATGCAGATTAGGTCTCCAGAACTGAGACATGGAGGGTTATCCCAGTCAGGCGGCTCCAGATGGCTTCTGGGGTTCCCAAACACCACCAAGGGTCACGCAGCTCCACTGATGTTAGGCACAGGCGTGTTGCACTTGGTACCTTGTGAAACACGTGCTGGTGAGTGGGAAACTGAGCAGTTTCAGCTCGTGTGTGGTGAGGGCTGTGCAGACCTTCACTGTGTTTCAAGCCTGAGTAGATGGCCACCCCTTCGAGTTTGCTTTAGCATTGGAATGTATTAGAAACGTCTTGTTTCAGCCTTCCTAAAGAGTGTCCTTTGAGTCCTTTACAAGTTCTAAGGACTATAGCTCACAGGCTTTTCTCTATGGTCAAATTGAAACAGCTGATGTTAGTGCCCAGGGGTTTTATTCTTGGGTTTGTGTAAGATTTCGCATGTACTTCTGTTGTAGTAATCAGTCTCAAAGTGTTCACACGTAGAAGATAAAGCTCTTGATAAAAAAGAAACAATGAAAGAAACCACCCCACGTATTTAAGCCGGAATACCAAATAGTGCAAGTAAAGCATTGTCGAGTTGTTTTAATTCCATGTTGTATAGAGCAGCCTTTGTAGGTTCATTCTTAAGGCAGTGAGTTTAACTTACCTGGTTTCAAACCCCTGTCTTACCACAAAAAGCTTTGGATTTTGATCTGCTTTCATACCGGTGCTGTACAAGGATGTCTCAAAATTCATCTCTGGAAAATGGAATTGTTCATTAAACTTTTCAAACTAATGTTTCTCATGGATTTTTGGATCCAAGTAGCTTGATATTTTGGTTTTAATTCTTCTTTTAATGAAAAGAACACAAATCTTCCAAGACTTTTATCTGTCCCATCTCACTTGGGGATTTCACTGAGGTCCTTAACCTAGGAGCCTGCTTGGAGGCCCCTTCTCCACCTACAGACAGAGAGGCACCTCCAGAAAGTGGTTCCCTCATAGGTTGGTAGCATCTATCTATCTCTCTCTATCATCTGTCTATCTAGGTTGGAGGAATCTATCTATCTGTCTATCTATCTATCTATCTGTCTATCTATCTATCTCTATCTATTTTATCTATCTGTCTATATCTTCCTCCTATATATAGCCACAGGTTCGCCCTCGCTTTCAATCAGATTAAGTGAAAGATACAGTCCTGGTCTCTCCAGTCCGTGTGCTGTTGTGTGTGGGCACAACTGTGTCTGAAGTCAGAATGTCCAGAGGGGCAAATGGATCAGTCATAACTTATCCCATGTGTGTGTATATAAGAATGTGGTCTAGCAGCTCAAGTGTATCACACCTTGAAGGCCGTATTCAGGGTGAGCTGGCAGTGCTGTAGGCACACCAAGCCCAGATTCGGCTCCATCACTCCACCTTCTGTATTTGTTTAGTTGGAGTGTTGCACATAAGCAAGGGGCAGACAGAATTTGCTACTGCCTCTTAGTACGCTATAAATACATGTAATGTATACATATGAGTATGTGCATGAGCAGTCACTACAAACAGCTGACACACAGCTCTTCCCTGCCCCAAAGCCCTCGGATAACACAAATGTCCATGTCAGCTGTCCCCACTGCCTCACAGGAACGTTGGACTTCTCTTTATATTCCTGCTTTAGAGATAATGGGACATAGTCAGGCTGACATCAGATGGAGTCAGCAAAAATACCCCAGACTCTGTTTGACATGAGGGTGACTCAGCCAAAGATCTCGTCTTCCTTGTAAAAGGTCTTTGTAACATGACAGTGTTTGCTGGCATACATGAAACAACTTTAAGAACATCAATAGAGAGCCTGGTTGGGGCTGCAAACGCTTGATCAGAGTAGGAATCTGCTTTATGGAAGCTTTTAGGGAAGGTTTGAAGGAAGAGGTCCTGTGTGTGCAGAAGAGGCAGTGCGGTTGTTAGGAGTTAAGACTGTGAGTGAGGACACATGAATTCACACCCTGCTTTATTGCACACCCCTGGTATGACCTGCAGCGCACATATGTTCCTCAGTGTGTCCCTAAAACAGAACAAATTGTACTTGCTAAACCTAGGTCCTGAAAGCCTCATGTGGAGGAAGATGATTGTGTATTTTATGGTCAATACCTTAGAAGCTTTCTTACGTGGCCTTCTTAATTCAGTGATAGCATGTAACATACCCATAGGAAAGTCCTGACCCTAGTTTGGCAGGAGGGTTTCTCTGTCTGTAGTAACAGTGCTCTATCTGCTGCTACTCAGAAGCTTCTGGACAATTGGAATGTCCCTTTTTATGTTTTCCCTTCTTTTATTCTGTCCTTTTTCTTTCCCCAGTGCAGACATGTGAGAAGTGCACTTGGATGTGCTGGGATCTCAATGACTTGATCTGGATGTCACCCTTATAGCTCCTCAGCATTTGTCCATTCAGGTGCCCCCCCTCCCTACATCCTCCATCTACACCAACCTTTAACAGTCCTCTGCAGCTTGTAGTTGCAGGTCTCAAAGTCACTGCTTGAGTTTACAGCTGATCAATAACTGTGGCAGGGACAGGCACCTGAAGTGTTGTTGTGATGGAGCAGTGCATGCACAGATTGCCTCAGGGAGCACTTTTGCAGCTCCCTTTGTTTCTCCCATAGGGCTGTCAGGGATGTACAAAGGCTGAGGAACTGGTTTTGCATCTAGTACAGGCTCGTAATTTTCCCAACAGGGGAGACAGCCATGTCAAAGAGAGAACAGCATCCTAATGGTAACTGGATGTCAAGTGCTCCCCTCAGGTGCTGGAGTTAAGGTCAGTGTGGTCACTCAAGCTACCCAGCAGTAAAGAGCTTGAACTTGGGAAGAAATCCCAGGTTTGGTCCAGATAAAAACACTTTCTTGTCCTGTTTGTGAGGGATTGTTTTGAACTCAGACTGATTTGTTGATCTGCCTCGCTGCGAGCCTCCAGCATAACTGTGCTGGGAGACCTCTGGTGAGGTACAAGATGAAGAGGCCAGGAGTTGGAAGCTCCTCTAGCCAGCTTTGCTCCTGAAGGAATGGAGCATGGAAGCACACCCTCACTTACAATAACCAGGCAAAGGCAAGGGATGACTCTTTAGGTTGTTACAGGGCTTTAGATGGGTCCCATTCCCTGAGCAATGAAACCACAGCCAGGTCTGGTGTTGCGAGTTCCAGTCCTATTGAGTGACTGTGTTTAAGAGCAGATATACCTGAAGGAAAGTGATTTGGAAAGCCAGGGGCATGGGGAGAGGTCTGTTGTGTTCCCTGCCCAGCTGAGGCTGCTGAACCTCACGTGTGTCCATATGAACTCACCCTGTGAGCACCAGGAGTGCTTCAGGTTCTGATTTCCCATCTCTTGGGCATGTTTCCAAGCCCACTGAAATCCATGAAAAGACTCTCCTGACCCCGGTGGGCTTTGGCTGTGGCCAAAAGCTGGCTGCAGAGCCACACTGTACTCAGGCCATGCTAAATAACTGCTCAGCCTGTCTCATTTCCATTGCTGCTGCTTTTACAGTGCCTGGTGCTGGTTAGATGGGCTTGTGACGCTCTGAATCCCCTTTGACACAAAGCACCGTGTGAAGAGCTTGACATATAGCCAGTAACAACCACATGCGGACACAGCAAAGGGTTATTTTGGCTGCTGAAGAGTGTCTTGTGAGGCCAAGAAATAGAATATGCAGGAGCTGCTTTTGAGGCACGGGGGTTTACTCCTCCTTTTCTTTGCTGCCTATCAATGGTGCTCCCTATACTTTGAGCTGCCTCACGTGTGTAGGTGCCCTTCCATCGTGCAGTGGGCTCCAGGTGCTCCAGCTCTTCACTTCCATCACACAGAAAGCCCTTCTCTTCTCTGTCCTCTCTATCTGATCTTTCACTTTGCTCTTAGTGCAGCCGTTCTCAATTTACTGTCTTGGCATCCTGATGAGAGCCGGTGATATTTCAGCTCCGATGCCTGTTTCAACCTGTGCTGCTTCCACACAGCTGCCCCTTTCCTTTGGGAACTGTAAGTGTCGTGTGGCTGCTCATGGCAATGGAAAACTGGAAGCTCCAGAACAAGATTTCCAACCATTTTTCAAGGCAATCCTGATGTCCAGTAACAATCCACACGGAGGCATGTCTTTATTAGCACTGGGGGGGGTTGCACTTCTTAACATTACAGTATTGCCTTAAAGCATCCTGGACAGTACAGATGCAACTTGTTCACATGCGACAGGAGCAGGATACTGGCCATGGTGTCACATAGCTCAATCCTGGAGCTGATGCAAACATATCTCAGGGTTGCTGATGTGCGTTGGTTGGAGACCAGCCTGGCTTTGGGGTGTCAGTGGGACGCACTTCAGCAGTAGGAGATGGGTGTTGCATCAGGGTGTCCAGCACTGATGCTGTCTGGGCCTGTGGATCATGTATTATGGAGCCATCCTCTGCATTGCCCAGACCAAGTGGCCTTTCTGCTTCAGCCTGCCCCAGGCAGAGGTCGTTCTCAGCTGGAATGATGCCAAAGCAGAAATGTGCATTCTGGTACCATCCCCTCCTCTGTGCAGGAGAGACTCAAGGCTCTTGCTTGGTTTTGCACTTAAGCACTGAAGGCTTTGCAGAAGAGAGCAAAGGTGGTGGAACGTCAGCATTCAGGACACGCCGCTGTAGTTCAGTCCCCACCAACGAGAAGAGCTCCAGAGATGTGCAGGAACAACCCTTGTGTAGATGTTGTGTGAGCTCTCAGAGAATGAACCATCCCAAAACTGATCATCGACTTCCATGTAAAACCAGAGGCTCAACTCACAGCACATCTCTTGAGGTTGGTTGAGACTCACCTCTACTACAAAGGCCATAGTTTCAGAGCAGCATCCAGCCAGTGTGAGCCAGCACTCCTGTTGAAAGGGCATGACCCAACTGCCTGCTTCTGCCCCATGCCATCCTTTTTCCTTGGACATGTTTAAACCTTATATGTGCTGACCCCTCTCAGGGAGCTGGTTCAAGTCAAATGCTGTTCCTTGCTCTTGGCCTGGCCCAGATCCTCAAAGCCAGTAGAGAGCAGCAGCACAGACATCAGCCATGGCACAAGGAAGGTGGAGGCCAGAGTGTGAGGGGCAATGGGACATCTGCTGTCAGTAGCAGTGCTGGTTTGTGCTGGTTTAAAATGGCTGTGAAGCTATGGAAGTGCAGGATAATCCTGGCCAAAGGAATCACCCAGAGCTCAAACCTTGTAATTCAAAAGCTCTTTTAATCTGGAGTCATTGATGCCACTGGGAGGGTTTCATTGGAAAGCTCAGACTGGGAATTGTTTCTGGGCTGTTTCCTGGAAGCCAGGCTGTCCTCAGGATGAAGCTGTGCAGTTCGTGCTTTCCTGAGCAGCTGTGATTCCCCTGCATTCTCACTGAAGGGTGCGATGCCATTCCCTTGGCTGCTGTCATCCTTACAGCAATTCCACCAAAGCATAGTTCCTGTAGGACTCCTCAGCATGCTCCTGATCCGCATAGAGCAGGGATAGTTTTCCTTCAGAAGCTGTGTGAATGGCTGCTTGTAGATGTCTGAATCTACTGGAAAAAGAAATGCAGGCATGTAGCAATACAAGTCCCAGTGTTGCACCCTGTGCTTGTATTCATCAGCCTTTTACACTGTGTTACCCATTGCTCATCCATGCTCCCAGATCCCTATGGTCAGTGATCTGAGACCAGAGCCAGGGAGCTGTATGGAATCCCAGCCTGAACACCCGTTAGGCGCATAGCCCAGGGTGAGGCACGTTCCTGTGTGCGCTCCATGCCGGTGGATAGAGACAATCACCTCTCTATGCACACAAGGGCCTTGAATTCCATCTCCAAATGATGCCAAGTGCTTTGTGGGAGTCGGTGGCTTAGCCTGATGAGTTCCTAATGCTCAGCTCCTCTTCCAGTGTGCACGTGTTGCTCGGTGTGCCGGCTCCTCAGAGGTGAGTGCTGCGTTTCTTGTGCTCCGTAGCCGCGCATCCCGTTCAGGCATGGCTGTGCTCCCCAGCCTGGCTTGCTCCTCACACTCATGCTCACTGTGTCTCCTAACACCAGGGGAACAAACCAGGGGAAGGCCAGGCCGTGTGAGCTGGGTTTGTGCTGGGGGCCAGCAGTGCAGTGCTGCTCACCCTACTGACCCGTGTTACCCAAGGCTGGGGAGTGTTTCTCTGGAGAGCTCTGGTCCTTTCTATTCTAGAGGATGTGCTGCTGTCCCCGCTGCACCAGGGTGACTCCTCTGCCCTGTATCCCCCAGTGCTTTCATAGAATCACAGCATGGTTTGGGTTGGAAGGGACCTTAAAGCCCATCCAGTTCCAAACCCCTGCCACGGGCAGGGACACCTTCCACTAGAGCAGGTTGCTCCAAGCCCCTGTGTCCAACCTGGCCTTTGCTGTTTTCTTCTGTTCCCTAAGGACTGGCATGTGTTGGTGGAGAGGACTTTTGCGTTTGGGATGAGCAGGAGCCACAGCAAAGCGCAGTAGCAGACAAAGTGGTGTGACAAAGCAGGGTTAAATGGACTCTCCCTGCTCCGGTCTGTGCTAGAGCTGGGTTTGAAGCCTGTCCCCACTGTTCATTGTGTTTACAAACTTGGAGTGGGTGAATAGTTTAGCTGCTGGTGGTGTTTTCAATGCTGCACCAATCGGCTGCTAAGAGCTGAGCTATATCACTGCTGCATTGTGTCCCAGTGGCAGATGAATGGATGGGGAGGCCTCGGATTTGGGCATGCCAGAGGATGGGGCTGCATCCAGAATGGCAGCGTCTCATGTTGGTGGAAGCAAAAGACCTTTGTAACTCCTTTACTTCTCATCACATTCACTTTGTGTTCGCTTTGCACACTGTTATCAACCCGGGGACTACAGCGGAGGGTCTGAAGATCCCAGTGCTGCCACTGTGGTTCAGCCATCTGTGCCTTTCCACTGCATCAGTGCTTGCAGGTGGTGATCCCAGCCTGACGCCGTCTCCTTGCACCCTGTGTAGGTGGCAAACCAACCCTTGTGGCTGCTTTTTCACCCTCCCTGTTGTCCTCTTTGCACCAGCACATTTGGTGCTGCCGTGCAGAATGAAGCCTCTTTGAGGTGGTGTCTGTTTAAGCCATCAATGAGACACTGGTATTCACAGCACGTTTTATTAGCACCCTTCTAATTTTAGCCTAAACCGATGCTATGGATTTGACTTCAAAGTATTATTTATGAAAAGGATCACTGCATCTTTAAGTGCTTTATAGTCATGAGTGAACCTTAGGAAAGTCATTTAATCAGTCCAATGTGTTTACAAATTGGGCCAAAGTCATGTCGATCTGGTTTAAACTGCTTTCAGATTGGCTTGTTTTACTATTCCCTCCCCCCAGACTTAATCCAGTAGTCCCTTAGACCATGTCAATGGGGATACACTGAGGCTCTATCTCATAGGAGGTTCATTCTGTCTCCACAGGCTGCCTTTTCTCTGTCTCCAAGGCAATAGATGCATTGATGCACTGTCAGACAAGGGCCTGCCGTTGAGAATGCCCCTTTGTAAGCGCAGCTTGGGCAGCTCAGAGGGCTCACTGCATCGTGTGAACACGTTTTGCAGTGCCACAGAAAGCAGGGGGGAAGACAGAAGCGAAGTTTGTTTAGCTGGGACGAAGAGGTCCTGAACTCATCTTTCCTTGGTGCAGGCTTTTGTGTCGCCAGTTTAAGAGTACAATCATTAACAGCACTTGTCTCCAAAGAGCTGGTAATCTAAATGGGTCCGTAGTCAAGCCTGAGCTCAAGCAGCAGTGTGAGAAGCTGGGTTAGAGCCATGGTGCAGCCTTTCTGGCAGTTGCTTTAATGCTCTTGGAGGTGAAACGTTTCTCTCTGGTTGACTCATAGAAACCCCCTCAGCTCCGGAGCACAAGTCCACCCATCCTGCTCCATAGATTATATCCCATGGGAGGGTTTCATGGCCTGCAAGAGACCAAAGGCCAGGCTGAGTGCAGCGGGAGCTCCCCCTGCCCCAGAGCAGCAGATCTGGCACTGTCAGTGGTGGTGATGGGTTCCTCTGCTCCTGGAGCTCTTCCCTACCCATTTGGCTCCCTCCAGCCGGCCTCATGCTCTGCACATGACAGAGCGTTGACACAGTTCAGGACAGTCATCCTGCTTTGCTCTGGGCAGCTTCACTACATACGAGTGTGTTCCACTATGCATATGCCAGCGTTGTCTTGTTGACGGCTTCTGTGCCAGCTCTTGCCCAGGGGAAGGCCTTTGCTGGCAAAACTCCTTCCAGGTCTTTACACAGGTTTCTGATTTATCATTTATCACAGGATTATCATAGAACGGTTTGGGTTGGAAGGGACCTTAAAGCTCACCCAGTTCCAACCCCTGCCACCAGCAGGGACACCTTCCACTAGAGCAGCTTGCTCCAAGCCCCTGTGTCCAACCTGGCCTCGAACACTGCCAGGGATGGGGCAGCCACAGCTTCTCTGGGCACCCTATGCCAGTGCCTCAGCACCCTCACAGGGAAGAACTTCTTCCTTTTATCCAATCCTCTCTGTTCACAGGCTGTGGAAAGTCAGGCTGCAGCATTAAGGAACAACGATGCAATTATGTCAGAGCCCTTTTTCCCCTTCAGAAGGACAGAGTAAAAATCTCCAGGGATACGCTTGTCTCTTGGCAGGGTCTGGTAAATGCTTAACTGCTGGGCAGTGTTGAACAGTCGTGCTTGGAGCTGGCATTTAAGAAGTAACAAATACTATATTCGGTGGTACTTCCTCAGCTAACGTCTCTTGGGTGCTGTTGCAAAGACCTGTGCCATGGTGGGGGGGGAAGAACGATTTTAATCCTTGCAGGGAATCACAGAATGGTTTGGGTTGGAAAGGACCTTAAGATCATCCAGTTCCACCCCCCCTGCCATGGGTAGGGACACCTCACACTAGAACGTGTCACCCAAGGCTTGAACACTGCCAGGGATGGAGCATTCACAACTTCTCTGGGCAGCCCATTCCAGTGCCTCATCACCCTCACAGTAAAGAACTCCTCCCTTATATCTAATAAATATATGTATTAGGTCCAGAAGAATCAGCTCTATAGCAGAACTGCTGAGGCTGCAGGTATTTGAGAGGCCTTTAAAAACTTAAAACCACCTTAAAACTACAGCTCACCAGTGGCTGACGGTCAGCCTGGCCAACACGTTCACTCAGCCATCCACAGGGTGCTGTAGCGTTAAGCCAGACCCCATAAAATGATGTTGGATCCCTTCCCACATATGATTGTCACCCCAAAGACAAGGTGACGGATCGCACACAATCAGCAGTGCAGCTCAGTGAGGGCCTTAATGGGACATTCACTAAATCATGCTTTAAACAAAGCACCCTATTGGATGTATCCAGCCCCTTTTTATTATGCTACAACTTGTACACGAGATGATTACAGTGGGAAGTACTCTTAAAAACCTAAATGACTGCATCAAGGGGCTCTTGTATCTCTGAACTGATGCAATATAATGGGGTAGGTGTTTCAGTTCTGTTCTTAGCCAGTTTTGCTTCCAGCTCTTGTGGCAGGGGTTAGTTTTAACCTTTCTCTCATTGAACTTAAACAACAATGAACTTTCTGTTGCTCCAGGCATTTTGCTCCTTAAAACTTCCCTTTACTAAAGTTAATCAAGTTGCTACAGGGATGATTTGCATCGCTTTGCACTGGTACCACTGAATGGCCATTTGGGTGCTTCTCTGGGTATTTTTGAAGTACTTTCATACTTACTATGCTTATTTCAGGGTCAATCAGTAGGTTCTTTAAGTACATTTGCATCTTACCAGCAGGAAGCTAAAAAACTCCACTGGAACCACAGATATGCAAAGATGATTTCTGTGCTCTGAACCAGTGTTCCTTCGTTCTCTACACCCCAATGCTTTCCCCTAACAGTTTATTCTTTCCTTTTCTCTCTATAAATATGATGGGACTCTGATGTAAGTGTTACAGACCGCATGGGTGTTCTTCTGAGGTGTTTGGACAAGACTAGCACTTAACAACTTAATCCTTTGTGGGATGCGTTTTCATTGACGGGTGGCTTTGTTGCTGTGATTCAACTTGTTTGCTTTGGTTGCACTTGACTTTGGAGACGATGTCTGCCTCTGTTTGGGCAGCGTGCGCTCGTGGAGTTGGCTGCTCCTAACTCCTTGGTTTGGCAATGAGAAATGTCGGGCAAGCACGTGGCTTGGGTCAATGTCCTTTGGAAATGACGGCCAGTTTGTCTTTGTTGCAGGGAAAAGAAGCTGATCACCATTGTATAATAAATACCTGCTCTTACTAAGTGGTGTGCAAACCTCTTTAATATTAATTATCCCCTGGAAAGGCTTGGCTTTGGAGTGGCTTTATCTTCCATTACAATAATTATGTTCCATAACAATTATATTCCATGTATTCCATAACAATCCCTGATCCTGGCTTGTGTAGTCTGTAACTATGGTTTTCCCCATTGCTCCTAAGGAATTGCAGTGGGAGGAACACGTGTTGTGCCCAGCAAAGTAGGGGGGAGGTCCAGCTCCCCTCAAAGGGATGCCTGATTCCCACTGTAACAGTATTTAAGTGTCTCATCTGTAGTTAGAGTCCGCCAGATCCTGACCTCTGTTGTACTCATGGAAATCCATAGGGGTTACTCCAGGTTTACACAGCAGCATAGACCAGAGCCTGAAATGAAGGGATGGCTGAAGAACCAGCACGCTACTGAATCCCACTTGTTGCTATAGAAGAAGATTTCTTAGCCCTTCTGAGATCACAGAGCTTAAAGATGATGATGGTCTGGCCCCACATTCCCTTTTCCTGCTGCATGGTCCCCTGTTGTACATTTGTAATACCTTAGATCCCACCTCTGCAGAGCACTCAAATGTCAACTTTACCTTGAAATATGCCTGGCTTCAGGGCTTCCCCCACACTGTGTTTGTTATATCAGTTCCCTTTGAAGGAATTAGGATGGTAGGAACTGGAATTACAGGGTCTGTTTCCTTACACTGTTTACAGTCAGGTTCTGTCTTGCCTCAGTGCAGGGAGAGGTGTCATCTGGATATTGAAAGCTGCAAGAGGCAGCAGCAGCTTTCACCCTTTCACACAGTGGATTTCCCATCTCTGCAGCAGTCCTGCCCCTCCATGCAAAGCTGTGGAGCCATAAATGTGGGAGGTGGAGACCCTGGACACACAGCTCTGAGATGGGCAGTGAGGGTCTCCTGAGGATGAGAGAGGCAGGAGCATCATCTGGTGGTGTGGTCCATGCTGTGACACAGGCCCTGGGGCTGTCCCTGGCTGCTGGCACCCCCACTCTGGGGACACCCATGATGGCCTGAGGCTCAATACACAGCCTCATATCCTAAAGGTGGCTTTTAGGAGCCAGTCACCCAAGACCAAGCGCTCTCCTCAAGGAGCATGTGCCAGCACTGATGTGTTTTGCTCCTCATACTTCACCTTCTCCATAAACAAACCTTGGTGTCCCAGAACCCATCCATTCTCTTTAAGAATTCCTCACTAATTCCTCATGTGTGCTTTTTATCCTGGTTAATCCCCTAATTTACATTTTCTCCTGCAGAGGAGGACTCTTTTGGTGTAGGAAAATCAGGTTTTTATCCTGTCATCACAAGAAACCCCAGCTTCAGAGCTGGCACTCACACAGCAGCTGCCCTTTGAGATGAGCTGCCTCCAGCCCCACAAGTGTCATGCTTCCACAAACGTGGGACAAAATCTGGCACCCCAGGTCAATACAAGGTTGGGATTGTCCCAGTGCAATCCCTGAGGCAGGATGGGCAGGGAATCCTCCCTTCTTGCTCCTGGATCTTGTATTCAAGATCTGCTCTGGTCAATGGTCAGCAATGTAGCAGAAGGGCTTGGGATAGATCCGCTTCTTCCCTTTCCCAGTTCAGTGAGGCTGAAGCAAAACTGGCTCCCATTTGGCTGCTTTCAGTGCCTCATCCACAATGAGATGGAGCAGGGGAGAAGAGGGCATCAGCCCAGCTTCCAGTGGACATTGCAGACCTCTCTGCTGCGGGGTCAAAGCCGTATGTGCCAGCTTGGAGCCCGAGCTCTCCTCTGGATACCTGGATGTGACCCTTGAGAAGAGAAGAGCCCATCGGAGGCTGTGCCTGCCATGGAGACACACAACACAGGTGGCAGAGCTGCCTGGGGACCTTTTTAACCCAGCACCCAGTTGAAGAGAGAGAATAATAACGGAGAAAGCAAGATACATTGGAAAACCATGGGATTTATGGGAGCGCTATCAGGGCTGACGGTTCCTTCTGTCTCCTTCTCCAGCAAAGCATCTGGCTGTAGGAGAAAGGGAGCAAGCACATTGGCCTGATCCTGTGTTCCTTAAGCTTCAGCAGCCGGTGTCTCCATGCACTAAAACACTCTAATTCTGCTTCTCCAACACCCCTCCATCCTGTCCCATTCAGAGTCCTCTTTTCCATGGGGAAAAGCTGTGTCTCCTCACAGCAGCACTTGGAGGTGTGTTGTTGGGCCACTGTGCAAACCTCAGTGAGGCACCTGAATGGGTCCTGACCCACTTTTACCATCTATCTGGAAACAGACTGCCTGAAGTCCAGCCTGCAGTTCTTGTATGCGGGACCCCAGGGGAAGAGGGCATCTATGAGCAGTACTTGGCCTCCAAGCTGAAGATTTAGGCATGCTTCAAGCTTTAAACCAAACTTGATTTCAGTTTTTGTTGGCTTGGAGAGGCAACAAGGACCATATTCCACATCCAAGCTGGCCTAAGCCAGGCTCCTCCTGGGTAGCTCATTTCCCAAGTAGAAGGATTAAATAGTACTTCAAATGGAATATTCCTGCACTGTTTTGCCTTGTGGTCTAGAGATTTAAGTCTCCCCACAGTGTAGTCCTAACACAACAGTCATACGCGGACAACAGAACCAATTCAGCATTATCCTGGACCTCTCTGCAATGTGACAATCAGCACTGTCAGTATATCTGGGAAAAAAAAAGACAGCTTCCAGCTCTTCCTGCTAACCTGCAATGGTGTCTGTCAGCCTGCCCATGCAAATGGTGATAAAGGAGTAGGACCACAGGGGCAGTGGCCAGAGGATGCTCCCTCGAGCAGCAGCCGCATCCTGTGGGCTGAACGCAGGGGCTGAGGATGACCCAGCTCACTGACTTCAGTCTGGCACTGGAGAGAGCCCCAGTGACCTGCTCATGACTGGTGGTGTTGCTGTAGCCAAATCACTTCCCTTTGTCTCTCTGTTACCCAACTGAACAAGCTGTTGGAGAATTCAGTTCTTTTGTACTTTAAGAATCCAAGAAGCATTGGATGTTGAGGTATCCTCTTTGGTTTAATCTTTGGGTTTAAGTTTTTGGTCCAGCAGAGCCTTACAGTCAGGCTGAGACAGAAGCACAGAGCATTGTCTCTATGTATGTTCATACAACAGTCTAATACAGAGCAAATACTTGTGGTTAATGCTGTCTAAACAGCAAACTCCTGACATGCTGCAGAAGGAAAATAACTATCAGTTAAACAGAGAAAGCTCCAACCCTATGGATAAGAAGCCATCGGTGGAGATGCAGGAAGCTTGGTCATGCTGGGTGTCCTCTTCTGTACCTCCTGCTTTGGACTGTCTTGCTTCGCTGTCTGCATTGAAGACAGCAAATGGATTGTGTTGTGCAACATGACCGATCCACCATGATCATGCCCTACGTTACAAGAACCACCAAGCTGGTGTTAGTGGTCTGTAGTCATGGGGGCAAAATCTGCCTTCAGATCCATCAGTGGAGTTAGTGCTCCATGGAATTCACTCCAGAGCGACAGAAGAGAGCTTTTTCCCTGCTCTGGTCTTGCAGCAACACTCCCACTGCTGAGAGTCCACTTAATACCTGGTGGAGCTTTATGTTAACATCAGTGGATCTCAGCTTGAGCTCTCTCAGCTCCAAGTGCTGCTGTACTTCATATTTCCACATCCCAGGCAGCTCTCTCTACACTGACCAGAGGCCTTCAGCACTCGTTTGGTGCCTTCTAGAGGACGCTTCTGGAAACTGTAAATAGAGGAGCTATGGATGGAATCAGTGATTCAATAAATCAGCTATTTTATTTATGGGCTGGATAAACAAAGAACTCTTTCTAGAGGCAACCTCCAGAGCATCACAGCCTGTGAATTTAGTCTCAATTACATGTAAAATAATCCAAATAGAGCTTATAATGGCTTCATAAAGAAAACCCTTTTGATTTCTAACCCCACTGCTGCTATTACTAGAGTGTGATGTATGAACCTGCAGTCTATTAATGCCTGGAAGATGCATGGCTTTGCAGTGACGTGGCGTTTGGCAGAGTGTGAATCGAACCATCACTGATTTCTTCATCCCTTGTCTTCACATTTAGACTGTAAATGGCCCTGTGAAATAGGTATGGACAATACGTTTGAAAAGCCACCTGAAGTAAACTGTGAAACCCAAGGCTCTGTGTTCTCGGATGATGAGGAGAACGATTCATTGGATTGTGCATCCATGAACAAAAAGCCCAAAAAGAAGGATCAACCCCTTGAGGTACTTCAAGGCTCCTCCTTGTATAACATTCCTTAAATCCTCAGCTGAATGAAGATCTCTCTTTGGTCTAAAACCACCAAACAAGACATTTCTGGTCTTCCAAGGATGGGTTTTGCTGTTGGATCACTCCCTTTCATGCATGTGTGGATCTCCTGACAGAGTCTGAATTGGTGCCAGTGGAGATCATAGATATATGGGCTTCAGAGATGGTTGTGAGTTGCAAAACTTGGCTCTAGCTCTAAACCATGTGGAGGTGTTTGAGTGAGAGGGTTTGGATATCAAACCCAGTTGATTTTTCATGTCTGAAGAGGAAAACACGTTCTCACCCCCAAGGCAGGATGGTTACAGTGAGAACAGCACCCACAGAGCCTGGTCCCTTTCACTTGGGTTCACACCCAGCCAAACCCAACTGAGACCAGCAGCACTTCATGACTCTGTAGGGGTTTGGATCAGTCACTGTATTAACAAGTACACTTTTAAGTTGTTCCATGGAAACAAAAGCCCTAAAGGAGATGCAGATCTCACAAAGGGGTTTGCCAAAAGCTATTTTAGCAACGTTTTGTTGTGGAGGAAATGAAACCTCCATGGGAGATGCTGAAGACAAAGAATCCTTCCAGATCCGGGCAGGGAGGATGGAGCCAGAGCAGATGGAGCTCACAGATCTGAGCTGACACATCTCCACCAAAGACCACCAAAGGCTGGGCTGCTCTGTTCTTACAGTGGAAAGATGCAGCCTCTCTGGCTGCTCTCAGAGCTGTTTGGTGGCCTCCCAAAGGAGGCAGAGCTATTTAAGACTCGTTACTGTGCAGTTCGTGACTGCTTTGCTCTAAGACCTGTCTGGCTTTCTTCCCCAGCTCTCCTCCTTCAGCTATGGCTTTCTGGGTGCAGCCATCCCATCCGGGTCTGTTGTGCTTTTGGGGATTCACAGTGGAGACTTAGGTAGGATTCCAGGCTCAGAAGATGGGGTGAGGTGTTGGATTAATCCCATCTCTGTGAGAAACCACTTTGGTTTATTGGCAAGCTGGAAGGGATGGAAATCTAGATGGAGTCTAACCAAAACCTCACCATGCTGCAGTTCCTTGTCTGTATGAGTATTTATACCTTGCTGCATCACAGGAATGGGGAAACACAGCATGATTTGGGGGTTGAAAGTCCTATAAAACAGAAATGACAAAGTCCTCACTTAGGAATGGTAAGATCCTGTCAGACTCTTAAAGGTAAATAGTTTGATGCTTTGGATATAGATGTAAATGGAGTAGAAGAGCTTACCAGGCCTTGCAGTGATACATGATGCTATGACAGGCCTCCAGACTGAGAACTTGTGCTCCTCCACAACATCTGGTACCCATTTCTTCTTGTGAAGCTCACAAGACACAATGCCAAAGCTCTTCTGAGAGTCATATGTGTTGCAGATTAGGGGGTTTTATGTTTGTTTGTTTGCTAGTTTAATTAAATCCTGTCCCAGTCTGGAGAATGGGGTTGATGACAGTAAATGAATTCCATGGAGCTGCCTGGCTCCTCCTGAGCGTTCAGGGCTGCTTTTTGAAGCTCTCTGCATCACTGCATCTCTGCAGGACAGAATTGCAACAGTTGGCTTCTAAACTGATTTCAGTCTATTGTGTCTGGCCTGTGCTCAAAGCAAGAGGCTGGTCTTGGAGGAGTTCTGCCTTATGAGAATTACAGCCTCAGAGTGTTTCACCTCAGCTCTGCAATGCCCCATGTACCCTCAGAGGGGCTGCAGCTGGGCTGGGCAGTGCAGGACAGGCTGGGACACACCAGAGCTGTCTTTCTGCCACCAGTTTGCTCTCCTGATCCACGAGCTGTTGTCAATGGCACCAATTTGTCCTGACTCCTTCAACCTGGTATTAGCAGTCTTTAGCCTCTAACCAAGCACCAGAGGGGAAGCTGCTGGTGTAACCTCAGTAAAGGACTACAACAGGTTTCTTGAAGCAGTTAGTCCTCAGCTGGTCTTTCATTAATGCTCCTCAGTGCCAAGATCTGCTTCTCCATTACTGGCGTGGGATGAGTGCCACTGCAAAGATGGGTGAATTGTAAGGAAAGGAAAACCATTTCCTATCATGCCGCTGACGTTTCCTCTTGCTTTCCTGCAGGCACCGCCTAGGACCCTTAGACCTCGCTTCAGGAAGAAAAGTACCTCGTCCTCTGCCACTGAAACAATGTGAGTGCAATGAGCCAATAGCACCAAGATCCACAGAATGTCTCTCTTCTGCCTTAAAGAGCTACTTGTTAACGTAGGAAACAGCAGTGGGATGGATGTGCTTTGTGCAGCGGTGTAGACACGGCCTTTCCCTCTCCTCTCTCTGTATCCTCTGTTACAGCTTCTCGCATTAGTCCGTGGTGTTGGACAGTGTGACAGACACCTGCAGGTTCAGAGTCCTTGTTCTGTTTGCAGGGTGTACCCCCACTCACGCCAACCCTGTACATTTATGGTTCTCATTGTGTCTGCATAGCTCTAGCTCTGTGAATGCACAGCGGAGACGGAAACAATCCCCCAGTTACTCATGGTGACACATTGACAGTGTGTTTATTTATGGCTTTACCATTATGAGGTGGATTTGCAGAACCCGTGGATTTCTCTTTCCTCAAGACTGTGGCTGAGGTAACAAGTATCCAAGTACTTTGTATGAAATGTCCGAGATTCATTAGTGAAAGCTGAGCTTCTCTGTCTGCAAGTTAACCTGGGAACACCATATGGAGAACAAACCACTTACAGAGGACGAGGAAGAGATGTGTGAGAGAAAAGAAGTGGTTCCAACGAGGTCATGAAGTCTTTCATTTTCATCAGCCTGAGCCAGGAGAGTGTTGTGTGGAACATGATGACAGCTGGAAGAACATACTGCTTGTGGCAAAGGCTCTACTGCCAGTTGTAAAGTGTGAGCAAGCCAGGCTTGTACTAAGTTCAGCGACAGAGTTAGGGTCACTTTAGTGACACAGAGAGGAAAACACACCTTCCTCCCCTGCCTGCAGCAGGATCAGCCCCAGCACCCTGCCTTCTGGGTGGGGTGCCACTGGTTTCCTTGCAGGGTGCTGGGGCTGAGTTGCTGTTTGAAGCCTGGAGTGTTACTTGCAGCATGGAGTTGGTTAGAACCACAAGAACCAGATGCAGTGGTGTGTTTGTATCCATATATAAATGAGAAATATAAAAGAGGAAGACGTGGTAGGGTTTGTGTATTTGTGCTTCAAGTTGGTGTCTCTTGTAAGTGTTGAGCATGTGACAGTCACTCATACATTAATTCCGTGGCACTTTGTGTTTGCTCTTGGACCTGTCACGTAGACTAGAACATTTAGCATCACATAGGACATGCCATCACCAAGGGGTAGGTGCAGGGGCTCGATGGGGAACAGCATGGATAACCCAGGTCAGGTGCAGCAGGATGCCAACAGTGGAGTGGATCAGAGAAACCAGCAGTGAGTGCCCTTGGAAACCTGTTCTCTGCTGGTTATGGATTGATATCCCAGCCCTCCCTGGCTGATGGATCCCTGAGGCTTCCCCAGAGCTTCCTACCATGTATGTGGGGAAGAGAGAAATAAACTGTGTGCAGACGCACAAATGTGTATCTGGCTTAGCTGGGAAGCAGAAACAGTGAGTAGGTATTTCCTGTGCCTGCCACAGTATTTGGCCTCATTACCTGAGCATTTTATTTCCTTTACATATGCTAATTTAATTGTATTTTGCAATGGGTAGGAAGGAAAAAGACTTGAGAAAGTAAATTAAAACCAACCTGTCTAAATAGCAGTTACAGAAGAGCCAGTCCTTGGAAGATACTCAGCAAAAGCTTGGAGGAGCTAAGCTTGTGCATTTTGTTTTTAAGCAGCTTTAGAGTTTATTTGATTCCTTTTGGCAAACATTAATACGAAACAAGAAACCCTGCCTGCAGTGTTAGCAGAAGATAGAATCCTGCAAGCGAGCTGTGTTTCCCTGCTACGCAATGGGCTGCCATAAGATAAATCAGCAGCTGACAAGTTTGCACTCGATGCCAACCCCCCCCCCCCCCAGTAACATAGAGCTATGTAACATCTGATGAATTCTACTCTCAGACATGCTGTAGGAGCATTGATTCTCACTACAATTATTAGATGTGCGTCTAATCTGCTGTTTTACTGTAACCTTTGACTGTTTAGCATTTCTTAAGTGCTGAGGTGAAGTTGTTGACAAGGGAGTTGCCTTATATCTCTCAAAACATTCACTGTATAAATGAGAAAAATAAACCTTTTCATATCTCTGGCAAAAATGTATTAATTTATCAACTGAGCTGTATATTTGTGTATAGATAGGAAAGAAATGTGGATGCTCACCCACATACACGTCGTGCTGTAGTGTTGTGTGTACAGAGAGCGGCCATTCGCTTCCAATCCCTCATCTTCCTCACACAGGTTGTTTACAGGTGGTGCCCCAAGTCTGGCATTTCTCTCTTCTGGTTACTAGTGGTCACTGGAATAAACACCAGACATGAAGGCTTTGGTTCTGGTTTTGCTCTTTGCCTATGCCAAGGAACAAGCCTGATTCAGCGAGTCATGTCCCTGCCTGAACCAGAGGTTGGGAGCAAAGAGAGGACACGTGGATGGTGGCTTCTGAGGTGTGTTTGGGGGAGCAATCTCAGTTCCCCCCACACCAGCTCCGGCTCAGCTAACTGCTTGCTGCTCACTCCTAAGAGCAAGAAATCTCTAAGTTGATGGTTTAAACTAGCAACAGATCTGGCTTAAGGAAGAAAAACACAGTTTGCAGTTTGGGGCCTCTCTGAGCAGCCCTGTAGGGCAGACAGGCTTCTCAGTGGTGGCCTGAAGAAATCAGGCCACTGCTAGAAAACAGAGCCTTTGCCTGGCATGAGGTGCCAGTGAAACCTGTGTTGTTTGGAGCAACTAAAATCGATGCTGAGGGGAAGAAAACTGCAGCTGAAGATGGGCCTGTGGATTATCTCACCATAAATTCACCTCAGTTAGGAGAACAAGCCTAGAGCAGCTCAATGCTGTCCTCCAATGCCTCCTTCCTTGTCAGAAGGGCAGTGCCAGTGCAGTTACAGTAGTTGCCGAGTCAGGATGACACCAAATAGCAACAAGACAGATGTCACATGTATCCTGTCACCTCATCTGAACTGTGCAAGTGCAACCCCAGCACAAAAGGAAAGCAGAATCAGGTTCTTTATTCCTGGTAAGAGGGAGAAAGCTGCATGGAGAGACCTGACATTCCCGAACCTCATGTAACAACCTGCCACCTCTGACTGCTACTCAAGTGTTCTCACGCGGTGGCGAAGCCCTCGTTCCTGTGACCGGATGCTCGTTGCTCCCAGTCTCCTTTGCTGTTTGTTTCAGGTACTCACTGTGCATCATATTTGCAGTAGGAGAGAGCTCTGCGTTGGGATTTGCCCTTAGACAAACTGTCCTAAGGATGCTCATCGTGCACTTCGTGTGGTTTCCTTCCTGTGCTGGGTAGAAAAGAGCTGGGATGCGATGGTGCACTCAACGCCTCACAAGGATGGCCATGACAACAGTATTCCAAAGGTTTGATGTTTGGCTGGGTTTGTTGTACTGCTTGATACACATCTTGAATAAAGTCTTAATCTTTTCCTTAAAAAAGAAAGGAAAACCCCCCAAACCCCATCTTTAGTCTGTTCAATGTATCTGGCAGGCCAGAAGAATCACTTTGGTCGCTGTATGATTTTTATCTCAGTTCTGGCTGACTGTATATAGATGTATTCACTAAGTGCTGCATGTCCTTCAGAACCTCTTTCTGTATTACGAACTGGAAAAAACAAAATACAGCTACTGAACACTCTGAGTAAGTAGTGAGTTCATTGAAATGCTACAGCCTCCTTCAGCAAACTCTTGCTGTGCAGGTGGCTCTGGAGCTGTCACCAGGGACTATCATCTGCTTAATGCTGGGTTAATTATTAGTTATTAGAACCTTTAGAAGCAGCTGCTGTTCACACACCTGCTGGAGAACCAGCTTTGTAGAGAAACCCTCTGAGGTAGCCCTTAGTGAAACCAGAGACTGGCTGCACACTCCCTAAGGACCCTGTAGTAAACCCTTGTTGTTGTCCCATAGGGATACACACTGCTATGTATAATTAGCAAAAAAGAAAGGAGAAAAAAGAAGAAACTCAGCACTGACTGTGTGACAATACAGTGTAGGACCCACAGCGTGTATTATCGTACTCAAAACATAACACAAGATACAAAGTGTCATCCTCTAATGAAATTTAGTGGATAATGCATTTTTTTAATCAGTCATTAAAACTGTACATAGCCACCACACGGGGGCTTTGCTGTGCTATTTACCAGAGACCTAGCAACAGTTTACCTGGTTCCATGACAGCAACAATACCGAGTGGGACCCTACTCTCCCCCTTCCCAAAGAGACTCCATTCGGCAAGCTACTAACAAGTATGGACACGGCAAAATATGCCCTGGGGTTATTTAAACATGTTTCTCTTAAAAGATTTGAGATTAAATATGTTGCTTTATTCACTTTTAGTGCTGTTTTAGACTGTATTCATCCATGTTACACACAACCACAGGAGAACAACAGTCATCATAACATGCAGGAGGCCAGCCTGAACTCTGCTAAGTAAAACACAAAGTGCACTGGAAGATACATCTGAATATTCCTTTATTCGGGGTGCTCATACCCACAGTTCTGATGATGTGACATGCATATGTCAAAAATTAAGACCATACCATAAGCACCACTTCCTTTCCTAGACAGGTGCAAAAGTGAATCCAAGATTCCTAACCACGAAGATTCGTGCGGTCATGGTACTTCTGGTAGGGATCATCCACATACCAATTTCTTCTTTTCCAGAAGGAAGTGGTCATTTTATCGAGGAGTTTACACTGTGTTTTAGTGCATAACACGAAGTCTCTCAAACGCTTCCTTTGGGAAGCTGACTTCTTCCACAGTTTCTTCTTATAACCAGCCTGGCAGAAGAAAACATGCAAGAATTTTCAGTTACTACAAACACACACAGAGAGATGTACTGACAACCAAAGCAGGGAAATTCCCCTCTTTTGGAAATATGTTATGGCTGGAAAGGACCTTAAGATCATCCAGTTCCAACCCCCTGCCATGGGCAGGGACACCTCACGCTAAACCATGCCACCCAAGGCTCTGTCCAGCCTGGCCCTGAACACTGCCAGGGATGGAGCATTCACAACTTCCCTGGGCAACCCATTCCAGTGCCTCATCACCCTTAAAGAATTTCTTCCTTATATCCAGTTTAAACTTCCCCTGTTTACACACTAGCTACTGCCCTCTACTGGAAGGAAAACAATCAGCCCACTGATTGTAAATAATCTTAGAATCCCAAAAGGGTTTGGGTTGAAAGGGACCCTAAAGCTCATCCAGTTCCAACCCCTGCCACGGGCAGGGACCCCTTCCACTAGAGCAGCTTGCTCCAAGCCCCTGTTTCCAACCTGGCCTTGAACACTGCCAGGGATGGGGCAGCCACAGCCTCTCTGGGCACCCTGTGCCAGCACCTCAGCACCCTCACAGGGAAGAATTCCTTTCTAACATCCAATCCAAATCTCCCCTCTGTCAGCTAAAGCCATTCCCTTTGTCCCGTCACTGCATGCCCTTGTACAAAGAACACACTTATATTACCAAAGCCTTACCTGTCTCCTAACCCAAAGGCCATTGTGCAGCCGGAGAAACCGAGCGATGACGGCTTTCACTGTCTTCCTCTTTCCACGCTTTATGCTGGTGTAGGTGACAGTCCTCGCTGGCTGATGCAGGATACTTGGAAGGAGAGATGTGACACTAAAAACACCCCCAAACCAGGGAAGAAAACAGAACAGGAATGAAATATCTTTTTCCAAAAGCAATCACTGTCTCTCGTGCAATGAGAAATGGCTGTGACTTGTCTGAAGGTTCACAAGAGTTCACCTAACACGAAGCACAGAACCGAAGAAGTGCTTTTACGTGCTGTGGTGCTTAACTTGTGTCAAAATTAATTTCTTACGTTATTATTTCATGCTGAAAAGCTTTTTTCATCTACTGAAAGTGGTGAGATGCTCAAGAGCAAACATTCAGCTGCTACTGGCATTCTGGGAGAATTAAATACGGGAAGTTCAGGTTAGATATAAGGAGGAAGTTCTTTACTGTGAGGGTGGTGAGGCACTGGAATGGGTTGCCCAAAGAAGTGGCAAACGCTCCATCCTTGGCAGTGTTCAAGGCCAGGCTGTACAGAGCCTTGGGTGACATGGTTCAGTGTGAGGTGTCCTTGCCCATGGCAGGGGGTTGGAACTGGATGATCTTAAGGTCCTTTCCAACCTTACTCATTCCATGAATCATCAGCGAAACAATCAGTGCCGATTATAAGAGGGCTATCTGCAAAACCTACATCTGCGAAGTCTATTCCGTTCACATCTTGCGTCAATCGCTGTTCGCAGCAGAACCGGGAGACCTCGGTCTAACAGAGTCCCGTTATCGCAGACACCACCCCAAGCAGCCTGTCGGACCCAGCAGTTACCACAAGCCCCCTCCGAAGCCCTTCTCCCCGCTCCCGCACGGCCCATACCTGCTGAGCACCGACGCCGTGCCACCCCCAGGCACGCTCCCCCACAGCAGTGGCCACGGTCTCCACAGCGGGGCCGCCGCCGGTGCCCGCACCTGCCTGACGCAGCAGCGGGCGACGAGGCCGGTGCTACGGGCGGCCAGGGGAGCCCAGCGCCCCAGGATCCCTGCGGAGAACCACACACCCTCAGCGGACACCCCGCGATCGCGGTACCGCCACTCCACAGCCCCCCTCCCGATCCAACATGGCCGCCCGC